>NC_050576.1:43168601-43476101 GCF_011100635.1 Trichosurus vulpecula
CTTAAGTGAGCTCAGACCAAGTCTGGTGTTGCAATGCTTAGGACAGGTGTAGACTGTTAATCACTATCATCTTTTCAGGAATAATTGCATGTCCTATATTTGTAGGATTATGGTTAAGAATTCTATTTTCAATATTTAGAAACCACTTTTGATAAATTTGCATATTTGACTTTGCACAGATCTGCCTCACTTAAATCCAATTCATTTGCAAATCAAGACATCACCCTTCTGATGTCATTGTTCCTCTTTCGAGAAGGAAGGACCAACAACAACAGTATTTGTACAGAGTTGGAAATTTCCCCTATAGTAAATGTACTTCATGGTCCCACTGGCCTCTCCCTCTCCCTCTCCCTCTCCCTCTCTCTCTCTCTCTCTCTCTCTCTCTCTCTCTCTCTCAACTGTTTGAATCTTCAGGGGCTCTCATGGCCAAAGCTTAGAAAATACTTATAATACTGACCCCTGACCCATTTGGAGTACAAGAAGACACGATGACATCCAAAGATCCTGGGCTTGATTCCTGATTCTGGGATGTACCAGGTACGGACAATTCTGAATTTACTCATTCTAAAATGGCAGAGTTAGATTTGATGACCTCAGAGATCTTCCTGGCCAACATCATAGAATCATCGCATTCATAATATATTCATAAATTCATAAATCTAGAGCAAAAAAGAACTTTAGAGAGAATATCCAAGTGCCTCATTTTAAAAGAAACAGACCCAGAAAGAACTTTCATAACTAAAGTTTATCAACAGGGCCCATCCCTGCCCAGTACCTGCCAACTAGATTTGACTTATGTTCACCGTGAGATTTGCTTCTAATTCAAATACATTTTTTTAAAAAAATTCATTAACAATGTACACCCCCCCATCTCAGTCTATAATACATACTTATAAACATATCTTCTTGTGAGATAAGATTACAAAGTAAGAGCTTCAGTATAAAACTTTGGCAATGAAAAAAAGGAAAAAAAAATCAAATACATTTTCAAGCAATCTTGGCTTTAGTAGTAGGTAAATAGTAGAAGCTCTTCAAAGATTAGGGCAAAACCTCACCTCTAAAGTCAATTATACACCTGAATAGCCTCAATGGTGCTGTTTCTGATCAGACCCTTGACACTCCTCCCTTGCCCATCTGTAGCCTTCCTGTCATGTTGCCATAATAGTGGACCAGCTACTGAAGCCTCTAGTCCATTCCCCCTTCCCCATCCAGGTTTGGGGGAGGTCAGAGGTTGGGGCCCAAGGGCCCTGTGGGCACTCAAGGCTTTAGATCATTATCAGTCCTCTATCGGCTCCATTTACGTCAGCTCCATTATGGGTTATGGCAGCTTTTGTGGGCTGGGCTGGGAATCTAACCATTTACAAAATTGTTTTTATGGGAAAATGCCTTCTGACTTCTGATTTACAAATGAACTTTTGGAACATAGCCCGTTCAAAATGAGGGATTGCCTGTAATAGACTCAGAGACATTGGGAGGCAAAGGATACATCCAGGTACATGCAGTTGCCAATTATTGGTGAGAAGAGCTTTTTGTTTTTGCTTTGTAAACAAGAGGGGAAAATGAGATTTTTTAAAATCCATTCCTACAGAAGATAATAGTGTGGGACACATGTATAAAAAGATTAAGGGAAAAGGGCATATCGCTTTTACATTTATTCTGCCTAGTCCTGTAATAAAACCTTGATGAGCATTGCCTTGAGGTTGCATTTTATTTTTTTATTCATTTGTTTGTCTTATGGATCAGAATAAAAAAAAGAAAAAGCATTTATTAAGTGCTTCCTGTGTATAAGAACTCTGTTAAGCACCAAAATACAAAAATAAAATTAAGAGTTCTGCTTGCATTCAAATAAAGGGACTCATAGCCAGGGAGGGGTATTTTGGTTTGCAAAATTACTAGGTGGGTGAATGGAGCCATAGGGAAGAACACTGACATACTCTCTCTGGGGGTAATGGCAAGTATTGATTTGATTATGGTTCCAGAACTGCTAAGGAGTATGTGGATTCTGAAGATAAAAGGATTAAGTGCTCTGGGAGGGAGGAAGGAAATAAACATTTATTAAGCACTTGCTCAGCACTTTATAAGTATTATCTCATTTATATATCTTCATTTATATGTCTTATAACAGCCTTGAGAGGCAGGTGCTGCTATTGTCTCCACTTTACAGTTGAGGAAACTGAGGCAGACAGAAGTTAAATGACTCGCTCAGGGTCACAGCTATTAAGTCTTAGAAATCACATTTGAACTCAGTTCTTTCTTACTCCGGGCCCAGTGGTCTGCCACAGCACCATCTAGCTTCCTCTCTGATAAATTATTCAACCAAATTCCTATAAGTAGCATTGTTTTTCCATGGCTAAACTATTTAGAAATTTTCTCCCTCTCAATTTATTTTTCTCTAGTATCTATGATTAATGTTGACATTTTCTCTTGATGCTATGTACGGTTTTATATCTACGTTGTATTTACTTAAGAATGTAAGCTTGTTGAAGACAAGGACTGTTTCATTTTTGTCGTTTTAATCCCCAGAGCCTGGCACACAGTAGATAAATAATAAATGCTAGTTGTATTTACTTCAATAATTCTACCTCCTTCTAGTAGCCTGCTGCATGGACACCCCAGGAGACCTCCACACTAGGACCTCCTCTTTTTTTTTTGGAGGGGAGAAGGCAGGGCAATTAGGGTTAAGTGACCTGCCCAAGGTCACACAGCTAGTATGTCAAGTGTCTGAGGTGGGATTTGAACTCAGTCCTCCTGACTCCAGGGCTGGTGCTCTACTCACTGCATCATCTAGCTGCCCTGGGAGCTCTTCTTCTGACTGGGATCTCCCTGGACCACCATTTTGAGAAGGCCATGTTTCACCTCTCTCTTGACTTGTCTGTCATCAAACTCCACCTCCTCCTGTCACCCTGGGAACACTTTCCTCTGGGGCCCTCTTCTCTTTCTTAGTATCTTCCTCTGTGGGTACTGCCTGCCCCCAATTTCCAGTTCCCCTCTATATGTTTCTCTCTCTTCTTTTCCTTCTCCCTCTTCCTCCCTCCTCATAACAGCTTTGGAAAGTAGATAGTTAACACATGTATTGTTGATTGATTTGTTAAAAACTGACTCTGGATTCCCAATTCCGAGCATCTTAAAGAAGAAATGTGTGGGATGAAGGTATTAGGTTACAAGATGGGAGATGGTTAGGAAGACAATCCAAGCATCATATTTTGCCTTCTGTCCCAGGTCCCCAAAGTGTCCTGAAAAAAATTAAAACAGGTTTATTTAAACTTCAGGTGGTGTATAATAGTGAACAGAGAGCTGGCTTTAGAGTCTCTGAGATCTAGTTTCAAGTCAGCTTTGGGGACACATTGGCTCTCAGGGCTCTGGGTGACTTTCTCACACTCTTAAGTTTCAAATCTAGTTTAGTAGAGGAAAGTTTCTCACTAGGAACACCCTACTTTGCTGAAATCATAGGCCCTGACCAATAGGTAGGTGGATAGATAGATAGATAGACAGATAAACAGACATCTATGTGTCTATCTATAGACACAGATCTCTCTCTCCGTGTGTGTGTGTGTGTGTGTGTATCTCTTAGGGGCCTCCTTAGGCCTAATATGATTTGGGGTGCAAGGACAAGGTTTTACTTCTAAAATTCTCCCCCCAACGCCACCTGCTGAATATTTCCCAGAATTTCTTTATCTGGGGGACTTTTTTCATGTCATAATTAAAGAAAAGGGACTTAAAATATAATTATGTAAGAGGGTTAATACATCAGTACGAATGAGCTTTAGAAAAAGCATCATCTTCCGTGTTGTTGGGAGAGAGTTAAAAAGCAACAAGCCTCTAAACGTCTTAGGTAGGGAGAATGAGATGGTATCTGGGGGGAAAAGGAGGCTAAAGATCTGGAAGAAAACGTCACTAAAATCACAGTTTTGGGCTCCTGGGTCCTATTTATCTTTATCTGTCAGCAAACAGAAGCTGTATGCAAAGATATGTCACATCCTGCTGAGTAGGTCATGTCCTTTACAGGCTGGCTTGGCGGGAATTGTGGATAGAACTGGAAAGGGACAGTGAATGAGAACATCATTGACCTCAGAGGTCCATTCCAACTTTAAATCTATGAGCCTATGAACCCATAAAGTGGGGAAGTCGTGAGGAATTGTCTTGGAAAAGAGGTAAACACGTATAAAGTGAGCTCCTTTGGGTTTAATCAAGGAATAAATCCCTTCAATCTCTGTGCTATTTCCCATCAGACTTGAAGATTTATAGCCAGAGGCCCAAAGTGTTTTTGTCTGCCCACTGGTTCTCCCGTTGAGTGACCCTGTTAATTGCTTAGAATGATGTTGACCATGTTCAGTTACATCAGCATAAATTTCTGCACGATTTAATAGTTGACAGTAATATTTTGGGACCCTTCCTTTGCCTCTCTAATGGAAATTTTGTTTCCTTATGCAAATCAGCTTTAAAGTAGTACCATCAGACCAGAGGTTTAGTGACTCAACTATATACAATTCATATATTGTTTTCTTACTGGAAAGAGAGGAGGTGGCATGTGTAAGGTGGGTCACACTACTGCCACCACCGCTGCCTGGACTCCAGTGGAGAAAACCTAGAACCTAGAGTCCAAGAGCTTGGGAATTAGTCATCCCTCCACAACACCGGTCCTGCATCCAGCCTGGCTCCCACAGCCATTATCTAGGAGAGCCAACCTAGTGGAGAAAGAGTCACCATCCCCACTACCAAAACAAACTGCCAGTCAACTGCTTTCAACATGAGGATAAGGCCAAGAATCTTGGGAATTGAAGTGCTCTTCAGATCACTAACACCGTTATCAGCTTGGGCCCCTCGGCCATCTTCCAGGGGAGCTAGTATTTTGGAAATGTGACCCAACAATGGACTCCACACATACTTGTCCAGCCCTAATTTCTCTCCTGATCTCAGCCTCACATCTCCAACTGACTCATGGACATCTTGAACTGTATTCCTATAGACATCTTAAACTCAATATGTCCAAAACCGAATTATCTGATTACTGTTAAAGGTACCACCACCCTCCCAGCCATTCAGGCTTACCTCTTAGGTGTCATCTTCTCACACCTCCACCCAATCTGTTGACAAATCCTGTCAATTCTACCATCCCTCACATCTTTTGTATACAGCTCCCTTCTCTCCTGACATTGTTACCTTCTGACACAGCCTTTATCACCCCACACCCGGACTGTTGCAACACCTGCTGGTTTGTCTCTCTGCCTCATTTCTCCCTATCATTTATCCTCCACTCAAGTGAACTGATCTTACGGGACTAAACTCTCCTAGTCAATAAACTCCAGTGACTCTCTTGCTGTCAGGATAAAATATAAAATTCTCTATTTGGCATCTAGTCCCCCTCCTACCTTTCTAGTTTTCTCATATCTTATTCACCCTCCATGATGCAAGGACACTGGCTTCCTTGCTATCCTTTTCACAAGACACTCCCATCTCTAACTTCGTATTTTCATTGGCTGTCTGCCATCTCTGAAATTCTCTCCCTCCTCATCTCCACCTCCTTGTTTCCCTGGTTTCCTCTAAGTCTCAGCAAAAATCCTCCCTTCTGCAAGACACTTGTCCCAGGCCTTTAGTGCCTTTCTTCTGAGATTACATCTAATCTATCCTATCTATATCTTGTTTGCACATAGTTGTTTGCATTTTACCTCCCCCCCCCCATTAGATTGTAAATTCCTTGAGGATAGGGATTGTCTTCTGCCTTTCTTTGTATACTCAGTGCTTAGCACAATGCCTGGCACACGATAGATACCTAATGTTTTTGATGGTTGGCACATAGTAGGCACTTAATAAATGCTTGTCAACTACTGAAGAAAAAGGAAAATGGTACTCTCATAGAGGATGACTTCATCATGAGTAGGTCGTATCAGATTAACTTTATTTCCTTTTCTGATAGTTGGTCAGGGGAATGCCAGAGATATAGTATACGTAGGAGGTGGATGGGAGTCTGATAAAGGACAATAAAAAGAAGGTAGAACTACTCAATTCTTACTTTGTTTTATTTATGCCAAGAGGAATGACTTGTGGACTAGAAAGGGCAAAAAAAATGGCTAATAAGGAGTTAATACTCAATATAAATAAAAAGATATTAAGAAAGCATCTAGTTACCCTTAGTGAATTTACATTCCTTGGTTTCCAGACTATATCCTTGGGTACTGAAAGAACTGGCGGATAGATGAAAAATGTCACTGGTATTTGAAAAGATGGTGGAGAACGGGAAAGCTTCCACACTACTGAAGAAGAGCAGATGCCTTGGTTTTCAGATAAGAGAACAAAATAGGGAACTGGGCTGGAAAACATTTCCAAACCCTTCTACAAAAGGGCCTCTGAAATGGTTGTTTCTCAAGCATGTGGATGACTATAACAGTCCTTTCAGGTTTCACCAAGACCTGGAAATCCCTGCAAATAGTTGCTCAATCTTTTCACCACGAAAGGTACCTGGTAGTCTAACAGTACTTGCAAATTGGCAGGGGGCTGCTTCTTACCATTCATGGGCTGCCTAGTTAATCATCCATTTAAGCTTTAAATAGTTATAGCCTTTCCTCCTTATGCCTCCCATAGGGCCTGTCCTCTTCACACTCACTCCTCCTCAGCTGAGTAATTTAAGTTATAGCCAGCAAGCCAAATGATAATTTAAGTCTGGGAGAGTTCACCCAAATGTGATTGGTTTGTCCCTGGGGACTTGCCCCCTATAACTACAGCAGCTGTTGATCCCAAACTCTTGCTATCTGTAAATTCTTCTTAACTCTTTGACAAAGAGCTCTATGTAATTTTGAGAGCTCAGATCATAATCAATTGTCTGTAAAGGCAAAAATCTCCTGTCTCTCTTTTTAGTTTTCATCTCGATCCATCTGGGCCCTTCCCAGCTGTCTACACACTACCATGCTGTCTCTTCTTTAGCCACCATCCTCACCTCTGCTCCCCTGAACCCTGGACTCTACCTGTGTTCCCTGATCCTGACAGATGAGCTTGCTTCAGCCCAGAGCACTTCCTGACTTTGTCTTCGCCACGTCTCTGTGTAGGTCCTACCCTCTTGTCCTAGTGCAAATTACACCCCAACGAATTCCAGTTCTGGGTTACACATCCCTCAACCACCTATCTTCTATTTTCCTACTCGAGAGTTGCTGTTGCGAATGGGCTCAATACAAATTTGGGCTATTGTAGAGGCCTATGGGTTACGGCTACGTCACACAGGGTATGTGCTGGTGGACCCGCAGGCTGCTCTGCTCCTGACTCACTTCCTTACCAATTTCACTGGCTCACTGGCTATGTAGTGGGTATGTGTTGAAATATTCTTATCAATTGTCAAAATGACAAAAGCTCTCTAATTGGATTAGCACCCACCCTAGAATACCCACAGAAAATCTCTTCCCATTGGCTAATTTCTCTGTCTTCAACCCTGAACATACCATGTAGGCTTAAACAGAACCAATAACGGGTCATGTAATTTATGTCAAATAACAAAGAAGCAGATAAACATTTTAAACAAGGTCTAGGCTTCAATAAGCCTCACAGACAGGCACCACCTGTACTCCGGGAAAGCCAGGAAACCAAGCTGCAGCCTGAAATCCCTTCTTACCAACTGTCACCAAGTGCCGACTGCTGTCAAACCTGGCCTCCACTTCTGTCACACACTTGTCTGGCTGGGCCTTCGTCTGCTTGTGCATTATTCTTGTCTCTCCTGTCTGATTCCCCTAAACTTGGGTAAAAGTCTTCCTCCCAAAACACAAAATCCACAGAATAAACTGATCTCTCTCTAGAACCTGTCAACAGATCAGCTCCCCAAAGAATGCAGCTTAGGTTTTTGTTTTCCTCAGACTATCCATTAACTGTCTTATTGTCTTCTGGATTTTCTTCTCCAAGAAAGAGAGATCTCCTTAAAAATTCTGGATCTCCTTAAAATTAGCATCCAGTCTCCGATCCTAGGTCTTGGCAAACCAGGGCTACATTATTTAATCTCAGCTGGCTCTCACTATTGTATAATTCTTTTTTTCTCCCTAGTTGACTCTACCACACTCTCCAAGGTGACTTCCAAACCTCTTCTTTCTTAAGAGGTTTTCTCCATCCCCTCTTCCCCTTTCCCTATCAGCAGAGGTCCTCACCTATTTTACTGAAGAGGCTGAATGTTCCAAGCTCCTTCTCTCACTCCACACCTTCAATCCCCTCTGCATCATCCTACACTGTCTCTTTTTCTCCAGTCTCAGGTGAAGAGATGGGCTTTCTCCTGGCAAAGGCTAATCCCTCCACTTGTGCACTTGGTCCCATAAATAAATCAATTTAAGTTTTGTTAAGTGCCTACTATGTGCCAGGCACTGGGGATACAAACACTGAAACAACTTCTGCTGTCCACCTTTTAATTGGAGCTTCCATCCTTGCACCCCACCCCCTCCAGGCTTCTCTGAGAGCTCAATCTCTTCACCTTTCCCTTTTTCTCCTAGCTTCAATTTCTTTCCATGCCACCTTATATAAATATGATCAGGTCTCCACATACTTTAAAAACCTTCACTTCCATTTCTGAAGCAACAACTTAGGCCTTCTTTTCACACATTCCTAAAATGTTTTCTACGTTTTGTTTAGTAGTTTCCAGCTGTGCCCAAAATTTTTTGACCCCTTTTGAGGTTTTCTTGGCAAGAATCTTGGGTTTGCCATTCCCTTCTCCAACCCATTTTACAGATAAGAAACTGAGGGAAAGAGGGTTAAGTGACTTGTCCAGGGTCACACAGCTAAGTGCTTGAGGATGGATTTGAACTCAGGTCTTCCTGACCCCAGGACTGGCATGCTATCCACTTTGCCACCTAGCTGCCCCCATTGTCTATACTTGTCACCTATATTTCCTCACTTCCCACCCCTCAATATTTTGTAATCTGGCTACCAAAACCGTTACTAGACAAATTGCTCTCTTTAAGGTTGTTAAACTCTCTTTTTGCTGCTGAGTCTATTGGCCTTGTCCCAAGCCTCATTGTACTTGATGTCTCTAAAGCTTCTGCCACTGTGAACCCCACCCTCCTCCTTGGCTTCCATGACACTGCTCTTGTCATCCTTATCTCCCATCTGTGGGGCCATTATCTTTGTCCTGTCCACTAAGTGTCGGTATACCCCGTGACTTTGTATTGTGCTCTCTTCTTTTCATCCTCTCTTGGAGATCAACTACAATGAGTTTAATTATCATCTGTATGCAAAAACTATCTAAAACTACATACCTAGCCGTCCTGAGTTCTAGTCTCATAGAAAGTCATCTGCCCGCCGGACTTCTCTACCTGAATGTCCCATAGGCAGGCCAAACTCAATACATTCAAATAGAACCCATTCCCACCCCTCTTCCCTCTGCCTCCAAACCTACCTGTCTTCCTAACCACTATTTCTGTCCAGGTACAACCACCCAGGTTCACAACTCAGTCCTCAACTTTTTCACTTTCCCCTCATCCAATCGGCCTCCAAGACTTGCTGATTCTAATGCCAAAACTTTCCTCCTTCCCTTTCTCACTACTCATGTGGACACCATTCTAATTCAGGCCATCATCACCTCACCTGGACTACTTCAATAGACACCTAATTAGTATCCCTTCCTCCAGTCTCTCTTCTTCTCCAATCCATCTTTCCACCCAGCTGCCAAAACAGTCTTCTTCAAGCCACTGCTCTTGTAGCTTGCCCCTAGGAAGACAGAAACTCCTTTCTTTGGCATTCGGACCCATTGGTGGCCTCATTTCAGCCTGCCTACTTGTTTCTCACATGCTCCATTTCCCCTTTCCTAGACTTTGCACAGGCTGACCTCCTGTGCTTAGAAGTCTTTCCCTCCTTCCCTCTACCTCTTGAAATTCCCAGCTCCTTCCCCAATGTTCTTATGTGGAAGAGGGATCAGAGTATTTGTTCTGTTTGACCACAGATGGTGGAAATGAGCACAGTGGGGTGTGCAATGGGGAATATGCAGAGAAGTAAACGTAGGCTTGGTGTCAGGAGGAACTCCTCCATTATGACGAGAGACGTAGAAGGGGCCACCACCAGAAGCGGCTGCCTCCTCTATGGAGGTTTTTAAGCAGAGGCCGCCCTCTTCTAGGGTGTGCTGGAGTGTCTTCCTTTCCCATGTGCTGTGGAGGTCCCATCTATCTCTCCAATTCTATGATTCTGCAAAGGCTCCATCCAAGTGTCACCTCCTACACCAGGCCTTTCTTGATACCTCTCCCCTAGTTATCATCATTCTGTTCTTCCACCAGAAGATGCTGTGTCTATATTTTGTGTTTATTCATCTGGGCACAGCTCGTTCCTTCCCTGATAGAACATGAGCTCTGCTCCACCCCTTGTATCCCCAGTGTGTAGCAGGTTACTTAAATATTTGTTGAACTGCACCCTAAAAACTCCAGGGATGTTCTGTCTGGGATAAATTCTCAACGTTGTCTGGATGAACAATCTTGATACAATGATGGGAGCTGTGATGTAGACATGCCCTGGACCAATGTTAAAAAAAAATTGGCCAGTTTTGAGTCACTAGGCAGTTAAGAGTAAACTATAGTCCTAACCCCTTTTATTTATTTGTTGTGACTGCTTATAATCACCAGGAAATTTTTATCTGACAATGATGGTTATTTGAAAATGGCTAACATCACCATGAAAATACTCAGCTGAAAACACTTTACCAGGTGCTATATTTATTTCTGCCCTGTTCCTTCTCCCATAAACAATTTGTGCTAATAATGATATCAGTCTGTGGATGTCCATAACTGCTATGACTGATGAAGCTGTTCCTATTATAAAGATGGAAATAAGACTACCATTTCAGCAGGAGTCAGAAAAAAGAGAGGGTACCTGTGGGAGGTAGTGGCAAGATGTCATTAAAAACACCCCCACTATACTAACACTTAACAAATGGGCCATTTAAGGGAGTGAGCTCAGGAGGCAAATATGCACACAACTTGTCAGAACTGCTTTTCTAAGATAGAGTCTGTAAAAACCAAGTTTGGAAAAAGAAGGTAGGATCATTTAAAAGACTGCTGGATCTGGATTTTAGCTTAAATATGCTCATGCCTCCTTTGGTCCTTGTCAGTAGCATCTAATTTCTCTCCTTCCCTCCCCACACCCCAAACCAGGAAGCGAGCCTGAAGTCAAATAGTGGAGCCAGAAAGAAGCAGGGACAGGCTGAAGTAACCATCTTCCCATTCACAGATCTGGCAGTGGTGGCATGTGATGGCTTGAGAAGCCCTTCACCCTGTGCCCAGGGCCTTTGGCTTGTATGCTTTACTCATGTGAGTATCCCTTCTGTATTTTGCTGCATTCATTCACTCCCAGTAAGTCTCCAGAATTCAAAAGAGGGGGCTACAGAAGCAGTCTGGAGAGTACCTCTTACACTATTGTTTTGGTTTGTCCTTTGGAGCAGGGGCATGTCCTAGCAATATGCCCCTCATGGTTCAGACCCCATATATTGAGCTACTTGTGTCAGCTCCAATAGTATGACTGTGGAGAGGGAGGTCATAAAGGAGCTGGGGGAAGGTATCTAAGCAATGTCTATGGAAATGGCTTCACAGAGGACTGGCCCCACTTGAAGTGGCTCTTCATTTAGGAAATGGGGTCCAAAAGGAAGGGGAGCCCTACTTGGCTTATTGTCCTGGGAGAATCTATCAGAGCAGAGCAGAGTTTCTACCACTAGCTACCCACTCCCACCCTTGGACCTGGCAGAAACCATGGGTGTGAAACAATATACACAAAAACATCAAAACGTATTTATTCCTAACAAGTTATAAGCGCCTATTCTGATACAGGCATAGATTCTCATCTGTCAAAAAAAAAAAAAAGAGTAATGATGCTGCAAAGGAGACTGCATAGAAGCCACTGTCCCCAGATGACTTTGTACACAGTATTAGATACACTATTCTATTTTCAATTGAAACTTAAAATGTTTTTTACACTTCCATCTGATGACAATAAAAATGCGGATTTTTGATCTTTATGGATACCTTCAAATTTGCTTGTACCCTCAGTCAAAAAGTATGTATCTTTGTAGTTTTTGCTAATAAAAAAATGCTAGTCAGGAAGTTTAACCCATTTTAGGGCTCCTACCTGTATGTAATTTTTAAAAAAGAGTAAACCTGACATCAATTCACAATAAATTTATTTTACATAAAGGAAGAAGCTTGCCGTTAGTGAAAAATTCAGTAGAAAACAGATCTCCTGCTTTCTATCTAGGTTTACTCAAAAGTAGAATCCGTTTGTTAGTGAAAACTTCAGTAGAAACAGAGAATCCTGTAAGAAAACATCCTTGGCACGAAGTAAAAAGCTCTTAACACCAAATCTGAAGCAATGAAAAATTTACCATGCAACGTTATTGGCAGAAAAGCCTAGTTCTGATGGCTGGTAGTTTCTGAGTCTCTTTTAAGACATTAACATGGAAGACACTTAAACCTGCTTTACATAGTTAATCATTTATAAATATTATGTCATAACTGGTAGTCTGGATAGAGGCCCCCACTTAGTTGAGCAGTTCTAAGTAAGTAATTGGTACTTTGCCCTTTTGGTTTCCCCTTTCACCCATCAGCCAGTCTGAATCCATGCCAACGATACTGTATACTGTGATCACCTAAAAAATAAAAAAGTTTGCAGTTATTCATTTTTTTAATAAAATATGACAGTGACTATAAGTGCTCTTGTGAATCGTGTTTTATATAAAAATTAAGAAACACTTCTTCCAAAACTACCTCTGACTAGCTCAAACTCTCATTTTTTCAAGGAATTAAACAATGTTACCAAATCTTGTCAAAAGATACAGTGTCTCTTAGGGCTACTTCTCCAAACACAGAAAAAGTACCGTCTTACCAGCTTTTTGGCATCTTACTCTGTTATACAAGATTTAAAGTCAAGAAAAGACAGACAGTAATATAAACCATCAGAAATCTAAAGTCATGCCTGTCCCCAGGGAACGTCCTAAGGGCCTTACCTCATCGGCGAGAAGTGATAATTCACTACTGTTTGCAGCATCATAATCATAGAGAACCCTGGCCTTCCTACTTCCGCTGGATTCCTTCAAGTCACTGAGGGAGGGAGTAACAATTGTGCTACTTGCTGAAGGCAACAGAGAGGAGGTAACTGGGGTTGATGAGGAAGTGGAGGTGTTGGACGTGGAAGTTGTGGAAGCCTGATTGTTGTTAGATATGAAGGCAGATGGAAAACTGTTGAAAACAAAATGGCCAAGGGATTATTTCCCTACTCTTTATTTTTAAAAATTGATATACAAATTAGTCGCTAAATTGTTAAGGCTTCTTTCAGCTCACAACGACGAGCTTCTTTTTGGTTAAAATAAGGGATTAATTTCTTCTCAGCGTAGACAATCACATTCGCAGGACTACTGTTAAACTCTGCAGGAAAGAATTTTCTCTGAGAAATCGGGCAATAAATATTTTAACAAGTTTCAGTCGTCAAACAGTCAGCACCATAGTGCTACCACTTGGCGGCACTATTCACTGTCTTTGGGAAAAAAGTGGTTAATGACAAAATGCTGTGGCACAGCCCCCAGCTCCCATTCCCTTCTAAGTCTGCAGAACAATGATGCTGGATAAAGTTCATAAAGCTCCAGGGAGAAAAAACAAAGTGTGTTACAAAAGCTTTCTCTTAAAGACCTCTGGAATAAAATACTGCTTTTTACAAAATGTTTCTTGAGTGTGAAGGAATTTTCCAGAAAAGTAGAAATTCAGATTTGACCTTAAAAGTGTCATGGGGAGGGGGGGGAAGGGGCAGGCAGAGAATGGAACATTCATTTAAATAATAATGAAAGAGAAAAATTCCCAGAATTCCCCCTTTAAAAATTCAGGTACAGAAATGAAAATTGTCATGGACACACAGGCACCATTATAGTCAGTTGCCTTTACCTTATAAAAATCCATATTTCAACTTAAATGGTATTACATAACCATCCTGGGTCATTTTTCAGTTGTCTGACCCTTCATGATCCCAAACGGGGTTTTCTTGGCAAAGATACTGGAGTGGCTCTCCATTTCCTTCTCCAGCTCATTTTACAAATGAGAAAACTGAGGTAAACAGGTCACGAGACTTGCCCAGGGTCACACTGCTAGTAAGCGTCTGAGGCCAGATTTGAACTCAGGAAGGGGACCTGGTGTCCCATCTCCCACACCACCTAGCTGTCCGTCCCACATTCTCCATATCCAATGTTAATAATGCTAGCTAATATTTGTGTAGAGCTTTAAGGTTTGCAAAACGCTTTACAAATATTATTTCATCTGATCTTCACAACAACCCTTCGATGTAGGTGTTATTATTACCCTCATTTTACAGATAGGGAAACTGAGGCATGAAGGTTAAGTGGTTTGCCCAGGTTTACACAGGCAGGGCTCACACTCAGTTCTCCCAGACCACAAGTACAGCATGTTCTCCACTGTGCCATCTAGCTGCCCCCAAATTTATGACTTCTAACATCTCTTGTATAAGCCCACCACCCCGGGGCAGGCAGGCCCTTCATCACCTCACGGCTGGTCACCCTGCCACCAGTCTCTCTCCCTTCTCCAGTCCATCCTCCACTCAGCTGTAAAAGTGGGCTTCCTAAAGGGCCACTCTGGCCATTTTCAGTAAATTCTCATGACCCCCTATTACCTCTGGTAGCAAATACAAAATCCTGTTTGCCTTTTAAAATCTTTCACCACTTGGCCCCTTCCTACTCCTCTCTACATACTCCACAATCCAGTGACACTGGTCTCCTGGCTGTTCCTCAAACAAAACATTTTATGTGCCAGCTCTGGGCATTTTCACTGGCTGTTGTCTCCTATACCTGGAATTCTTCCCCTCCCTCTTCACTTCTGCTTGCTGGCATCCCTGGCTCCTTCAAGTCTCTACTAAAATTCTATCCTCTGTAAGAAGCCTTTCCTGAACCCCCTTTCATGCTACTGCTTTTCCTCGGAGATGACCTGGATGTATACAGATGCTTGCCTAAGGTCTCCTCCATTAGACTGTGAGCTCCTTGAGCGCAGGGGCTGTAGTTGCCTTTCTTTATATGCTTATTACTTAGTATAATGTCCAGCACGTGGCCCCTGCTAGATAAAACCCTGAGGGCCTGGACGAGCAAAACTTTGCAAAGAGGAATTCTCACTAATCTACCACTCCAGGAAATGTCCTAGGGCTATGCTCCCGACTTTCTCCCAAACCCTGCAAGAGCATCTTGACTAGTTAGCTACCTCATAAAGCAAGGTTTAACAGAATTTATATTTACTCAAGAACAATTTTTAGAAATACTTGAATTTAATGCTATTCTTAACACAACTGTCCAAATGACAGTTTTCTCTACTACTTTCATTTCGGTTTTATGCAGTTTCATCTATGCCTCCTAATATTTAGAGAAAAAATAGGAAGTATTCTTTGAAGTCATTAAAGCTGTGTGCTGAACGAACATTATTAGATTCATGAAAAAAATTAAAGACAAATCAAGATTTTTAATTTATAGCATGGCTACTAATCATATTATATCATATTAAAGAGAAATTGAGTTCAAGTCTGGCCTCAGACACTTACCAGCTGTGAGACCTTGGGCAAGTCATTTTACCCCATATACCTCAGTTTCCTCATCTGTAAAATGAGTTGGAGAAGGAAATGGCAAACCACTTCAATATCATTGTCAAGAAAACCTCAAATGGGGTCACAGAGTCTGAAATGACTGAACAGCAACATAGCCTCTGTTCATTCTAACCTAACCTTTTCCAATTAGGATGAAACAGACATTCTGACATAATGAGCCAAGAGAAGTGGTCTCAGAATCCAGAGGATCTGGGTTTAAGTGATGCCTCAGACTTACACTTGGCTGTGAGACCCACTCAGGGCTCCAGGGCCTTCCTTAAGGCTATACTTACAGATTAGGCCCCAGCTCGGTAATGGCAGAGGGAATTTCCTCACTGGGGGTACCTGTTTCCAATGAAAGCAAAAGGTCTGGTCCCCAGATTCCCCAACACCCCCCCATAAAAAAGAGGAAAAAAACAGTCTATATGACCCTATTTAAATTTTATTAAATACTTTGGTTCAGAACATTGAAAAAGAAAACTCACTTGGTAGAAAAGGGGGGTGGGGTGGGGAAGGCTGCTCCAACAATACAACTTTTTGTTTCAAAAGGGAAGTTAAAATAAAAAACACATGCTTCTGTTAGGTGGTTATGATCAAATACTACAACTTTCAAATTTAGGTTCCACCCTTCAAAAGGTCAATAGAGTTTTTAAAATATCACTTCCCCACAAAACCCTAATGTGTATTTCTTCAATGATAACTCAGGGTACCCCTCAAAGATCAGAAGAAGGGAGGAAAGCTCTTATTTCTCCCAGCTCTGTGTTCTTGTCTCAGGCATACAGCACCTAGCTGCTTCTCTGCCTGGCTGTCCTACTATTTGGTGTTTCAAGTTTCATCTGACAGAAGTCCTGAAAAGGTGGGGTGGTCTTATGGGAAACTAAGAAGAGAAACGATGGGTTATTTTTCCAATTTGAAACTTATGCCCAAATATTCCATTTTAAAATTAGTGTAACTTCTTATATTATTATGTAAATGCCAACTAGGATTCATACAACATAGATTTGTTAAGATTATTAATGTAATATTTTAAAATCCAATTTGGTGTTCAAGAATTAAATACATCATATTTTAAATTCAAATGCCTCAGTTACCTTTATACCCTTTTTAGTGCTACTATTAAAATAGAGGTCTTGAATAGAAATAAATGCAGGTTTGGAAGAGAAAAAAATGAGGTACCTAAAACCACCCTTTTACTGGTAACCTGCATTTTGTGTATAAAAACACCTTACAGTCCCTCGACCACAGGACAGGAGGTGAAGACTAGCCAAGTGATTCTTGATTAGGACAAATCTTTTGAACTTTAATTTCTGATCCACTCTCTTAACACCAGATTAGTCTGTCCAAACTGACAGAACCGGGTCTCTCTCTTCTGTGCTAAGCAGAAAAGAACAAATCCTCCACAGAGAATCCTGTCCTTCGCCTCCGCAAGGCCTTTCTAGACAGCCTCAGCCTTCCTAGAGCTCAGCAAAGGGAGGAGAGTTGGTAAGTCAGGTTCCCTGTCCTGCTTCATATTTGCATGACCCTCTCCTCCTGTAGACATGTGCTGATGGCAGACTCGGAATGACTGAAGACGACAAGTTCCCCGCCAGTTCAGTGGGATGGCTATTGGACACTGCCTGGGTTACTTGGCAGCAGCTTAACCTCTCTGGGCCAGACCTTATCTGTAAAACAGGGATAACATCTGCAGCACTGACCTCCCTGGGTTATTATGAGCATCAGATGAAAACATGTAAAAAAAAGATCCTGCAAAACCCAAAGTACGATATAAACTGCAGCTGTTATGATTCTCTTAGAACCCAGGATGCTTTGATAGGTCACTCAGATGTTTTAAGGTCTAATGTGGAAGCAAAAATACCTGCAGGAGACAGGTAATTGTACATTTCAACTGGATTACTAGAAAGAACTTACGAAGTATAGCTTGGGAGGCAGCAGATACGGCTGAATCTGTAGGGACAGGGACTAGGTTCAAACTCTGGCTTTGCTACTTCCTTGTTTGACCTTGAACTAGTCTCTTGCTTGGGCCCGTTTCCTCATCTACAAAGTGAGGTGGTGGGAGCTCTAAATCTACACCCTCTGATGTCCTTCAGATATCGACTGACCCTTTGCCTAACTGTCCTTCTTGGGGTCTCAATGTCTTCATGGAAAACAAGGTGACTGGATGGGACTGGATTGATTTTATGAGGCCCCAGTTATATTTATTTTTTCAAAGTTCCCTTTGACACAGCGCAGAGAATGTCCTCCCTCAACAGGGCTCTCACCTACATACTGACTGTTGATATCCCTAAATCCTTGCAAACAGCTGCAAGTACTTTAGTGCATGGAGAGAGTGGTGAGAACCAAATTACCATTCTTAAAAATTAACTGATCCTAAGTGTTGTAGAAACCATTAACATCTCTGCTCTTTCTTCCTGTGATCACAGGGAAGTCTCCCTCTAGGCTGGTCCACAGCTCCACCTCAGAAAAGGCACTCATTCCTACCTCCCAAGTTGTTTCTGCAGGTCCAGCATGTACTGGTAGCACTGAGCATAGTAAGTCATCTGGGCTTCCACAAAGTCATTCAAGCAGCGAAGATGGTGGGCCTAGGGGACAAAGTTAAAGAGCAGGACAAGGGCTGGCAAGTAACAATGACACTGATGAAGAATTATAAAATCCACCCTTAGCTTACGATGCCACTGCGTTACTGAAAGGAGATAATATAAAGTCTGTTTCACTAATATAATCACTAATATAACATAATGTAATACAGTGAGTGTGTATAGAGAAGGCCATGTAAAAACAAGAGAAGTAGGCCTGAAAACCTGCATGGCTCTACTGGACAAAGTGAGTCAAGGAGAAAGTTGTATTTTCCCCATTTATCATGACAAATTCCATACAATTTATGCCCCTCTTCCCCCCTCCTGGTATGCACTTTTAATATTTTCATCCCTTTGGAGTATATCTGTATTTTGCTTGAGTGTTCAATATTCAAAATGAATGATTTTAAGTACTTACATGTGTACTGCTGATCCCTTCCAGAAGGAGTCTGGTAATCTCTGCTTGACGGTCAAATTCACTCTGAGTTATTCTTAATTCCTGTTCAGACTTAAGATAGAATATATATGTATATGTATTTAGAATTCACTGAAAAGAAAAATGTATTAAATCAGCATTTAGCCTAGTCCTTCAATTATTTTTTAAAAAATGCTTTTACCTGACAACTACCTAATTTTAAGTCTTAATGTATCACTTATCTACAAGGGAATTAAGTGATGCTTAAAGGGAAATTGCCATACAAAAGATAGGTAAATATGCACAAAATACTGGGGAAAAATGGAAGGGAAGAACTCAAGACATTTTTAACAGTACTTAGGACTTCAGTATCACAACTACTTTCTATTTCATGAGGTTTGCTTGGAAAAAAAATATATATATATGTGCATATATATATACACACACACACACACACACACACACATATATATATAACACCACACACACATTTGTTTATATAATTAAATTCTAAACATTACTTTCAAAACTGTCTTACCCATTTTTGTTTCCTTTTGAGCTTTATTCTGTTCTCTTTTATCCATGTTACAATGGCCCTTTTATTGACATCACTATCGATAACCCCTGACATGTCCTCCCTCCCCCCAAAAAACTAAGGGAAAAAAAATCTTTGCAACAAGGAAGCATTGTCAAGCAAAATAATCACATTAATTTTCCAAAGAAGCTGTTCTCTTCCAAGTTACCAGTGACATGTAAAATACTAAATCTGATGATAATCTTTTCTTAGTCCAGGCTTCTTCTTTCTCCTGGGTTCTACTCCTTAGTCACCAAATGCCGATCAAACATTTTCACCTAGATATCCAAAAGGCATCTCAAAAACCCCATTACGAGACAAAGCTCATCTTCGCCTTCCCCATTCTTAACCTGTTTCTGCTGAGGCATCATTCTTCTTCTAGGCACTTGGGGTCACCTTCACTCTCACTTCCAACATACATATCACCAAGTACCAAGTCATGTCAATTCTATCTTTTTTCTATACTCACATGGCCTTCACTTTTCTCTCCTACCTAGACACTGAAATAGCCTCCTAATGGGGCTGTCTCCAATCTCTTTCCACTCCGATTCATCTTTCACACAGCTGATGAACACAGAACTAACAATGTCATGCCTCTGATCAAAAATCTCCAGTGGCCCCTGATTATTTGGTATTTAAAGTCCTTTTATCATCACGCTCCTGTCGACCTTCCAGGCTTATTTCACATTACTTCCCTTCATACACTCTGTGTTCCAGCTAAACTGGCCTACCTGCTGCAACCCACATTTGGTGTTCCAACTCTCACGCCAATGACTTTGCAGTGCGTTTCTCCCATGTCTGGGATGTACTGTCTCCCTCGTCCATACATCTTACAATCTCTCCCTTCACTTAGAACTCAGTCCAAGCGGTGCTTCTCCTAGCCCAGTAGAAACAAGCTCCCTGAGAGCAGAAGATGTTCTGTTTTTTTTGTCTTGGTATCCCCAGCACTCATAGCAGGCATTTAACAAAAGGAAGGGAGGGAGGAAAGGTTTGATTTCTGAAAAAGCAATTTTCAGTAAGTTTCAAAACAGTATTTTAATGATCATCAATTGTACTTCTAGGTTTTTTCAAACTTAAATCTTGGGGACAAAGCTCTGAGATCCTTCCCTGTTGTACTAGTCACTATAATGAGTCTACATAAATCTGAGGCTTCTTAGTACAAGGACTCCTTTATCTTAGCTTTTGACCTTTTCCCTGAGGTGCTCAAAACTATAAAGTGATAGCTGAGATTTTTGCTCTCTAGCTCCTCAGATCATTTTTTGCAAAAAGAAGAGCCATCAGCATTTCTGTGACATTTTAAAGTTATGTAATATTTCTCAAAGTTACAGCCAACCCTCAACTACCCGCTACAAACCGGAGTTGAGACAAAAAAGTTCACTGAAATTCATGATTCATAAATAATTTTTGCCAATAGTCACTAACCACCTCAAGCCTTTACCCAGAATTGCTTAGACAGCCTTGCTAATAAATACCCAAAGAATAACTGCTTAGCTCATCCAAATGTACTAGTTTATCCTCCTCAGTTGGGGGTACATCAGTGGAAATGGAAATAAGAACCTCAGTATCTTTTCCCCTTGCCACACAGTTAAGCTGTTCTAAGTTCCATGCAACAAGGCAAGTAGCTTCATCTAAAACTTTAACAAGCACAAAGGCTAACTGGACTGATTCTTTTCTCTTTCTCAACCCTTTTCACCCTCTAAGTTGAGGCATCTGAATTAGTTACGAAAAGATACAAAATCAGGAAAAGGGAAGCAGCAATAAACGTACTGATAATCTAACCAGACAAGCAATCGCCACCGCACTGACCTAAATGGGAAAAGCAGGTTCACTACTGGGGTTGAGCCCTTGGCAATACACCTGCATTGCTTAACAAATCATGTGATGAAATCATAAAAATTATTTTTGGTCTCAACTACAGTACACTGTGCTTTAGCAGTAGGCTCAAGTATATTTCACTTAGATGCTAATAACACAAACTAGATCAAGAAAAGGAAATATTCTACCTAACAAAGATTTTAAGGAAAAGCAATAAATCCAAAGTTACATTTGAATCGTGTGCATCTATAGCTGATTGGGTGACTGTCAAGGCTTAGAGGAAAAGAATAGAAGAGAAGCAAATTAATGTTACAGTAAACTCTGATAACACAATACTCTGGCAAACTCAGAAGGGTTAACAGCAGAAGGGAAGAGAAAAAGAAGGAATTAACTATACTTATATAATAAATTTATAGAACTATGTTGCTGGTATTGGGCTAAATGCTTTTTATAAAAATCATTTCAGAATCACTCAAGAGATGTTGGAGGCCAGCCACATTTACTCCTTCCTTTGTAAAAACATGACATATTCTGAAGGGTCCACGATAACAAAATCAGAGACATCCACAAGATAGCAATTTTCCACATGTAGATTAACTCACATGATTTAGCAGAGAGCACAGACCTTGGGAGTCAGAAATAATCTTGGTTCAAATACAAAGTCACTTATAGTCTCTTCATTTGTAAAATGGTGATAGTGTTTGTAATGCCTTCCTCACAAGGGTATTGTAAAAGTCAAGTGAGGTTTTATATAAAGTTCTTGGCCACAAGGAGCCACAGAAATGTCGACTGAAGTGATTATGAATGTTTGAGTAAAAGAATGCTGCTGAATTTCAAAGGACACCAAAGATAACTTTACTGAGAGCCTGATTTAATATTTAATTTTGTAGGAAAAAAGATGCAATTTATCATTTCAGTTTGGTGGGGACGCAAAGGACTTGCGAGACTGGATTGAATTCCTGCCTCTAGGACACAGACCTGACACTTCTGAAGAAAACAAGAAAAGTTTAAATTATATTTCATATGTTCTGTTTAAGGCATCTGATATGTTTTGGAAAGGGTGCTTCAAGAGTTAACCTTCAGATATACAGAAAAATCACACTACTCCAGCAAGTTGAGGTGTGGCATATGGTAAGAGGGAAAAAAAGCCTTTTCCAAGCTGCTTTTCTAACAACTGCTCTAAGGGACGACCTGGAAAAAAGGTACAAGGAAGTGAGTAGCAAGAGGCCAACTCCTCACCAGCTTGCTCAGGCCCCAAACACAAATGCAAGAGGACTTGAACCCTCTCACTCAGCAGCTTGCTGTTCTGATAGGGGGTTGCCTCCCCTGCTTTCTCCTCAGCAGCTGGCTGGTCACCCTCCTTGCCAGCTCAACTCAGCCATGGCAGCTAGGGCCTTGTTCACCATTCCTGGCCACTGCTCTCCTCTAGGCCCCACCTTAGAGCTCCAGAGACTGTCTTTTGCCTCAGTGTCCCCTTAGCATCATGCTAAGGTAGGTGCCTAATCAATGTTTATTGACTGACTTAAAAAATGCTTATTCATTCATTCCTACAGTATAGGGTTGAAGACCTTTAGCGTGAAAACAAGTCTCCCCACAACCTGGAAGTAGCTGGTCAGTCTTTTGGAAAATTCAGCTGTGTGGCTTTTTCACATTCTAAGCTAATGCTGAATACATGTGACCTAGTTACATTTAACAATATTCTGACAAGATCTTAAGGATGCTTACATAAACAGATTTCTATCATGTTTATGAAATGGATACCTTTAGGGCAGCTGGTAAAAAAAAGAAAGTCCAAGCCCAAATGCAAGCCTGGTGATTGCAGGAAAAGAGAGTTTGTTCAGACAACTACCACAAGCTCTTCCCCCACTATAAACTAAAAGAACTAAGAAAACATGTCTGAGCCAAAAAGACAAGCATACTTAGAGGGTTGGCTGTTCTATAATTTGGGGGTCCTATTGTGTTAAAGAGTTGATTATAGGGAATCCCTTAAAATATTACCAACAAATGCCATTGCCAGGTAGAGGCTCATTCACAACTCAGACCTTAGATCAGGGATTAAATTGGGTTCTGTGAACTTTAAAAAAATAATTATAACTATATTTTAATATAATTGATTTCCTTTATAATCATATGTATTTTATGTATTTAAAAACATTATTCTGAGAGGGGAGCCATAGGCTTTGGCTATATGACTATAAATTTTGGCAGCACAAAGGGGTCCATGGCACACAAAAGGTTAAGAACCCCTAGAATAAATGTACAGATTCCTATCATTTTTAACACTAAATTGGGAGAGCCAGCTCCTTTGCGAAACTGATTAAACCCAATTAGAATTATTCCTAAATGCCACATGACCAATGTGAGTTCATAGAAGCCAATACCTGAAACTATAACTTTTAAAAACAGTAGTTCAAGATACTCCACACAGTTTATATAGCAACCAAAACTGATCCCGAGTAAATACATACCATCTTTTCTATTACATGGCAAGAATAAAAACCCATTTATTATTTTCTCTTAGAATGTCTCTTTAAAAATTACCTTTTCAACAATAAGAATGTGCAACTCAACATTGCATAAGCAAAATTAAGCAGTATATTAACTTAAGTCTTTTCCATAATTTTCAGATTTGATCAGTAAACAATTTTAGATTTCAGTAATCAAATCCTTTTTTCATAAATTCTTGTGTAGACTTACTTACTTTTGTCACTTCCTCTGCCCAAATCTAGCCAGCATTAAAAATCAGAGAAAAATCATTGAATAGCATGAAAGAAAATTGTGATTAAACATTTTCTATATCAATGGATAGACAAATTAAAACGCTATTGCAGCATCCTTACCAGGACTATCTCTTTTTCCCCAGTTACTGAAATTTTAGGAGACTTAAACATTCTAACAACTTATTCAGTCCAATTTATAAAACATTCTTAAGTGATATGTATATTCAAATAAAACTATCACTTAAGTAACTCAATAATAAATTATAGCTCACAGAAAACAATTACTACATAGGAATTAATGAGAATTAGAACTCATTTTGGGCCAATTTTAAACTATTTCTAGGTCTAAGTTTCCTATCTATCAGCATGCCAAGCAATTGTCAAAATCCCTTTTGGCTCAAATCATGGATTTGTAATTAGATAAGATTAACATTGAGATGGGCTATAATTGGATACTTTACATTGATACTATGAACTTTAGAAGAGTAAACCCAAGATATAAAAATAACTTTCATATTAAAAAAAAGTTGGGGTATAAATATTGGAAACATGAGCTGCACAAATTCTATAAAAATTTTTAAAAAGCCTCTATAAACAGTTGGGAAAGGTTTGTTTTCCCCTTTTTAACCTAAGATCTTCAGCTAGATGATCTGACTTTCCTTCTGGCTCTAACACTCTATGAATACTAAAATTTACATACAAATTTTAGTATTATGACAAACATTTTCATACATTCACATTATCTACTAGATAGGACAATGAAAATAAGTAAATGTATTCTCTTGCTATTTGAAAAATACGCTGAGTTCTTAAGAAGGGCCTCAATAACTGAGGTAGTAGAAGACTGAAAATCATCACAAACTGTATGTGAAATTACTTTTTCTAATTATATTAAGCCTGAGCATTATGTGCAGTTTCCTTGCTTCCGGCAAAGCATTAATTTTTTAAAGTTGTCATGCCAAAAGTGGTCCTAACAATACTAGAGATTCTCTACTATTCCAGCTGGAGTAACATATGACCAGGCCATTATCCAACAGTCATGACTACTCAATAAGCACTTGTTGACTAACACTGGAACTTTGGGCTGCTTGCAGTTTTTAATACTTTAAGTTGAAATAATGTTCAATAAACATTTTTCAAAAGTTGTTTCCTCAGTGTCTCAAAAGACTACATGAAATTATAAAAAGTTAACCTTAAGGTTTAAAAAGAATTTTCCCCCAAACTGGGGTCAACATATATCCTACAGCAGAAATATGAGCTGCAAAGAAAATAGCAAAAAAAGAAAACAGCAAAAAAAAAAAAAAACCAAAAAACTTCTCAACAACTCACTTCTGGCTCCTTTGTAGACCCACAAGAGAGGAGCTGGGGTTGGGTAGGAGATGGGCAGCTGCTGGCTGAGTGCCTCCTTGTTGAGAGGCAGTGACAATATCCCAAATACTAGGATGGGAGAGAGAATGTTCTTATAACTAAGCAAAAATCAAATTCTAATGAAAACACTGGTCTACATATATCAAGGAATGCAATTTGACCAGTACAGGAAAAGGGTCTAAATTTGTCTTATTAAAATCCTTTCCCAAAATTTACAATACAGCAATTCAAATAAAACAACATCTTAATTTGTACAAGAAGAAAAGGCAGAAAAAAAGGCCTCTTTTAGTATATTATAGATTCTGACAACAACTGGCCTATAAATATACTGTTCAAAAGAGGATCAAAAGAAGAATTACTTCGATGACAATTTGTTAGAGTTTATTTTTGTATTATATGTAACTCTGAATGTCTAACTTCAGACTTGAAAATGGGAAGAGATGTTGAATAGCAAGAGAAGACAGTTCACTGAAGATGTAGAAAACATGGGAGGCCAACAAACCTTCAGCCATTTTACATGCAGCAAGTTGAGCATGTAAGATAAATTTACCATAATGTTATCTCCTTCAGGTACAGTCGAATTTAGTTGCTTAAGTGCACAGATAAGAGACAAAGAACATATTATAACAAATGAACACAGTGAAAGAGTTATCTCTTTTGTACAAACAACACTAACCAAGATGAACAGATAAAATGTCTTTTAGAAAGAGAGTAGCTATATATTGTGATGGCAGTCTGTGCTATTCCTGTAATTTTTATTTAGGAGACAAATTTTAAAATCACACCACTCTCTAATGGAGATCCAATATAAATCAAGATAATGTAGAAGAGTCTTGATTACAATCATCCCAAGACAGGCAAAAAGGCAGCTTTGGAAATACAAAACTTACAACAATCAACTTCTACGTCTGTTCTGCCTGGTCAAAGGTTTTCTATTCAAAGATAATTTTTCCACTATGAATAAATAATTTTAATACAATGTTATCTTTTAACCAGTTTCAGGCAGTTCTTAATATTCCCTAAGATAACATGAAATGCATGCATAGCCTTTCATTTTTATTAAATTAAAATTTTATTAAATGTACTCATGACAATCTGTGAGAATAGGTGCTGACATTCTAAATGTTTATAAAGTGCTCAATTTAGAAATTATAAAATCAGCCCAGTTAAAAAAATACAAAAAACGGGATTACAGCTTAGTATTAAGGTTGAAGACATTCTTTTCCATATTCATAACTTGGAAACCCAGAGCAATGATGAGCAGCACTCCAACGTAACTCAACTAAAGGGGTAAAAAGGGGTTGGAGATACATTCCCCAGTAGTTACTGAAGCACAGGAAAGCGAGCTCATGTATGTGGTAAAGGAAAAAGGTACAACTAGCTTTGCCTCTATCATAGAATTTTTATCACATTAAACCCCCCGCCAAATTGATAAAATTGCAATTTGTGACACTTTAAATGTTAAATTATTGTCAAAAGGTAGGTTTACTCTTACTCTTTCTAACCAGCAAACCTTGAGAAATGCCTTAGAAGCTTCCATTTGGGGCATCTTCATTCCTGAACACAAGTTGCTATCACATCAGAGGTCAAACATGTCAATGTTTCTAATAGGCAGAATCAGGTATCTAAAACTATATCCTAATAAAGCTTACAAAAATGCTTACACTGTGAAGTGCTATAAAAAGTAATATGATATCCCCTTGGAAGAAATATCCTTTAGTTAAAACAGCAGTATCTAGTTCATTTTTGAACGGTGTTCCAAAAAACACAAAATTTCTTCTCGGCAATTGAGACAAAGCACATTTTTGGCTTTTTGTGTCAATTGATATTATTAGATGGACAGAACAGGCACTTGGTCTCTGGGTGCTACACAAAAGTAAAATACATTCTGTATCTTAAAAGATCTAAACTATGGCAACCAGAAGGCCCAGGGTTGCCACTCTGATATGGGACTGGTCACTTGGGCCAAAGACTCTATAAATAAGCTCAATATGTTTACTCAGGGCATATATGGCTCAGAATCATAGTATCTTTTATTATTTTGATCAATAACTATTGAGAATATACAATTGCATAATATCCTGTGGACTATCAACATACAGGGACAAGACTGCAAATACTCACAGGCCTGTTAGAGATTCTGAGCTAGGAAGAAACTCGGAGATATAGTCCCACCTCTCCATTTAACATATGTGAAAACTGAGACCCAGAAAGGTAGAAAGTCATTAGCCCAGTCTTTCAAGGCAGGTAATGAGTGGTACATGTATCAAAGTCATAACAACATCTTAGGACTCTCAAAGATATAGCTACTCTTGGAGACTGATATGACAACTTACTTTAGAATCTAAGGTTAGACAGCTCCAGAATTACTCATTTGAAAAGATTAAAGGTTACTTCCTCATCTGTAAAATGAAGGCACTGGATCTGAGCTCTGAGATCCCTTCTAGCTCTAAATTTAAGATCCTAAGAAAGAGGAAAATGTAAAAAAAAAACCAACCCAGGAGAGCTTAAGAGCATCCATGAGTCCCAATCATAGTTCAGGCAGTTTGCCTTTTCTCTGGTGTTTGAAGGACAAGGGAAGTGCTCTAGGTTACTCTCTAAGACAATAAGCTGCAGACCTGCATTGGGAGAAGAGGTTCCTATGTTGATGAAGTTACAGGTCCAGTCCTTATTGTTAACCTTCTTGTTTGATCAGCTGATTCAAAGAAGACCTGAAAGATGAGTCTGACAAGGAAGAGGGGGAATACCTCTGCACACAGGATGAACGCTAGCGCTATCAGTGTGTCTATTAGCCCTGGGGTGTACAGCACTAGCTGGCCATTCCTCTGCCTCCCTCTTCTTCTTTAAACAAGAGTCTGAGGGGAGCCACAGGCTGTGTCCAGGAAACGAAGTGCTAGGAGAAAGTACATCCCTTTCCAAATGCAGACTTGGAATGGAGACCCGGGAAAGGAAGAGGGCAGCAGTGAGAAACCTGAAGGGGAAAACCAGGGAGCCCAAGTTCTCAGCTCACTGGGTTTAGGGGAAAGCTGGAGGAGGGCTCGCTTTGTCCCATGGCAGCAAAAAAAAAAAAAGGGGGGGGGGACTGAAAATGCCAAGCCCTGCTCAGAGACCATCATGGCAGAGCCATCCTTCTCCCTCTAGAATCCTGTGCTTCTCAGGCCTTTGTGTGTGAGCAGTCTAATCTTGAGCAAATAACATAATGTTCATTTTGGGGGGAGAGGGGAACCGATTCCACAGGGATATAAGTCTAGCAAATATCTCTTAAGCTATTGGCTAAAAATGTTAAGGCTTTGGAAATGTGGGTTCAAGTGTTGGTTCTACCATCGGATAACTTAACCATGGGCAAGCCACTTAATATCAACCTCAATTTTCTCATCTTAGAAATGAGAAGTTGAATTAAATAATCTCTATTCCAACCAATAATTTTTAAAAATCAAATTCTAAAGGACTGAAATTTCACTACCTCAGACTGCATCTTAAACATTCTGTTGACATTTCATTGAATCCATGATTTGCACTGTGATCCAAGATTAAAATTGCAGTCAACTTGGATTGCTAGCAACACTGAATTTTCCTACTAGCAAACTTGTTCTGCAAACGGATAGCTAATCTGACGATCTACAATTCCATGACACTGTAGAAATCCAAATCTGTCTAAGCACTTGGAATCAAGATTACAGACTTAAAAGTACATAAGGAAAAAAAAATCTTTGCTCAGACTGCACTCATGTTTATAAAGCTGAATCTAAGTTTGCACCATATCATAAGTTGCTAGATTTTGTTATTAATGACTTTCCTAGGGTATCTGTAAATTTGAGAAAGCTTGTACTAAGAATTTCCTCACAGTCAATTAAGAACTCACTTTTCAACCTGTATATATTTTCCACAAGTACTCTGTCCCTTTCCTCTTTCATTAAGTTACAACCTTAAGGGAATGAACTTTAACTTTCTGCTTCCTTTGCAGAATTAGCAAGCTCTGAGCTGTCCAATGATTTTCAAAGGGGCAAAGTTTCATTTGTAAGAAAATGCCTAAAGTCATGTGAATGTGGAAGAAAAAGTGAATTTTGCAGTAAAGTGATATCCCAAGAATTTTTGTAGTAGGTGTAAAAATTAATGAAATTACATAATAATAAGTTTGGTCCTAAACAGACCAAAAAAAAAATCTGTAACACCCTCAAAATGGCCTTACCTAGGCTTATTAGAATTTAAGTAAATAAGTGATTGGAAGGATATATCTCAAAGTAAAATGAATAGCTAACAGAATCCTAATTCCCATCCCTTCATATTAATCAATCTTAAAGCTGTGGGATACCTTCAAAGGGTTTCAAAATTGCTCACTAGCACCATTATTCAAACCCATAAGAGCAAAACTATCTAAAACCACTATCACAATTAACTTGCAAATATATTACTCTAGCAAGGCTTAATAACACAGCATTTTGAATGTAAAACTGTGCTTTCAATAACTCTTTAACTTGCATGTTATCTTAGAAACTGATAAATAGGTAAAAATGAATAAAATGAATATGCTTCAAAGGCAGTTAGGTAGCACAATAGATAGAATGTGGGCCTTGGGAGTCAGGAAGATACACTTACTGCATGACCCTGGGAAAGTGACTTAACTTCCATGTGTTTCAATTATCTCATTTACAAAATGGAGAAAACAGCAAGGCTCACCTCCCAGGGTGGTTGTGAAGGTCAAATGAGTTCACATGTGTAAACCATTTCTCAAGCCTTAAAGGCTACCTAAGTGCTAACAATCAGTATTATTATTTCAAAGGTCATAAGCACCAATAGGTTTTAAGCGTCAAAACTCAACTTATGCCATTGCTTGGTTAGGGGAAAAACCAGATCTTGTTCCGGTTTCCCTTTAGGTGCCATCTTCGGCAGTTATCAAGAAACACAAAACACAATGCTGGAGGCCCCTTTCTTTTGCATCCATTGATTTAAAAAAAGGGAAGACTAATTATTAAAGAAATGATGTCTCAGAGTTCTGATTCTTTTTTTAAGCAAGAAAACAACATGCAGCCAACATCATAACCACAATTCTCTGCTTCTCCTGCCCCAACAGTTCTAGATATTGTCCATTACCTTATTCTAACCATACCGGCCAGCAAAACCACAAGAGCAATGAAAGCTTCCTAAATCCTCAGAAGTATATGCAGAGTTTGTAATCTAGGATAATGAGTTTGGTTAATATCAAGTCCCTGATGATATTAGAATGCTTACTGAAAAATTACGTAGAAATGGATTTTTTCTAAATGAAATCATTTTTACTGCTGACCCATATTGTAATTTTAGAGATACATTTTTGTGAAGAAATTTGGGCCTTATGACAATCAAAAGTAGCACTAAAAACAGAGCAAATCTTTTTCTAAGTACATATTTAAGGGAAAATAAATTCTAATAAAAATGAACCCAACTTTGCATTAAATTTATTTATAGGACTTAAAAAGCTGTGGCAAAGCAACCACAACAGCTCTTGGGTGCCTTCTATCTTTGATGGTATGAGCATTCCATGGTTCCCTCAGTACCTAGCTAGCTTATCCTGGGTATACCATAACTGATGAAGTGAGTGTCGGCATGGGCACAGCACAAGACTTGTATTCAATGTCCTGGCCTCACTTTACTAGGGCAAACCCAGGCAAATAAATCACTTTTCTAAGCCTCAGTTCTCATGTTATATGGTAATACTATTCCTTACAGTGCCTTCTTTATAGAATCAATGAGATTATGTTTATAACATTTTACGGTTACAAAGTACCAATATAAATGTGAATTATTGCATATTTTTCATCTGGAAAAGGAAATCATCACTTTATGAAAGTTTTAGGCAAATGAGAGTTTTGCCTTGAAATCTAATTCTTATCTTCTCATTCCACAATTATCTCTGAATATATTTAGCCTGTCTTGGTAAAGTGATTTCTATTTCTATAAAAGTAAAATGTTTTTGGCTCTAAGTATTTTCGATATAATTTACAAAGCAAAAGTATCACAGCTATTCATCATGAAAAATACAAGAAATATACATACTCCTGAATTTCTGACTATTTGTACAATTCTTTTCAAGCACTATTCTGTAGGCAATCTAGAAAAACTGTAGAAAAAACTACATGTAAGAAACTTTTTTGCCAGTGACCTCAGAAATGCTCAGACTTCACTTTCATCTCTGCAGCTCTGCAGTTGGTACTTCCTCCTAACACAGAACTTCCAAAGGAAGGGAAGACATGAAATGTGTACAAGAAACTTCTTTTGCTCTCCCTAGAGTGGTATTCTTATGAGTTCTCATCAGAGGGTAATAATTACCATAGTTGAAAATCTTGGTCTACAAGCTCTGTTAGCCAATCTCAATATTTACAATGATGTAGTAACAAAATCTGTTTCTTAGTTGAAAAGTAATGTTTGATTAGTTTGTCGATTTGTCTAATGCAAATTTTTAGATGCTATAAAGCAAGTCATTTAATTTTATTCCCTTAGCTTATCCAACTATAAAAATGTAAAAAGCCTAAAAATCCTGCTGAGGTAGGTACATGAATTCCTTTGAGAATAGTTAATGTGTACAATCTCTGAATTACTGCATCAATAAACAAGTGTAACCTAACCTGAATGAAACCTTTTAAAAAAAAGCCACTTAACATAACTCGTACCTTTAATTAAGTATGTTCTTCAAAATGGGGTCATTTTCAATTAAGTGTCACAATAGCCTCCTAACATGACCATTGATCCAAACATTTTGGGGATTCTTCACTTGGCATTCAAGTTCAATGTGCCACAGCGCCGTGATATGTCAGACAAAAATGCTAAAGCAATGTTGGGCTATGCTAAGAACAACATCAGGGCCACTCAGGCCTAGGAGAGTGACAGTCCTGCTCTTTCCTGCCCCAGTCAAACACGTACAATGCTGGGTTCTCTTTGGGGCACCGCACAGATAAGCTAAAGAGTGTCCAGAATAGAACAAAAGTAGGTCTGTGAAAGGACTTGGGGATGTGTCATATAAGAACTTAAGGACCCAGAGAAGAGAAAACCTAAAAGAGACATGCAAATTGTCTTCAAGTCTTCGAAGGGCTGATCTGTGACAGAGGGACTAAGGTCTCTTCTTAGTCCCAGAGAACAGAATTTAAAGTGTGGGTGGAAGCAGCTGACAGACATGATTTTAGCTTCATGTAAAGAAAAAGGTACCAGTACAGCTACCTAAAGTGGACTGGGATGCCTCAAGTGCTAGTAAGTTCCCCCTTACTCCAGGTGTCTGGATATGGCCAAGGTTGTATGTGGTTGGACTACAGGGCCTCTGGGGTCCCTTCCAACCTTTGGTTCCATGTAAGGAAAAACTTAATACTTTGTAATCATACTTAAACGGACTCAGAAGACCCTGGCATGAATTCTGTCTCTGGCCCTTCCTAAATGTGTGATCCTGGGTAAGTCACTCATTAACTTTTATGGGTTTCGATTTCTTCATCGATAAAAGGTGAATACAATACCTATAGTATTTCATGAGGTTGCAGGGAGGATCGAATGAGACGGAGGAGAGTTTTAAATGTATGTAGAGAGAGCTTTGCAAACTTTTAAGCATTACCTAAACAGCAGCTATGACGATGTTTCCTTTTGTATTCTCCCTTGTACTAGTTCTGTACACATTCGTCTTCTCTCTCTTCCTAAGCGGTAAATTTCTAAGGAAACAAGGGCTCTGTCTTGGTCACTATCTTCATATTCCATCTAGTAGGGGCATGATAGTAAACTGAAGGTGATAAGGGCTCTAAATGCCAGTAATTATTTCCAGAAAGAATAGCATAACTGGAATACGCAGACAGCCTCGTTAGTTTGAAGAGAACAACAATAATTTGTTGTATAAAATATGGGTGAGTTTGATTTCAAAATCGAACAAAATAACTTTCTTACAGTCATACCTCATGTGACATACCAGTAACAATTCTGAGTCTTTAAAGCTAATGGTTTTTTCACTGAATAACAAATCTACAACACTACTTACTGAGGCTCTAGTCTCCGCAGTTTTTGCCTTTTTCAGTCTGGTCTTTGCTGCATCCAAATCAAGTCTCTTATTTTGCAGTAGTTTCTTTTCTTTCTGTAAATATAAAGAAGGGCCCTTTGAGGAGCTGAGAGTTCAGCACGCAGAAAAGGCAGCTGGTACATTTTATCTAGGCACTCAGGTGGTGCAACAGCTACCGTACGAGACCTAGAGGGAGGAGGCAATGATTAGCAATGTGACCCTGGTCAAATCCCTTGACTTCTCTAAGTCTCAGTTTCTTCAAGTATAAAATTGGGATCTAGGAATAAAAGAGAACACTGTTATGAAGTTCCAGACTGCTCCTGGAGAACAGGTGGAAAATGGAGCTCCCTCCCACCTTCACTGAGGTTGATCCCTATGGGCAGGGAATACTAAATATTTTCAGTTGACATGTTGGTTAGTTTTGATGGACTTTTAAAGATAAAGATATCAATAACATTTTTAAAAGGAAAAAGTTACTCAATTCTTTTGACTGAGGCTAAAAAGCTATAGGGAAATCAAATGCTACCGACATTTAATTTTCACACCAACATTTTCCAAAAACAATGCATTTCCAAAATGTTTTAGAATGAGGGATCTGCAAATCAGCCACAAGGTCTCAACACTGGGAATCAAGATGACAGCGTTTTCTTGCTTGCATTCCAGGGTATATATAAGGTCTAGCCTGGGGAACATAATGGGGTGGGTCTGGAGGGGAAAGAGCAGGAAAGAGAACATGTCAAAGCAACTGAGAGGAATTTACTTCTTCCATAAGGCAGGGTTGCATCACATTTCTAAGGAAATCAAGAGGAAATGATGCATAATTTCCAGAAGTCTACATGCCCACTGATGAGGTTCCCCTAAGGCAAACAGGTGGGTGTTTGGGACTTGTGCCAGTCTCAAGAGTCTCCACAGACAGGGTAACAACTACAAGCATAGTCTATTTCTGCAAACTCTCCTATGACTTCGGTGCTACTTGAGTGACAGCTCATTGAATTTCCAGGAATTGCCTACAGATGCATTCAGTGACAGAGACAAGGGGTTGCTTAATACTAACACTGTAGTCTTACCCACTAAATAGAATTCACATTAGTTCTTTTAACTCCCATTTCAATGGTGTGCTGAACAGGGGGCACAACTGGATGGATTTTTTTTTAAATTTCTGTGCCTGTTACATCCCTGTAATCACGGCTTTTAAATCAGTCAATAAGAAGGTGAATATAGTTGCCAACACTTATTACAGTGTGGGGTACATAAAGATATACTATTTTACAAAAAAAAAAGTCTTCCAACTCACAGCAATTGTTTTATAATCTCCTTCTATAAAGTTTCTTAAAGGAGTAAGAAAGTTTATTGCAGATGTATGAATCAGTTCTCTGTCTGCTGTTCCAATTCGTTTTTGTGTTTCTCCACATTTGATGAGGGCATTACCTGTAAAAGAAAATTTTATTTACAATCTTCTGGTAATGCATACAATTATTAAGCTCCTACAATGAGAAGATAAAGCAGTAGCTTGCCTATTCAAAAATCAAATAGTTCTTACCAAACCAATAGTAAAAATTATATAACCTCAAAAAAGACTTTGATCCTGGAGTTAGAACACCTGGGTTCAAATCCCATTCTGATGCCTACTTATCTGTGTAAACTTGGGCAAGTCACAACCTCCCAGTACTTGAACTTCTTTGTCTGCAAGACGAGGTAGTCTGACTGTTTGGTCTCTGAGAGAGGTCTCTTCCAACTCTTTAGTTCCGATCCTATGACTTGTAGTTAGGTTAATTTTTAAATCAAGAAATATTTAAAGTTATAAATATATAATTGCTAGATGCCTTCCTATTAAATCAACATTAATTATAATTAACAATTTGGCTATTTTAAATCATAAAATTAACTCAGCATTAAAATATAGATACAGTATTAGAATAATACAAAACTGTTTATATGATGTGAATGCTCACACAATATTTTGTAAAGTATCTGTGGATAACAGGAATATTTATAGCTGAAAGGTACCATTCCTTCAGTAACAGTATCTACTACATGCAAAATACTGTATAAGATGATATGGAATTGAATATCAAAAATTATAGTCCCCATTCTCAAGAAGTCTACGATATAAAAATTGTATTTTTTGTTGTTCAGTTGTTTCAGCTGTGTCTGACCCTTCATGACCCCATTTGTGATTTTCTTCACAAAGACACTGGAGTAGTTAGGCATTTCCTTCTTCAGCTCATTTTACAGACAAGGAAACTAAGGCAAACAGGGTGAAGTGACTTGCCCAGGGTCACACTACTAGTAAATGTCTGAGGCCGGACGTGAACTCAGAATGAGGAGTCTCCAGGCAAGGTGCTCTATCCGCTGTGCCATCTAGCTTACATAAGAGTTGCATTGAGAAATGCATAATAATGACTGACACAAGTTGGAATGAGAAAGGTCAGAGCTGCATGTGAGATCTGGGAGAGTGGAGTCTCTACTAGCTGTAGAGGAGGGAAGATAAGGGAAGGTTTCCTAGCAGAGAGAGCACCTGAGCAAAACCTCAGGAGAAAACTTGTCCTGGATTACAGATTTAGAGCTGGGAGGGATCTCAGATGCCATTTGATTCAATCCTTTCATTTCATAGATGAAGAAACTGAAGCCCAGGGGATTGAGCAGGGTGAGGTGTTAAATGTTTAACAACCACATCTCCAAACCACATGCTTTTTTTTTCTTCCATCCACCTGCCACCCCCCTCTGAACATGTTCCAGTTTACCAGTGCCAGTAAGGCCCACATGTGGTCTGCCAGAGTGGGACCGCCACTTCTCCAGCTGTGGATGTGACATCTCAGTTTATGCTGCTTCAGATCACGTTAGCGTGGGCGGGTGGGGAAGGGCCTCTGAATATGCCCAAGGATAAAGAGTGTGTATGTTATTCTTAGGGGAGCCAGTGAAATGATAGCTAGCATTTCAAGTTTTAAGAAATGCTTTATATATACTTGTTTGATCCTCGTAAGAACCCTGTGAGGTAGGTGCTACTATTATGTCATTTTATGGATGAGGAAATTGAGGCAGCAGAGGCTAAATGACTTGCCCAGGCTCACAGAGCCAGTGAATGCCTGAGGCCTGATGTGAACACAGACCTTCCTGAATCCAGGCCCAGCATCTAACACTTTCTAAGCAGGGAGTGACACAGACCTGTGCACGAGAAAGACTGTTTTAGCTGTGGTGTGAAGAAAGGACAGAAGAGAGACTTAAGACCAAGAGGTCAGTTATGAGGAGATAACAGCAGCTCAGGTGAGACAGAGAGCACATGAAAATGAGGGGACAGAGATGGGACACTGCAGAAGTAGAAAGGACAGGAAACATGACTTGGTGGGACACGACTCTTGACTGGAAAAAGACGCATGAGTATACTTCATATAAAAAGACAAAATGAACAGCAACGAGTAACACAGTAGAGTAAGAACATATACTCATGTGAGGAAATTCATGAACTGAAAGGAAATAAATGTCACAATTTTCAAAACAGGAAGAGGATGGACTACAAGCTAATGAGCTTAATTTCTATTCCTGGAACAAGTTCTAGAATATTATTATTAAAGGGATTTTTATCCCTTAAATGTCAGCATTTAGTCAACAGAGCAACAAGTATTAATTGCATGTCTATGACGGACCCAGAAACTGTGCTAAGCATTAGGTACACAAAGAAAGACAGGACAATTCCTGTTCTCATGGAGCTCAGTCAGTCTAAGGTGGGAGACAACATGTAAACAGCTACATGCAAACAAATACAGACAGGACAAAGAAGAGATAATCAACAAAAGGAAGGTTAAGGGGGACTAGGAAAGGCTTCTTTCAGAGATGGGAGTTTAGTTGAAGCTTGAAGGAAGCTAGGGAAGTCAGAAGGCCAGCCAGTGAAAACGTTCCAGAACTAGGAGATAGAGGCAAGGAGGTCAGTGTCATTGGACTGCAGAAAAGTGAAGGTAGGAGGATCCCAGGTTATGAAAGGCTTTAAATGCCAAACAGAGAATTTTAAATTTGATCCTGGAAGTGATAGCGAATTATTGGAGTTAACTGAATAGAAGGACGACATAGTCAGACCTATACTTTAGGAAGATCAGTTTGACAACTGATTCAGACACTGGAGAACGGACTGGAGTGGGGAGATTGTTGAAACAGGGAGACTAACCAGCAGGTTACTACAGTAGTCTAGACAGGAGGTAATATTATCAGGACCTACATCAGTGACTTGGATAAGGTATACATGGTCTGTTTATCAAATCTGCAAATGTCATAAAGGCTGGGTCAGTTTACAAGCTAGATGTCTTAGTCAGAATTCATAATAGGGTCAAATGAGAAGTCCTACACTTAGATTCAAAAGCATCAACTACACAAGAGCAGGACGGAGGAGGTATGGCTAAAGAACAACTGGTGTGAAAAATACCTAGAGCTTTTACAAGACTGGAGCCCAAATTTTAAACAGCGTGCTACAACAGTTCCCTTAAAGCTAACATAATCTTTAGCAGCATAAACTGAGACATTGCTTCCACAACCAGGGGAGTAACAGTCCCACTGTTTTCTCCTTTGATTAGACCAGGTCTAGGCATCACATACTATACAGGCCCTGGCAAGGTAGAACATGGTCAGAAGAGGGTAGTGAGTAAACTGGAGACTATGTTTTCCAATACAAAACTGAAGGAACTTGGGATGTTACTGAACTTATTCTAGTTGGTCCCTGACAGGAAAACTAGGAACAATGGGTATGAGTTGAGATTGTATATCAAGAGAAGGCAAATTTCCTGGCAACTCTGGCTGTTCCAAGCGGGCTGGCCTGCCTTGGGAGGCATTGACCATCTGCCTCACTGGTTTGCAGACTATTCGTGGGGCTCATGGAGAGGATGCTCCCGCTTAGGTCTCTTATAGCTCAGGTTCTCTGACAGGCTTGGCAAATGACTTGATCATTGGTGAAAGGACAGGGAATAATCAAAGCAAAGACTGAGGTTTCAAGTCTGCATAACTAGGAGAATGGTAGTACAAACAATGTACATAGGAAATTTAGAAGAAAGAACGGTAGGGGGTGAGGAATAAGGCAAAAGATAAGTTTAATTTTTTAAATATTAAGTTTGAGGGGTTAGTTGGACATTCATGTGAAGATGTCTGGCAGGCAGTTGAAAATTAAGCATTAAGAATTCTTGGGAGATGCCAGGTCAAGAACCACAGATATAAGAGTTATCCAAACAGAAATGGTGACTAAAGCAGATAGAATATTGTGTGAAGAAAGCCAAGGATAAAGACATGAGGTATACCCAAAACACGGGTAGTGGAAGGGGAAAAAAAAGGAAGCCAAGAAGAAAAATCAGTCTCACAGAAGCCAAAGAAGGAGAAAACAGGAAGAAGATTGAGATGGTCAGTGTCAAATGCTTTCAGAAAAGTCAAGGAAAATAAAGATGGACAAAATGACATTGAACATGTATCAGAATCAATGACAACTCTACTAAGAGGTGAAGCAGGAACATCATGAGATGGTGGAAAGACCATCAGGGCAAAGGTGAAAAAACGCCAGCACTCTGGGCCAAACTCTGACACTAACTAGCATGATCTTGATTAAATCAGTTCAGCTAGCAGGGGCTGATTCTTCTTATCTGTAAATTGAAGGAGTTGAATTAGATCATCTTCAAGGTGCCTTTCAAATCTAAAATTCAACGACTAAAACCACTGATTTTTTTTAGCCATTACTATAAGTTTGTGACTAAAATGAGGCAGGGACAATGATTAATTTGAAATCTCAGTATAATACAGATTTAGCCAACCTTAAAAACTGTGAAGAAATAATTTTAATTCTTTCCTTCAAAAAAGCACAGGTCAGGAATTTCTTTACCTTCCTAAGAACTAAAAGCCCCAATGTTTATGTAATTCAGAGATGTTAAACATCCTTGGAACTCCAAGAAATCTAAATTTTGAGTAAAACAAATGAAGTCCTAAGTGTAAAAATAAGTAAAGTACATAAAAACCCCCTAAGTTGAGGTTTAAATGATACTAAGGACCAGGCTGGTGCATTTACCATTCATATTATGATTTTGTTTTCAAGTGTAACAAAAGGTAATTGAGCCTCTACACTAAGTGCTTTCTTTTCCTCCCAGCTGAAAAGCTTTCAATTTTCATACTGTACTTCAAAAATTCAAGATTCAGTTCCTTTTTCCTTGAGTTTCAATTACTATGAAAATTATCTGTTATGCACCTGTTCATAAACGGCACATGGTAGAAAAATTTTAGTTACACTGTGTAACTGTGTAATGAAAATGTGTGCATAAGAATGAATAGTATACTTAATCTAATACTACTAAGTGTAAGAAAATGAATCTTCCAACCAAAGAACTTAATCAGAGTTTTTAAGGCAGAGCTTTTACAGAGTTCCATGGATACTGTTAATTTTTTTTAATTAACTTATCTGTTGCTTCAAGTAACAACTGAATATCCCAAATTTGAACCTAAAGTAATTTCAAAAATATGTATGTCTAATGAAGATCAAATCCTACTATAAAGTATTTCTTACCAAATCTTCTTGGCTTTCACTTACCGTAAGCAGTTCCTGGGCCAAACTCATTCCCTGAATCAATCATGTATTGCCCCAAAAGTTCTTGGTTGTTTATACGACTTGGAACTTTTCTATCCAACTTCTCATAAACAAACTCTTCTATTCTAGCATCTGGAGAAAAGTTAAGATTACAAACTTAACTTAAAATATTATTTTTAGTTTAGCAAATTACTTTTAAAAACATTTTATTATGAACCATGCCATCTCTTTAAACAAGTATGAAGCTACCACCACATATTAAAATATAATCTTATTGACTGTAAAAAATAGCAAAAAAATCTTATCTGACCATCAAAATGCTAACAGACCAATATCCTTCCTCTTTAGAAGTTTATTTATGTGATCTTTTTTTTAAAATCAGGAATTAAACATTAAAATAACTAGATACTAAAATTACTTTAAAAGGTAAAACTTTTCCTGCAGTTATATGAGAGTCCTATGTGATTTTAAGTTTTTAAAAAGTCTGGTACAAACAGCTACTCAGGCATAAAACTCCTTTGTTCCATTTAGATTTTTCTTTCAAATCTATTAAATGTTTGCCTATATCCAGGACTTAGAAAATGTAAATACAAGCTATTTCTAAGTTTAGAAGAGATCCATTATTAGAAAATGAGAATGATATACAAGTCTCTGCTACCTTAATCTAAATCTCTACTAGGCCTAGCTGAAAGTTTCCAAGAGCTTAAAGACTAAATACAGAATGAGTCTGTAAATGGGACAGTTCAGACTATGAAGTGATAGTGACCTGATGCCAGCAATATACTGTCATTATGATACACATCTGTCTGTAAGTTTAATTTAGTTGGGATGAAGAAAACAACTTCACACTTTATATCTGCCAGCCATAACTTACTTCTGTTATGTTAACACTGGAGCAATAATGATTTCTATGGTAGATTTTGCTGCATAGTAGAAAATGCTTCAGAGACATTTGTGATTTGGGAGAATGGAGGGGTGTTTACATTTCAAGGACTGAATTTAGGACGAATATATACTTTAAGTTAAATCTGGCTAATAGGCCACTGTGGAGCATTAATTAAAATTCATTTAAAAGTAGTAAGTTGATTGTCTACTTGGTTTTGCATACAAATAAATGACTACAGGAATTTTTTTACTGTGGATTACTAATATATATTAGAAAAAATTTTGTTATCATAAGGGAAGGCACTGAAATAAAAGTGCCTATTCTTTCCGGGCTAAGATCATTAGGCCTTAAACGAATGCCCTTACATGATAGATGAACTACATAAGCATGAAAGACTAAACATTTCTCCAAAGAAATTATCCCTCATTTAAAGAAATGTCTGTTAAGAAAAAAACAAAAAAAGCTATGTAAGCTAAGTAAGAAAAAACCTAGAACCATTAATAGTGCTTCTTATAGCTCTTGAACTTGATGTTCATGTGGAGTAGTAAATTCTAACTCTAAAAAATTTTAAATCCAGATAAAATATCTAACAATAATTTCATGACATTTTACAGTTAACATGTCATGGTGGAAGAGACGGGGAGAATTAGGCAAGGAAAAAATTCACATGGCTCATTCCCATCAACCATTTGTCACTTGTTTTCTTTCCCCCACCCCCCCTCCCAAAATGATACAGTGGACTGAGTATTTGACTGGGTGTTAAAAGCCCTGAATCTTAGTTCTGGGTCCAGTGCCAATAAGCTGAGTAGCACCTAGGTCAAGTTCACCTAACCTTTCTGAGACTCAATTTCTTTATCTATAAAACAGATATAAAATTACCTGCTCTAAAATTCTATGTTTGGAAAAATACAAAGTAACCCAAATGTACTGTATGTCTGGAATAATTCAGAAATATTCCTGTCTCTAGGCAAACAAGAGGATTTGTTTATCTCCGTAGCCCTTCCAATCATATATTTCTTAAAATTCATTGAGATCACAGCCTGAGAAGTAAAGGAGCTTGATTTTTTTACAATTTAGGTACTGAGCTTAACTTGCATTTTATTCTGATTGTACTCAGTTAAACAAGATTCCAGAAAGCTTTCAAATACTATCATAATATACAAAGGTTTTGTACTAAAGAAAAATGTAGAATACTCCATTTTTAATCGAAAACAAAAGACAAAAAAATTCCAAAATTAAAAGACCCATTAAAACTAACTAGGAAAAAAAAAACCCATCCATGTAGTAGAAGTAGCACTTTAAATAAAACTGCCAAATAAGACCAAGTCAGAAAAAGGATTCCTTACTAGGATTTGGCTGCAATAGCACCTCTGTTTGCTTCATAATTTTTTCTGTCCAATGTTTGGTGCATTCAGCTTTGCTTAGAAGGTTCTCTAAGTGAGCATCCAATTCAGTCTTCTCTGCCTGACCAAGCTTTTCCTCTGTGAACTGTTTTTGACAAAAAAAGAATAAAGTAATTATCTCTCAAATTAAGTTTTAAAAATATGATTACTTTTGAGCATAAATTTATATGAGTATAAATGAGTATTATATCAACAATAAATACAGACAGTTCCCAACTCATGAATAAGATGTATTCCAAAAGACTCATCACCTAGAAAGTGTTTCAAAATCAGGGTGTACAAATCCCTAATGGCCAGACATCCTGATAACTTAACAGACTGACATGATCACTTAAGGGGGAAGCTGAGTAGAGAAGGAAATCATTAGTGTGGGAAAGAATACTGGGAGAGTGGAGGGCAAAGGTCCTAAATGGGCCTGGCCTATAAACTTTCACCAGGTCAAATAAGTACTAACACTCCAATGAGCCTTCTTGACTTACTACTCTATTGCTTTTTAGGCTTCCCTCAACAGGAACCCACAACTTGTATCTCCTGAGTTATCATATAAATCGTTTATAATTTATAGACAGTTACAAGCTGTTCAGCCCATAAGCATTAAGCTCCATTTTGTACCGTGTCCCAAAGGTGTGAAGACACCCTACATGTGGGTGTTATGCTAGAAAGCAGCAGCCAGGAAGCCTGCTGTATTGGGGAGCTAAATGTTATTTACTGATCCATAACAACAAAATTACACATACTTGTGCTTCACAGTTTATAAGCATTCACAGCCACCATGCAGGTAAGGTAATATACTTATTGTCATGTCCATTGCAGTGAGGAAAAACTCAACCACACTCACATAACCACAGGCAGGTATGGCTCATTTCATCAGGGGGTGTGGGTGCATCCAGAAATTTTATTTTTATCTTTCATGGCAAACATTTATTCAATGATCACGAAGGACATTTTTATTCAAACAAACTAAAAAAGCCAGAACTTAATTAAATATTTTTTGAATAACAACTTTATTTAAAATGAGAAAATACCATTTTTGGAGACATTTGGATATAGCCAGGCTCAAAATCACTATCCTGGACACCCTCAAAGGTATGCCTTATACCTTGTATGCAATCCTCTGCACCTGTCTACTGTTAGGGCTTAGAATCTTTTAACTCTTTATTTGGTGTATTTTCTATTATACCATGTTGGGACCTTTCTTGATTCCTGCTACCATCTAAGTCCTGGAAGGGATTATGGCAAAGTGTGGTGACCTTTCCATCTGAGAAGGCAGGGTACATCCACACAATCCTAGGCCAGTGGGCAGTGTTTAGGAACTTAAGACTACTGCTGCTCCCTCCCACTTCTAGGATTAGCCTGAAAGGTTCTATTTTTATATTCTAGAAATTATATTAAGCTTAATTAAATTCCTGGTTATTAGGATCTGGTACAGAAATAGTGATATTTGCTTAACAGGAAATGACCACCTAGCTTTTAAAAAATTATCCTTAAATTCAAAAGCCACTGGATTCATTTGAAAAGAAGTCAAGGCTGTTTTTTTTGTGGAAATACTCTAAAACCCAAGAAATTTGAGAGTTCAATATTGAAGGAAGTAATTTTTTTCTCACTCCACGAACTTTGTCAACATGGACAGGGAAATCAACTTACCTAATCACTCTATGCTTGATTTTCAAGAAGGCACTGAGTTTTCCTTCATTATATGCTTAATCGCTTAGTTGGGGCAGTGTATTAGAAGGGGAAAAAGATTCCTATCTGTCTGGATTAAAGGAGGTTAGTTGATTTCAATACTGGATTTCATACACAGATCTTCTAGAAGTCAGAAGACTGGGGTCCTGTTCTGACACTACTTGCATGACTTCGTGCATTTTGAGTTTTAGTTTCCTCATTGGTAAAACAGGAATAACACACCTACTCAGACAAAGACTCTATGAAGATTAAATGAAATAATTCATGTGAAAGCATTGTGTAAACAGAAAAGAGCTACATGATCTATTATTAGACTGAGAACCTAAAGAGGAAAACCTAAAAAGCAGATAAAACAAAACCAGAAGCTGATTGGGTTTATACTCTCCTGTGTAATTTCCCTCTAAACAAGAAAGCATCATAAAAAGTCACAATAAGAACCAAGACAGCATATAGGCATTTAAGAAAAGAATAATGAATTGAAACACAATGGGACTGAATCTACCAATGATATTTACCCAAATTTTTATAGCAGCTAGTGGTAATTTCCCAAAAGTTATCTTACTCTGTTACTTGAGGATTTGTGTAGTCCAAGAAAAACAAGATTCCCATGAAAGCAAAAAAAAAAAAAAAAAAAAAGAGGAGTACTTTAAAAGATGGATGGATGGATCCATCCTAAGTGGATCAACAAAGATCTCAATGATTAACTACTTAGCTTTAGAGGAGGAAAAAGGCCCACACATAAGATAGAAATAAGGAAAGGTAATGAAATGAATTTCATTCCAAAGACCAAAAGCTACAGGAAAAACAAGGCTAATGAAGACACCCAGGGCTAGGGTAACTGGGCTTGAATCATGGAGTAGCCCTGGGTGACCTGGGGTCAATCACTTAATCTTTCAATTTCCACATCTATTAAAAAAAAAGGGAGGGGGAGTGCAAGGGAAGGAAAATCACTTAGTGAATCAAGGATCAGAAAAGGAGGTGAGTTGCGTAGCGAGAGAGAGAGAGAGAGAGAGAGAGAGAGAGAGAGAGAGAGAGAGAGAGAGAGAGAGGGAGAGAGAGAGAGAGAGAGAGAGAGAGAGAGAGAGAGAGAGGAGATATGACAGGTCATCAGCCTGAGAGCCTCACTGACCTCATTTGGGTTTAAAAAAGCCTTGAATACTTGGAAGGATTTGTGGGAGAATGGGGATGAGAAAGTGTGGAAGGACTGCAATCTGATAAAGGGGACATCTACATTAAGTGCACCTTCTTCTTTCCTCTAACACTGCCACCACTCTGGCGAAGACCCTCATTATCCCACTCGTGCACGACTTTAATAGCTGCTGGGGGAGTCTGCCTTCCTCAAGCCTTTCTCCCACCCCAATTCATCCTCCATTCAGCCATCAAAGTGGCTGATCTGACAGATCTGATCATGTCACCCCCTACTCAATAAACTCCAGTGGCTCCATACTATCTCCAAGATTAAATGCAAAATCCCCTGTTTGGTATTTAAAGTCCTGCATAACCCAGCCCCCGCCTCCATTCCAGTCATCTTACAACTCCCTGCCATGTACTTTTCCATCCAGTGACACTGGCCTGCTGGCTGTCTCACAAACAAGACAGTTCATCTCTCTGGCTGTCCTCCATTCCTGTAATGATCTCCTTCCTCATTTTAACCTCCTGGCTTCCCTAGTTTCCTTTAAGTAAGTCCCAACTAAAACCTCATCTTCTACAGCTAGGTGGTGAAGCTGATAGAGTGCCAGGTCTAGAGTAAGGAAAACCTAAGTTTAAAACCAGCCTCAGTCACTTAGTAGCTGTGTGACTCTGGGCAAATCACTTAAACTCTCTTTGCCTCAGTTTCCTCATCTGTTAAATGGGGATAATAACAGCACCCACCTCACAGGGTTGTGGTGAGGATTAAATAATTGTAAAGGGCTTAGCACAGTGCCTGGCTAAGTACTATATAAATATTAGTTATTACTATTAGCTAATAATATTATTATAATAATACTATTATAAGCTATTGTTGTTATTAGCATATTATTATATGCCTTTCCTCATTTAATTATTTCTTATTTGTCCTGTATATAGCTTGTCTGCACATATGTGTTTACCTATGGTCTCCCCCATTAGATTTTGAGCTCCTTGAGGACAGGGACTGTCTTTTGCCTCTCTTTGTACCCTCAGAGCTTCACACAGTACCTGGAACATAATAAAGCATCTTAGTAAATGTTTACTGACTGACAAGTCACTGGTCATATGAGTTACTGGTCATATATTTCTTGCTATATCCCAAAATACACCCACATGCTTTCCTATTTCCACATTTGCTTATGCTATCCCCTCTGTGTTTAGTTGTTTCAGTTATGTCCAACTCTCTGTGAACCCTGGTAGGATTTTCTTGGCAAAGGTACTGGAATGGTTTGCCGTTTCCTCCTGTAGCTCATTTAACGGATAAGGAAACTGAAGCAAATAGGGTTAAGCGACTTGCCCAGGGTCACATAGCTAGTGTCTGAGGCCAGATCTGAACTCAGGAAAATGAGCCTTCCTGACTCCAGACTGGGTGCTCTATTCACTGTACCACCTAGGAGCCCTCTACCTGGAATATAAATATATATTATCCTCTCCCTCCTATCCCCACCATCTTCAGTTGTCGAAATTATAGCCATCTTTTAAGGCACAGCTTCAACACACCTTATCCACAAAACCCAATCTAATACCACATTGCCAAATGTCTGCTGGAAGTCCCAAAGACACCTCAACTTTTCCCAAAACGTGTTTGTCTTAACCGTCAGATAATCTCTCTTCCTCCCAATTTTCCCGTTTCTGTTTAGGGCATTCCTCTTCAAATAACCCTGTCTTGAAATGTCAGCGTGATCTTAGATTCTTCCTATCTCTAATTAATTGCCGAGTCTCATCAGTTCTGTCCCCATAGTACCACCTGCATCCATATACTCTCATGGCTCTCCATGCTGTTACTTAGGCCATTCAGGCATAGATTTCTGCAGTAAAGTTCTCCATGGTCTTCCTACCTTCAGCTCTCCCTTCTACAACCTATTCTTCATGTAGCTACCAAAACAAAGGTCCTTATATACAAGAACTGAAAGTTTTGAGAGTAAGAGAGAAAGACATAGTGGTCATGACAAGGTTCTGACACACCACAAAGAATTAGGAAGAAGCAGACGAGAAAGGAGGTCCAAGTTACATTTCATTGGGAAATATCAGTTGATCACATGGTGGAGTGGAGGATAAGCAGCGGCTTATGCTCCCCTGGGAGCCTTGCAACATTAAGAAAATTTGAGGAAGGCATTCAGCAAGTTCGATGGACATCCAATGTCGACCTTATAGGAAGGAGGGCAAAGATGAACGCCATAGTGTTGGCAGGCATAGACAAGGTATGATCTGTATTACTGGAGGCAATATCCACATGAATAAAAAATTCAATGCGGTACTAGACTGGAGCATGCAGGTCTGATCATACAGCCCCCTCTTCAAAAGCCTTTAGTGGAATGGAATTGAATGGAAAAGAAAAACATTATTAAGCAATTACTAGTGTCAAACACTTGGGGTAGAAATAAAAGAATGAGACTTTCAAGGAGCTCACCTTCTAGTTGAGAGACGACATTAAGGAATGGCTCCTCACTGATGAGAATAAAATACAAACTTAGTCCTATATTTCAAGGCCCTCTACAATATGTGCAATCTACCTTACCAGTTGTATTTGCTGTGCCTTTTTTCCATCTGGTCAAAGTGTCCATTGTTTGTTCTGCAGACTCATTCTTTTAAAAAAATTAATGTGGCAGGACAATAGGCTTTGGCAAATAATCTATTGGAGTCATGATATTTACTATTTTCCTGGTTCCACATCAGTTTATACAAGTCTTCTCATATGCCTCTAAATTTCTCGTATTTGTTATCTTATAGCACAGTAATATTCTATTATATACTTATTTCCTAATCCATTCAACCACAGGGAGGCAGTGTGATGCAGTGGAAGGAGGGTTAAGATTTGGAGTCAGGATTTTGGTCTGCATTCTTGCTCTGACCTGTAGTATCTGAGTGATATTGCGAAAATTGTTAAACCTCTCTGGGTTACAGGGGTGTACCAGATGACCTCTAAGTTCCCTTCCAACTCTAAACCTGTGACTATGTCATCCACTCCCAATTTATGGGCACCCACTGTTTTTTCCCCTACCACAAAAGTGCTGCTATGAATATTTTATTATATGGGACTACATCCAAATCTTTTTAATTTTTATATGTAAAGATCATTTTAGCAATACACATTTCAAAATCAAAACAACTCATTTTTACTATAATGTCTGTAATCTCTACTATAGACTAAATGTGTTTAGGAAATGAAAATATCCTAAGTCAAGTCAAAAAATATGTGGTTTATTTTAAATGGTTATATTCAGGAAGGGCTAACAGTTTAGTCCAGCAATCTTACTTTCTTGTACTGAGAAAGCTATACTAGATGACCTCTAAGGTGCTTTTCTAGCTCTGAGAGTCTATGATTTTAAGTGGATTTAAAAATATATATATAAACTGAAGCCTATTTTAAATGCCCTGGGGGAGGTCAGTACTTAGAAGGGCTCCACTGTGATCCCTTCTGTAATTAATCACCTCCCCTCCTATCTCTGCCAATTTATCTTTTGTGTTCAACTAAATTCACATATCAGGTCTGTCTAGCATTCTTTTTTTTTTAATCTATGATACTAAATTAAATCAAGATTATAAAAACCCTATCCAACGTTCTCCAAATGGCAAACTTTGACACAAAAGAAACAAAAAACAGTTCCCTTTGACAACTGTTTAGACCATAGAAAACAAGAGATTTTCCATTAATCAGTTCATTTTTTTTCAAGCCATTAAACCTCCTTTTAATAACTACAGAAAGTATAAGATCCCACTATTTGGCTATCAAGAAGTATCTGATTTAGTAGAGCAAAATATAGTCTTATAGCTCTTTTCCAACTAGGTTACTTCTATGAATATCTTAAAATCATAGAGGATTCCTTTAAAGGTAGAGATAATACAGTGGGGTGACTCATCAACTATTTACATCATATGGAGCATAAAACAAGGGAGATGTTTATCTAAGGTGCTTGCCACTGTCATGAAGGTTGTCCAATGCAAAGCCCCTAAGAAAGAGGGATTCCTTGTAGAAAGTGAAGTCCTCTAGATGTTTGTTTACAAATAATATTCCACTGACTGCAAGTTCTGAAACACTCCAGAGCCTCCTAAATGAGATACAGAATCACTAAAATTTGGCCTATCTAAACAAGAGATACCTAGTGGATGATAAAGTCTCTTGTTCAGAAAATGTTTAGTTGCATGAATGGTCCGCAGAGTTTGTCTATCAGTTGTTGTTGTTCTGTCGTTTATTTTCGAAGAGGACTAATGACATTGTAGGGTGAAGTCTTGACTTGTGACTGAAATGGATTTAAGAGTTACACAAAGTTGTCAGCCCCTCTCATCCAGAATCATAGAAGAAAAATGGCAAGACAAAAGTCAAGAGGAACAGTGACGACCCAGGCTGCAGTGGATGACCTTGGTATCTTCAATGTCCCAACAAGCTCTAAGCATTCCACAGCTCCTGCTTTAGCAGCCTTCATGGCCATTGGAACAAACTGTTCTCATCTACCCATTCCACCAGGGGACATCTTCACATGCGATAGATTACCCCCCAACTCACGGATGGGTTTGAGGCTGGTCAGTTACCCTCAGTTTAACCATCTGCCGAAATGGTTTACTGGGTGTGGCTGCTGTGCATATTACAGCTTCTGGGAGCCACTGGTGAGAGTTGAGAGGAGTGCCAAGGGATGAGCAACCCCAAAAAGGGCTCCAAAAGCCCATATACCAGACGTGCTTGTCTGTCAGTACATATTATCTTGAATAAAAATGGACCATAAATTGGGTCCAACGAAGTGGGCCCAGAACTGAGTACAAATAAGAAAATGAATTCAACTGCAGCACTGTCAATGATGCCAAGCTTCTCCCTGAAACAAACTCCCATTTTTTTCCAAACCAGCTTTTTGGTAAAGTTATATGGCTATGAATCAGGCAGATTACATCATTAAAAGGTTCACACAATTGTGATCACTGAAAGGGCAATGGAAAGTGACACTGTAGCCCTAAATAGACTATGGAGGACTCTAAAACAGGAACAGTACACATATGTAGTCTAAGTCGAAGAAATGTATCAGAAAAGGAGTTAGTCTGGTCATAGAATGAGAAGTAACAGGTGAACACCCCTTACTTACTGCAATTAAGTGAAAATGTTCCACTACGTTGTGTACCTGAGAATCTGGACACAAGTAGCACCAGATGAAGACAAGCAGACATACTAGAATCTACCGTTTGCCGGGAGCAAGTAGCCCACATCGGCGAGATCAAGGAACCAATGAAGTTAAAAAGAAAGTTCAACTTTTGCAGCAGCAATCAGTGTGGGTTTGTGGAAAACATTACAAACTCTGCAGTCAAGTGTTGTATTGTGAAAAGTGAGCCTGGGGTGGGGCTCTGGTTGTGTCACTTCCTGGATGGATCTGGGCAATTACTTCACCTCCCTGGTTCTGTAAACTCCACCATCTCTTCAATATCTAAAACAGTATTATCTTATTTCAATTCAATTACAGACTCAGTTTACAATGTATCTTTAGTGTCTGAGATCTACACTACACGTAAGTAACATAAGATTTACTCAACATACTACCTGCATTAGCTGTGGATCACCCCAACCTACCCATTCTGAAAACAATAAACCCCACTCTTCTATATTATTTAAACATTTTCTTCACACGAAGTTATAAGGCAGAAACACGAAACCTTTTAAGAATTAAAAGTTACGGGGACCTGACGGCAATGGAAAGATGCCTACCTGGCACAAGAAGATTGCAGCATATTACCAATAATGACAAGAAGTGACATTCAAGGCATCAAAGACAGGTATGAAGAGAAAAGAGGTAAGCTGGTCATGTAATAAAAATAAGATAGGTAACAGGTGGACAGCCCAGCTGCTACAATGTTAACCCAGAAGTATCCAACGAGTATCTAAGGTCTTCAGAGTGTCAGATGGATTACCCATAAGATAATGGAAAAGACCCAGGTGAAAGGATGGCATTAAAGCAAATAGAAAGCACTTAATAAGTGTTTACAGACTGACTACAATGACAGAAGGAACTATCACACTTAGAAAACCATGAATACAAAAGTACCAAGAATTAAACTGTAATTTGTGTTTCCTGTTATTATTTCACTACTACAGTGAAAGAGGATAGGGTGATTTGGTAAAAGCAGCATTCTGACTTATTCTTCCTTACAAACTGTTCTAAATGAAATGTTGTTTTAGCAGTATACTTAACTACAATGGCTAGAGAGAGTAGAAAAAGAAGAAAAAGGGAATAAAAAGGCTTTTTCCTGGACATAAAAAAGCCAGATAGAGACGTCTGAGAGGTTATATTCTTTTGAAAATTTAAACACATCATAAAGATTAAAAGCACCTAAAAAGTTTTGGTCCTGGCCAACCATACTTGAGTTCTCTATTAAAAAATGTGTGGCCCACTGGATAGACCATGAGACTTGAGTACATTTATCCTATTCCCTGCTTCACACAGGGCCATGAAAAAATAAAACATATAAATTCAGCGAGAAATACATTTAATGAAGGAGGGAATATTAACTACTAATTCCATGAGGGAAGGACCATCTTTTGAAAGAATCCAAGTTTGTTGGAGGATGGATATTATAAAAATTCTGATATAACTTACTATTAGAAAATCAGAAAGATTTCTAATCTCATAATTAGGTATCAAACATATATAATTCCCTACATTACTTTTCTTTTACCCCATCTTGGCAACCTGAGTCTTTTTTTTTTGGAGGGGGGAGGGCAGGGCAATTGGGGTTAAGTGACTTGCCCAAGGTCACACAGCTAGTAAATATGTCAAGTGCCTGAGGTCACATTTGAACTCACGGCCTCCTGACTCCAGGGCCAGTAGTCTACTAACTGCAGCACTTAGCTGCCCCACAACCCAGGTCTTTATCTTCATATCATCTAGACTTTTGTTTTCCTATTCAAATAACTTGATTATATCTAATTTTTAAATCACCAAGTCAATGTTTAAGCAATACATAAATAGTTGAACTGGAAGTTTCATAATTTTCAGCACATTATTTATTCTGGGTACAATATAAAGCAGTATTTAAAATGACAATTAGAACTTTGATTATTTCGTGAGGTGTTTAGGCCATACTCACTTCACTTCAGCTCCATGGCTCCTCTGCTGACCCTCTCCATATCTCAACTTCCTATCCAGTAGCCCCTTTCCAGGGGCCCTTCCAACCACTCCCAGCCTGACAGCTCTTCCATTTGGTGCTGTTAATCCTCAACTAGAATGAAAACTCCTTGAGGGTAGGAACTGTTTTGTTTGCTCGCATTTGCTTAACACAATGTATACTAGAATATACCATATGTCTTTAATAAATGCTCTATCTCTGTCACCACTTTAAAGCATATTAAGTGGATGGTTTAATGAACAGAGATGGGGCCCGAGTAAGGAAGACCTAGATTCAAGTTCTCACTGATACTGATTTGGTAATAATCCTGGGCAAATCACTTAACTTGTCAGTGCCCTGGGGAACTCTCTAAAATTACAAAATGCAGAGCTGCACCAGTAGAGGGGTTTTCCTATTCTTCCCTATTGCTATTCTAAGAAAACTACAGTTGCAGAACAAAAATTAGGTACGTAATTTTTCTCTCTGGACTTCTCCTAATTACTTCATGTTATAAAATATCAAGATTAAGCATAATTTAAAAAAAAACACAAGGCTTTCAGAAGGCAAATGTAAAAAGTGAGGTTCTTATAGACATTAATTTTGACCCTTTTAAGAAAGTAGCAGAAAAGTAAGTATCTTGTTTTAATTAAGGAATAACCACATACAAAATTGGAAGCATCTAGCATGATATTGAGCTGAGATGATTTTGACCAATCAGTGATGTGGATACTTAACTCCAGATGTCCTAACACAAAAATATATGAGACACTAAATAGGTAAGGGTTACTCATACTATATGAATTTTATCCATGAGGTGCTTTACATATAAGAATGGGAAGGGAATGGAAAAGTTGTTAACCTTATAATCTCTAAAAGAAGGGTTCTCAAGGAGGCTTGAAAGAGAAAAGGGAGAATATTTTACAAAAAGAGAGAAGAAACAGTCATCCTAAACAGAACAATAGAGAATCAAAACTCACATTAAACACCAAGATCATGCTTCTTAAGTTCTTAATCATGAGAAGCCATATTTCTTCCAAAGGGAATTTGTGCATAACATAGTTTGACTTCAGAATGTACTGTGTAGTGGGGATCCAACAAATATTTTTTTCTGACATGCAGCACACAAGTAAATAAATAAATATTAACTACCTACTGTGTATCAAGCCTTTGGAATAATTTGGAATAAAGACAAAAATGAAATGATCCCCCTCCCTCAAGAAGCTTACATTCTAAAGGGGGAGACAATATGTACATCTAAGTACATAAAGAATATATAAAAATGAATACAAGGTATTTTCTTTTGCAACATGGTTAATAAGGAAATGTTTTATATGACTACACATGTATAATTTATATCAAATTGTTTGCCTGCTCAAGAAAGGAGAGGGGGGATAGAATTTGGAACTCAAAATTTGAAAAAAAATGTTAAAAATTTTGTTTACATGTAATTGATAAAATATAAAGTAAAAATAAATTTTAAAAATGAATATAAGGTAGTTTTGGGAGAGAGGACACTGAGGGGCTGGGGAAGGGAGGAAAGGGGCTCATATGGAAGGTGGTATGAGTGAAATCCTGAAGGCAATCTGTCCTTCTAAGAAATGAGGGTGCAGAACATAATCCTTTTGCTATCCTGCCTTTTTTGTGGTGGTGGGAAGGTTGAGAAACTAGGTCTCCTGATTTGCCCAGACTGGAAGTAGAGGAGCCTTCTCACTGCTGATCAGCACACAAGCTTTGTTTTCCTGTCCAGGCTACCTAGTGATGATACTTGATTAGCTTTATCCGTACTAAGACTCAGACCCCTCCAACCTTAAGTGATTCCCTAGCCTCAGCTGTCCCAGTAGCATAAGCCACTACACCTGGCCTCCTGATAGGGTTTTAAAATGAAAATTATATATTTTCTCCTTTTAATTCAACAATGAATGACTATTGTTTACAAGGCACTCTTCTCAGTGTTATAATATAAACAAAGACAAAACCCATTTTTGACATTAATCTTATAAGAGCTTTAAATGACAGTTCAAGATAATGATAGAAGAGATCTCAAGTTTGCACCAACAAATTGATAATATGGATAATAATGTCCACAGGAAAGATAGAGTACTTTGGCCTAGTGTGGTCAGGAACAACTTTATGGAAGAGATGGGATTTTTTTCTAAGACTTAAAAGGTCTGCCATTTGGAGGAAACTAAAATAAACAGGTACAAGCGAGTGGGAGAAATAAGGAATCTGGGGTCTTTACAAAATTCTGGTTTGTTGCTTATTCTTACCAATACTAAGAGACGTTATTTGATTTTAGTGGAAAATTCTTAATATTTAGGTAGATGAAAATTTGTTTTCCTTACTTTTATAATTTATCTGGTCGGGTACAGTTCTCAAGCTTTAATTGCAACTCATTAGACTTTGTAACTCATTATAGGCTAGATGACCTATAAGGTTCAATCTAACTCTAAATCTATGATCTCTATGACTGCTGTAATTATTGATGTCAGTAAAGGGTAGAATGAGATCTCAGTTACTGACTAAGTGCTGTAACTGAAAAAAGCTTCACAAAATAGTGTTTTGTCTAAACACTCAAGCACAGTATTTTCAATCTCACATGAGATATGGTCCCAAAATCTCTTAACTCTGGAAGGTGGCTTTATTCTTAAAGTAATGGATCCAGCAATGTTAAAATAAATAAATAAATAAATAAATAAAAAATTGACTTGTTTATATTAATTTAGTATAATATTTTAAAAATTATTCCTGAAAAGATCAGTCCAAGTTATTGTTACAGAATGGTATTACTAACAGGTTAAATAGACTTCAGCATAAATAAAGCTCACAAAAGCTCTTTTCCTATTTTCTTTAATCACCACTTCTTTAAAGGCATTACTATCACCACTTCTAGACTTTACTGTCTGTCTTCTGAAGTTAGGATAGTAAATTCCAGTTGTGTCTCCTTAGGCTATACAAACATATCAAACCAAGTCACTCCAATTGGAACTGAGTATGTGGAGAAAGATGTTAAATATAGACAGAGATTAAAACTGCATTTGGCACTTAGAGGTTTGGCCAATGTACAAATTGACCTAGTGGGCACTTGGAATTCTGATTTACTGAAAAAAGCATCCAGTTAGTCAAACATTTTTAATACACACAATATAGCCTGAAACTCTCCCTGATTCTTGCCTGGCCAGTGGAAAAGTATTCCTTCTGTTCTCAAATTTTCCTGCATGACGAGGCCATGTATTCTTACAAGGAAAAGAATCTGAAGACTTAGGTTCAAGTTCCACTTTTGCCACTTTCTTCCTGTATGTCTTTGGGCAAGTCATTTAACCTCTGCTGGGCCTCCACTTTCTGATCTGTAAAATAAGGAGGTAGGACCAGATACCCAACTGTCCTTTCCAGCTCAACTCTTCCAACCTAAGATTTGGTTCCATACCCAACATTATCTATAATCATTATCTATGTACCTGTCACATCTTTAAAGCCAGTAGAATATAAAGTTCCTTGAGGATGAAACCTGTCTTTTTTATCCTTTACATCTTCAGTGATTGCCATATGATCAATGCTTAATTAATATTTGCTGATCTGAATGATGAACAAATCTGACTAGTCACTGATCTATTTATGAGGCAAACTTTCAAGAAACAATGAGTAAAATTTCAACTGAAATTAGCTGGGTCAGAAGAAGTCTCCTGCTTTTTAACAGATATACAGTTATAGGTGACATTTTAGTGGCGTAAATAGAAAATGTGAATTTCTCAGTGAAACTATAAGGTTCAAATCCCAGAAAGACTAATTAAATAACTCAAATCCGACAACATAAACAAATGTGTAAGTAACCCTACTGGCACCCTGTTTTACGAACATAAGAATACACATGGGAAGAACTAGACTCTTTATCAATTATCAATCGCCCTAAAGAAGGGAATTATTTTATGGGTATTATAGGAGATCAAAACAAAACATGACCAAGGAAACCAGTTCATTGGTTTTTTTAAATGGCCAGCCCTGAGGAGAATTAGAAGAAAATGATCAAGCACCATAAATTTAAATTCACTCCGAGTCCTCAATCACTTCTGGTAGTACACACGAACACAGAAAATTTACACAACCAAAAAACCTCAATCTCAAATTATGACCTGTTGAACTGTGGCTAATTTTTTAAAAGAAGCTACTTTCACTACAACTCAAGGTGATATAGTTTTAAAATATCGTTAAGAATCATACATAAATTTGATATCTTAGTAATAAAAAAATTTTTAAGGTGTTTAAGGGAGCAATTATGGCAGCTGTCCTGGTGGGCTTTGGAACCTAGAGTGTATTGCTTATTTTTTAAGTGTAATTGTCTTAAACCGTGGTGAATCTTTAAAACGTAGGTGTTAGTTGGCTTCCAAGAACGTCCTAGTTCGGCACTTCTTCAATAGCACAGTATAAGAGAAAGTGCAAAGGTTTTCTAAGTGAAACCTGACTGCAGCTTACACTAGCTGTGCGACCTCGGTCTCTTTCCCCATCTGCAGAATGAGGGCGTTGGTCTGGATGGCCCCCTGAGGCCCCTTCCAGCTCCAAATCTAAGATCCTGATAAAGAAGTTAGGTTACTCCTCTTGCTTGACACCTCTCCCTCGGCCTTGCCTACCTAACCTACTCCTCTCATTTAAAAAAAAAAAAAAGCTCCTGCGGAAAAGCTTGGACACAGAGCTGGGCTTTTTAAGTCCCAGACCCCTTTGGCAGTTTGGTGAAACCCACGGAGCCCTTTCCAGAAGGTTTTTTAGAAGGCACAATAGTATGTGCAGCATAACAAAGGAAACCAGTTACACTGAAACGGCAGATCTCTTCAAAAGTTCAAGGACCGTACGTTAGGGTCCCTAGCCAAAGAGAAGCACTCCAAGGTAAGTCCGGGCCAAGCCCCAGGGCGAGCCCGCTGGGAGCTCCGGGAGGGGGGTGTTGGGAGCGCGGCCGGAGCCAGCCCCGGGGCGCACCCCCAGCTCGGCGCCCGGAGATGGGACGAGCTGGAGACGCCCGCTCCAGCCCCGGGGTCCCGGAGCACCCCAAGGCGCCGCCTCAGCTCGGAGGCTCCGGGCCCAGGACCGGGCAGGGGTTGCCTTTTTCGGGCGCCTCCCGGCGCGTGGCTCCGAGGGCCTGGGACCCGACGGCGGCGGCCGGGGAGGTCAGGAGGTCAGGCCCCGGCTCCGGCCTCGCTCCAGCCCCAGCGCCCGCGGCCCTCGGGGAGAGGAGGAGGGCGAGGCCGCGGCTCCTTCCGTTACCGACCCGCCCCACCCCGGCCCGGCTGTCAGCCGCGGGAGGCGGGGCCTCGGGGAACGGGCCGCTGGCCTCGGCCTCCCGCCCGCCCCGGCCGGGACCGGCCCGCGCGCTACCTGCACCGCGCGGCTGAGGAAGGTGCCCGCGTCCGCCGCCAGCTTCTTCACGTTGAAGTCCATGATGCTCACGCCGGGCCGGGGCCGGGGCCGGGGCCGGAGCCGGAGCCGGGCGGAGCCGCCTCAGCCGCCGCCGCCACCGCCTCGCAGGGAGCAGGGAGAGGAGCCGGGGAGGCGGGGGCGGAGCCCGGCCCGGGAGAGGAGAGAAGAGGAGCGAGGAGAGGGGAGTAGAGAGGAGGCGGCAGGGGGCGGGGCCTATCTTGGGGAGGCGGGGAAGGGCGAGAGGAGAGAAAGCGGAAGGAGCGGAGGCGGCCGGGGGCGGGGCCTAGCCTACTAAGGAGGAGAAAAGGAAGGGAAAGGAGGGATGGAGGAAGAGAGAGATGTGGCGGGTGAGAAGGGCGGGATGAGAGGAGGGAAAGGAGGGGCTCGGGGAGGGGAGGAGGGGGCGGGGCTTAGCCAGCTAAGGGGAAGAAAAGGAGGACCGGGAGGGAGGAGTAGGGACGGGGGCGGGGCCTAGCTTGGGGTTGTGGAGAAGGGAGAGGAGGGGAAGTGAGGAGAAAGGGAAAGACTGGAGAGAGACTGGGAAAGAGCTGCGGCGGCTGGAGGGGACGGGAAGGAAGCGAGGGGGTGGGGAGAGGAGGAGAGGGTGGGGCCTAGCTCTCCAAGAGGAGGGGAAAAGAGGGAAGGGGAAGGGGAAGAAAGAAGGGGAGGGAGAGGATAAGAAGTGGGGGAGGAGGGGGCAAGCAGGGGAGGAGGGGGTCTGGCCTGTCCTGGGAGGCGAAAGGAAGGGAAGGGGGGAAGGGACGGGGCGGAGAGAGGAGGGGAAGGAGGAGCTAAGTTTGGAGGCGGGGTCTAGCCTTGGGTGGGGGAAAGGAGGGGGAGGAAATGGGTGGGGTTAGGAGGGGCTAGGTTTGGGGGCGGGGCCTAACCTGGGGTGGGCGGGGAAAGGAGGGGAAGCGGGGCCCGGGAGGGCGGGGAGGCGGAGGAGGGACGTGGCTCAGTGTAGGGGAGGGCTGGGTTGAGGGATGCTGAGGCCGACCCTAACCCAAGCCCACACATCCAGCTCCCCCGGGGGTCCTACGGCTGGGGCTGGGGCTTGGGCTGGGTCCCCTCCCACCCTTCCACAGAGGCAGGTGCCACGAGACACCTCTACCCCCCCCCCCCTCCCCCGATGACTGACCGGAGAGTGACCGTGGGGCTGTACTGGCCTGAGACGCGAGGCTGAGAGCCTGACGGGGAGTGATTAATTAGGCCAAAGGTAGCCACGTGGAATCCGTATTTGGAAAGGACGCCTGGGGCCAGGGCACCAGCGACAGTGCCTGGATAGGGCAGTGAAACGATGAGATCTGGGCTCTACCAGTGTCGTTTGGAAAGTGAACGGCACAGGAAAGGAGCCGAGAGACGGGATAGAGGAGAACTGGGGAACGAATGATTGCAACAGAGCACGCCGAGCCCCTGGGGGCTTGGACTAGGGTAGATGGAGAGGAGGGCGTGGATGGACAAGGTGTTAGGGCTTTCCAGCTGACGTACTGAATGTGGTCCGAGTGAGGGAAGAGAACCTAGAACGACCAAAGGTTTGAACCTGGGCGATTGGAAGGATGGTGGTGCCTCAATAGGGGAGTCGATGTAAGGGGAAAGCTAGAGTTCTGTTATGGACATGTTGAACTTGATGTGCCTGGGTCATCAGGATGACCAGCAGGCAGCTGGAGATGCAGGACTGGTGCTTCGGAGAGAAATGGAGGATGGCTAGTTAGATTTTGTAGTCATCTGCAGATGATAGAAATAGGATAGTTGGACCCAATTATAATTGAAGAGCTGCCCAAGTCGGAATGTGTAGAAAGAGAAAAGAGGCCCCAGTACACAAGTGCTCATCCAGCCTTGTTTGAAGACTCCCAGTGAAGAACAGATTGCTTCCTAGGAAGCACGTTCTGATTTGGACCATTTCTAATTGTTATTAATTTTTTCTGTCAGTTTATCCTAGATCAGCCTTTCTATAACTTCAGTCCATTCCATCTAGTTCTGCCATCCAGGGCAGGATGAGTCTAAGTATTTAAAGAGGACTATCATGTGCCCTCCAGTCTTCTCTTCTCCAGGCTAACCGCCTCCAGTTCTTTTAATTGATCCTTATGTGGCATGAACTTGGGCCTTTCACCTCCAGAGGTTCTCGAGTTTATCATGGCATCCCAAACTGACCCAGGCATGGGCTAACCAGGGCAAAAAACCATGGGACTATCCTCCTTTTTAGTTCTGGGCTCTCAATGCATCCTAAAACCACAACCTCGAACTCCAGTACTTAGTGGTTATTTGACTGGGAGCAAATCACTGAATTGTAGTTTCTTTATCTCTAAAATTGATATTCCTAAAGTAACCACCCGACATGACTGTTATGAGGCTCAAATGACATTATGTATGAAAAGGAGTTTGCAAAGCTTGAAGTGTTGTCAAGATGTCAGCTATTTCTTTTTTTTGTTAAACGGTCTCAGTGATGACTTGTACCACCTGGCCAAGCTTCCCTTATCTTCTACTTGTAAAGGTTTGTTTGCTTTGGAGACCAAATGTAAAACTTTGTATTTTATTCTATTACATTTCCTTGTAGTAGTTTTGACTTAATGTTCTATCTTGTAATACGTGCTGGTAACTGAGCCCCACAGAGAATGGTTGACAGATTAAACTGTGGTTGAGACACACACACACAGAAGCATATCAGGGTAAGTGAAGGGCAGGGATCGTGCTATACACAGAGAGACAGATACAAGAATAGTCTTCAAGTAGTTGGAAACAGGTATGGACAGCCAGGTAGCTGGATTTATAAAGAACATTTTTAATAAGTAGGAATTTGGAGGAAATTTCTGCTCATATTACATATTTACCACATACAATCGAGAGATAAGACTATTACACTTTAGGGAGAATGATTAAAGTTAAGAGAATTAAAATTGGAAGAGATCTCCAAGATTATCAAATTCAAATTCCAAAATTCCAACCCAGTTATTTCTCATTCAAGACAGTGTGCTCTTTCCATTGGTAGACTGCCTCTCTAACAGTGGATTGGGGGTTAGTATCCCGGCCTTGATCTAGGAAGGGTCACTCTCCCAAATGACTTCTATACTTGTCCTGTGCCCTCAAGCTGCAAACAAAGGTACACAAAGAAATATGAGGGCCAGGGTCAGCGACAGGTGTTTAGAGAAATTAGATTAGAACAGTCACATGCAGTCTTTAATGCAATAAAAAGGTCATCCTTAGAAACAGGTTCCTAAGGTGGGAAAGGGGCCAGTTCCTCCTTATTTTTCCTCACCACTCCAGCCACTTTAGCAAATGCCCACAATAAAATACAGTCTTATACCTTGTTTCTTGAGGCAAGATCTTTAGGCTTCATCTCTCCAGGCTCCCCAGAAGCATGGGTTTGAGTAGGGTAATCGTAGATGTTGTCTAGCCGAGATGCTTCTAGCCAAGTAGCTCAGCTGCTCTATAAGAACAAGGGAAACTTCCCACAACCACCCTCTTCTCTTCCTGTGCATTTTCTTTTTTCAAGTGCTCAGTGGCATATCCCCCCACCCCCATTCTTAAACCATACAATATTCCTTTGCCTCAGGAGATGAACAAAAACCTTAAAAAACCTGAATTCTCTCCAGATCCACACCCTTCTTCTTCCCTCTAAAGTAGATGTTACATTATACAACACATTAGTAAGTGTCCCTTTGTAAAAAAAGAATTGACCAACAGGTTAATCAATATTTGGGAGCATAGCAATGTTGGCTTGAGTGACAGTAAAAAAAACCTGGCAGGGTTACCCTTTAGAATCTTGAGAGGAGAAGTAGTCATCTGGCATCTAGGCGCACAGCCTGCCAATGAGAGTGGGGCTTGTGGTGAGTAAGCCCAAAAGAGATGCAAATAGTACAAATTACATTAGAGGGACAAATATTTGTGTACAGGAAAACAGACCCATCTCACTCTCCTGTCACATTTCCCTTATCCCAACCAGGTTTATCACTGAAGAATAACTTGGTTTTCCCTACCCACTATACAATCCTTAGAGCATTTTCATGCTTACAGAATCACATTTGCTCTCTCCCCGCTCCCCACCACCCAACTACAGCTGATGAAAAAATTCTTTTATATATCATTGGATGAGTGAGATACAGGGTAACGATTAGTAGGTCATTTAGTTAACTGTGGCAACTAAAATATTTTTATTAAATTTATTTTGAGGTAACAGACACTTCCTAACAAACTCCCAAATGAACCCTCCCACAAAATACATTCCCTGAAGAGTACTTTTCACATTAACAGAAAAGAAAGCTCTGTGCTTCAGTATCAACAGCTTGGTCCCAATATTATCCCTTGTATTTGACCTTTCTGTTGTCTTTTAGTTTTGTCTTTCTCTACATTGTGTAGTCATTGTGTATATTGCTTGAGAGGAGTGATCGATCTAGGATAGAGCCTTGGGGAACACCTACAGTTTAGAGACGCAGTATGAATGATGAACCTGCAAAGGGTATGGACAAGGAGTTGACAGGTAGAGGTAGAACCAGGAGACGGTAATGTAAAAAAATCTCAGAATATCCAGGAGAAGATGATGGTCAATGGTGCCAAATGCCAAAAGAAAGGCCAAATGGGATGAGGGCTCAGGAAAGACTATCAGATTTTGCAGTTAAGAGATTTCTGGTCACTTTGCAGCGAGTTATTTCAGCTGAGTGATGAGGTCAGATGCCAGACTGTAAAGGGTTGAAGAGTGAGAAGAAAGGAAAGGGAAGCAAGAAGTGTAGGCAGCTTTTTATAAGAGTTTGGCTGAAAAACAGAGGAGAGCTATTGGATGACAGCTTGAGGTAACGTCTAGTGAAGTTTTTGTGTTTTCTTTTTTAAGAATGGGGGCGACTTGGGCATCCTTAAAGACTATAGGGAAGGAACTGTAGCTAGAGAGAATTTGGAGATGTGAGAGAGCGAGGTCATTGAAGGGGACAATTTGCTGGGGACAGCAGAGGATACCATCAATACAAATAGAGGTCTTGCCCTAGGTAAGAAGAGTGGCCACTTTGTTGTTAGAGAAGGTGGTCAAGAGACTTAACCAGTAAAGGAGGAGCACATGGTAAATGACCTTGGTAAAGTAAGAGGCAGGTTCTTCAGCTGAGAGGGAGGACAAGGGAAGGTCGGAGTAGAGAAGAGAAGGTCTGGCATAGCTTCTGAGTAGAGTGACATAGTAAATTAGGGAGGAATAAAATAATTGCTTTGCTTCAGTGAGGGCCCTGTTGAAATTGGATAACTTGAAGTTTATATAGTGTACTCAGCACCATTGTGTGATTTCCTCCAGTCTCATGCAGCAGCCCTTAATTAGGAATAGAGGAAGTATACGGCAAGGGTTTGGCAAGGACAAATGGATCGAGGGATTTGTGAGTTGTAGAGGTTAGCTAGAGGGTCAAGATTAGGAAGGGAAGGAAATGAATTTAGAGTAGAGGTAATGGCAGAGAAAGTACCTAGGGTTGGAAGGTTTGGAGGCCAGTACTACAAAGAATAGGTTTAGAATGGGATGAGGCACTGGGAGAGATGGAGTGATAGGAGATTATTATCAAATAGAGGAACACCAGAGTTTCAGATAAAGGAAGTAGATAATGGATAATGGTGAGATCTAGGGCATGACCATCCCTGTGTCTTGCAGAAGTGAAGTAAAGGAAATGTTTCTTGCTGTTCTGTGACCTTTGATCAGACAAAGAAACACAAAGCATACTAGGCAGCCAGGGATTTTAGATTCAATCTCAGGCTTCCCTAGATAAGCACATATTTTCACTGGGATGCTATATGCTTGTAACTATCATGGCTGCTGGGAAGAGAAAATGTCTCTCCCTTACTGGAAGTCGAAGGGAGAGCTGGCAGAGTCCCAAAGGAATGAGAGAGAGAGCACACCTTTCTACAGCTCTCAACCTAGTAGGGGAGCAAAGAAGTTCCTCCTGTCTTAGTTACCATACATCTTCAACACTACCCCATTCATGGAAACCAAAGGACCAATTGCTGGGTTACATTTATCCTTTATCAAGTGGCCAGAGCATGCGTTCCCAAAGAGAAGGAGGCCAAGCACACACTCTGATATACTCTAACAGCCGATTGCCCTGATTACTCCTCTTACACAAATATAACACTAGAATAATCGTTTGCAGGAAAGAGCCGATGCTAGTTTCTCTCTCCCTACTGACTCCATTACCTCTACCTTCAAACATGCACTGATCTTCCTTCTCTTGAAAAACAATTTCGCCAGATACTGTCCACTACTATCACTGTATTTCTCTCTTTCCTTTCACTGTGGTTCAACAGATATCCTAGCACTTTCCTGTGCTAGGAATAAGCCAGCATCTCTACCCCAACCTAGTTTATCTGGAGGCTGGGGTGTGCAACAGCCAACTTGAACTGGCTGGAGAGGCTTGATTATTAAATGTTCATTATGAGCGTGCATGCCTCAGAAATCCAAAAGTTACAAATCAGAGTTTGGTTTATTGTTTGGTTGATTATTGAGATGTAAGAAAATGATGGAGAAAATGTTAATAACGCAGATTAAAAGTGTGTTATTGGTAAATTTTTTTTTCCACAGAGAGCCAATTGTTAAACATTTACCAGCACACCCTTGGCTGGAAGGGATCTTAATGACCATCTAGTCACAAGGTGTCAAACTTGATGACCCTAGGCAGCAAGCCACAGCAAAACTCTGGCCCAACCAGATTAAAATGTAATTGGGAAATGGTTAACAAAATAAATAAATATACAATATAAATAATATTAATTTGTGGTTTTCTAAGTCAATATGTGGCCTTCAGGAAACCATTTGTATCAGACTATGATACCATTGTTCTAGACCAATCCCCTCATTTTGTAGATGGTAGAGGAGAAACTGGTTCAGAGAGGTAACAAGATATGCTTAAAGTTACACAGGTAGGAAGAAGCAAAGCCAGGATTTGAACTCATGTTCTCTGACTCCAAATGCTGGGCTTTTTTCACTACACTGTTCTTTCATTATACCTCACTACAATACATACACACAAACACACACATACGCACATGCACATAATTTATGAGGTAGAACGTGAATAAAAGAAGCACAAAGGAAATATCATAGTCCAGAGAAAAGAGCAATTACTTCCAGCTTGGAGGAATCAGTAAAGATTTTACAGAAAAAGTGCCCTTTGAGCTGAACCTTGAAGGGCAAGCTAGATCATGGGCTGTACCCAACAAGATGAAATTTATGTATTTCAATAGCTTGGAATTATGGAGTGGAGGATTAAAAGGATAAATCTGTGAGCGTTTGGAAAGGGATGTGGCCAACAAGGGTTCATTAAGCACAAGTCATACAAGACTAACCTCATTTCCTTTTTGACAGAATTATAAAATAGGTATATTAAGGGAATGCCCAAGTTTCTCATGCTATCCTTGTGGACAAGATAGAGAGAAGTGTTATAATTAGATGTATTTGGAGCTTCTTGGATCCAAAGAGTGTTGACATTAATGGATCAAAGTCAACAAGGAGAGAACTCTCTAGAGTCCTTGGCATTATTCTATTCAACATTTTTATCAATAACTTGAACATTAATGTATTGATGATATGGTTTTCCCCCGATACACCATGTTGCCTTTATTTCCATTTTTCAAGGATACGTAATTTCACTGATATGGGCACTCCCTGCACAAATGAATATTACAACTCTCTATGCTGTAGTAAATAGTCTTTTTTAGGGACTCTAACTGAAGGATTCATTCCTCCTTGGCCAGCCGTCTGTTGACAAGCCTCTCTGAACTCAGCTAGGCTTGTCCTTGGATAGGAGACATGATAGTGGGCCAAAACTGAAGCCTATTCAATTTGGGAGAACCTGCCAGATCTTAGCTTCTGTTGGAGTAACCTTGGAGAACCCAACATCACTTCCACATCACAATGAGGCATTGAAGAGTAATCCAACGTGCATTTATTAAGCACCTACAGTGTTCAAAGCACCAGCAATACAAAGATAAAATGAAAAAGTCACTACTCTCAAGGAGTTTACCCAGCATTGTGGGTATACAAAGTGCAAACATGTAAGTATACACATGATCATTTGAGGAGACAGAGAGCATTAATCCCCGGGGGAACCCTGAATTGAAAAAGCACTGCATTTAGAGTCAGAGGACCTGAGTTCAACTCCTGGTTCTGCCATATAATACTTGTGGACAGCCAAGTCACTTACTTTCTTTAGGATTCAATTTCCCTATCTATTGAAAGCAGAGGGTGGATTAGATGGTCTCAGAGGTCACTTTCAGCTCTAAATCTATAATCCTAAAATTTTAAACCCTATTAATGGAAGCATAGGATCCAGCATGAGAGAAGTCTTATTGCACTCTGCCCTGGCCAAGCTAATTTGGAAGGAAACTTGGCATCTGGAAGATGTCCAAGGGAAGGAGAATGGGATAGCAAGGGTCCTGGAAACTATGCCATAAGAGGATTAGTGGAAATGACTGGGAATGTTTAGTTCAGAAAAGATAAGACTCAGGGAAGAAATAATCTGTTTTCAAATATTTGATTGGTTGTCATGCAGAGGAAGGGTTACATTTACTCTGCTTAGCCCCAGATGATAGAATTATGGTCAATGGGTAGAAGCTATAGGGCAAATATGTTTTAGTTCAATATAAAAAAGAATTTCCAACAATTAGGACTGCCCCATAATAGAATGGGCTGTCTCAGAAGGCAATATGTTCCCCAGTCATAGAAGTCATTCCATGAGTGGCCAGATGAACACCTATAGAGGGAATTAAGGTTTCTGGTAACAGTTTGGATTGGATAACTTCTGAGATCCAGTCATGTGCCATTTGGCCCCTGGAGTGTGAGGGAGAGAGCATGTAGATCATGGAACCTTAGCAGGTCACTTCACTTCCCTGTGCCTCATTCTCCTCATCTGTAAAATGAGGGGGTTGGACTATGGCCTCCTAAAATTTTGCTCAAGGCTTGTTATGTTTTCCCTCCCTACCCGCCTTTTCTAAGGACCAAGGACAACTGTCATTCAAATGCCCAAGTACTGCTCTACCTCTCCCTCTTCACCTTCCCCTGATTGGGATATCAAGACCAGAATGAATAGCCAATCACAATGGGTTGCTTCTGAAATGATGAATCTGCAGGGTGAGGTAATGCACAGTGGCATTTTATTCCTTGCATAGTTTCAAATGCACTTGACTGAGTAGAAATTTATAGTTATTGGACCAGAGCTAACAGGACACTGGGGTTTGGGTAGTGGTCCCGTTAACAGAAATATGGAGTATAGAAAAGATGTTGATGATGAGGTCAGTTCTGGATTTGTTGAATTTGGGGTACCTCGTGGATAAAAGATGGATCTAGGAAGCTAGGTGAGGCAGTAGACAGAGCACCAGGCCTACAATCAGAATTACCTGAGTTCAAATCCAGCCTGACACTTATAAGTTGTGTGACCTTAGGCATCACTTAAAAATACCCAAACCTTCTGCTTATCTCAGTTTCTTCAACTGTAAAATGGGGTTAATAATAGTTCCTGCCTCACAGGGTTTTTATGAGGACCAAATGAGATAATATTTGTTAAATACTTGGCATAGTGCCTTAAATGTCATAGGCACAATATAAATGCCAGCTATTATTAGCTATTAAGGGTCCATCAGACATTTAGATATATGAGATTGGAGCTCAGTAGAGAAGGGAGAGCTGGCTGTGTAGATTTGAAAGTCATTTGAGTAGAGGAGATGACTCAAGAAAGTTGATGAGATTACCTACTCATAGAGAATAGGCAAGAGATAGTGGGCCAAGAATGGAAGTCTTGGAGAATGCCAAAGTGTAGAGGTTGCAAGAAGGCCTCTTTGAGGCTCGGTTTCTTCATTTGTAAAATGAGGGTATTGGATTAAATGATTGATCACATTTCTACTAGAACTAAATTTCTGTGATTCCGATCTCTAGCAAGTAGAGAAACAAGGAGTATCTATCCAGAGAGGTAGGAAGAGAAGCAAAACCACAGGAGTAGGAATGCAAAACCACAGAACCTAAGGGTTTCAGGAAGGAAGCACTGGTCACAGTGTCACATGGGACTGAGGAAAGGTCAATGGATTTGGCACCTAGGTCATTGGTGACTTTAGAGAGAACGGTCCCAGTACAGTCATGGTGGTAGGGAAGCAAGATTTAGAGAGACAGTGCGGAAGCTTTTGTTTCTGCCTTTTTCTCCTTCCCCTCAAGTCCAATTGGTCGATGTGTAAGTCCTAATAATTATCCCTCTGCAGGATCTTTTGAATCTTCTGTCTTCTCTTTGTTCTGACTAGCACTACCCTAGTTCAAATCCTTCTTGTCATCTGGTGTTTCCCAATTGGTCTTTCTGCTTCTATTTTTTAATTCTATGACCCATCCTCTGCACCACTATGAAGTGTTCAGATCATTTTCTTTTGGATCCTTTCCCTCTCTCTTTTTTTTTAAAGTTAAACAAATTATTTTAATGTTCACATTTGTACTTGTACTCATCCTACATCTGTTTCCACTGTATGTAAAGCAGCTCAAAGAATCATAAAATGTTAGAGGAGGGAAGGATGTAAAAGATAATTTAATCTAGTTAAAATTTTTTTAATTTAATTTTTTTCACTTAACAAAAACATCTTCTTTCCCTCCCACTTCTCCCCTACCCTTTTTGAGAAAGAAATGAAAACAAAGCCATCCAAAAAAATACACAAAGTCAAGCAAAACAAATTTCCACATTGGTCATATTCCAAAAACATCTGTCTCAATCTATACCCTAAGTCTATTACTTTTCTATTAGAAGGTTCGATAGCATGTTTCACCACTAGTCTTCTGGAATTGTGGTTGGCTATCACACTCTTAAGTCTTTCAGTGCTGTTTGCTTTTACAGTGTTCTTATTGTATAAATTGTTCTCCTGTTTCTCACTTCACTCTGCATCAGTTCAAGAAAATGTCCCCAAAGTTCTCCAAAAATTTCCCCTTTGTCATTTCTTGAAGCACAATAGTGCTTCCATTATCAGGCAGCCAGGTGGCTCAGTGGATAGAGTGGTAGGCCTGAAGTCAGAAAGACTTGAGTTTAAAGCAGGCCTCAGATACTTTCTAGCTATGTGAGTCATTTAAACTCTGTTTGCCTCAGTTTCCTCAACTGTAAAATGGGGCTAATATTACTGCACCTACCTCCCGGGTTTGCTATAAGGATCAAACAAGATATTTGCAAAGCACTTAGCACAGCACCAAGCACCTAGTAGACTCTTAATAAATGCTTTTTTCCCTTCTGTCCTTCCATTACCAAATCACCTATTTTTACAAAAGAGGAAACTGAGATCTGAAGAGAGTGAATTGCCCAAGGCTACACTGCCTGTAAGTCATAGAATCCAAACTCTGAATCCAGGTCTTCAGACCCAAAGCCCAAAGCTCTTCCTCCTATATCATGTGGTCTTTCAGTTGTATAGCTTCATATTTGCATAAAAAAGACTGAATCATCTTTTATATTGTTATTGTTGTTGTGTTTGTCCTTCATTCTCTAAGAGGACCATGACATCAGGGAGATGAAGGTGCGACTTGCAGTTGACTTTGATTTGAGTGAGTGAGGGCTGTGCAAGGCCACCAGCCTCACTTTTTCCTCCAGAGCCATCTGGGTCCAGTGACCAGATATTCACCAGGACTACTGGCGATGGCCCAGGTTGCATTAGAAGACCCTGGCCCTTTCAGGCTAAGGTCTTTTCAGGTTCTCACTTTGAGTAAGGTAACACCCATTCATTGAATAGGCCTCTTTAAGAAGTTAATCAAGGGATAGCCCCTTTAATCATTTAAGGAAGATCTACAGATATGAAAGACTGTCCTGGTTAGTAAATAGCACAGAGTGCTGAGTCCTAAAGAGCTTTCTTAGCTCTGCCATTTTCACAGCACCCCACTGTGGTACTTGTTATTGCTGAAGATTCCTACCCCACAGCCCCTGATAAAACCCCCAGTCTGCATGAGAAAGGATGGACTAAGACCCTGCCATTTGGTGTTCAGCAAATGTCCCTGGGGCCCCGTGACTGCTCAAGACTCAGAGCCTGAACTAATTAACTAGAAGGAAAGCCTAACCCTAACAGTCTCTTTGTTCTCTGAGTGGGCTCAGAGATGTCTCTATATTATGTCAACAAACCCAGATGGAACATCCCTTGGTCTGTCCATGGCCACTAAGGGTGAAAACCTTAGCCCCAGACATTATCTTGAATTATGTGACTTGCCCTTATCTTAATATTATATGGGCATTTACCATGTTATGGAATGTTGATGGCAAATTAAACACAGAGATCCTGGGTTGTAATTTCAGTTGACACTTTGACAACTATCTGATTTGTTGTATTTACAATCTATTCCATTAAGGAAGTTCATCTTCTTGTATTATGGCCATAAAAGTGAGGTAACACAGGCTTGTTGGGTCTGCTAAAATAACATATGTAAGTTTCAAGAGATAATTAACCACTGCACCTTGATTTCTGTATAAATATGACTCCTTCAGCCGAACTCATGGCCATTCTGATTTGGGCTGCTAATGCCCTGGAACGGACGCCAGCTAATAAATTCTCCATTTAAAACTTACACTCTGTGGCGTGTCTTACTCACTGTTGGTACAACACCACGAGGTAGCTTACTGTGGTGATCCTCATTTCAATCTTTGAGAAATGTCAGAAAAGACAGACCACACCATGAAGGGAAATCCCCAAGTCTAGTGGACTTCCCATATTTACATCATAGCTCTAAGGGATAAGACTGAATAAGTAGATCTGCTCCCAGCATATGTAGGAGGTGGGGTTTCAGTCAACAAATTCGCTTGCACACTCACACATAAACACAGACACAAAACTAAACTCCTGTAACTTCCTACTATTACAACTTGTGACCATGTCATGTTAAGTGCTTAATATGTGCCAAGTCCTGTGCTAAGCTCCAGAAATAGATGTAGAAGCAGAGACTTTACATCTAATTAGGGAAGACAACAAATAAAAGGAAGGTGAAAAAGGGGAGGGTAAGGAGATAAAGGTACCCAGGAGTGGGGCATTATAGAGAAGTCAAGGAAGAGAATTAGGAGTCCAGCCTGGAGAGGAAAGAAGACATTGGTGGCCTGAGTGTCTTCCTTTAGATGGAGGTTCTGGAGCATAACAGCTAAAATTAAGGTAGACCGAGGCAGAAGGTTCCTAGCATAATCAATTTATTGGTAAAGCACAACTTTGCCAATAAATAGGATCTTAGCTTCCCCAGCAAAGCTAAGATGCTGAATGAGGGGAATGGCTCACTTTTATAGTTTTGGGGAGTACAGAAAATAGGAAGGGGAGATCCACAGGTGGAAGAAAATACGGTTGGGTGGAAATTGGGAATGAGGACTAGCAATAACCCCCTCCTTCTTTCCTGTGACTAAGAAATGTTCATTTTCTGAGTCCAGCTGCATCTGCAAGGACAGAGATGGCAAACTAGACTTCTTTGGATAACAAAACAGGCAGCCTTGAAGGACAGCTTGGTCATATCAAGATACTAAACCAGATTCTTTGATGTCTACCTGTATTCTTGATGGGAACAGATTTCCTTGACAAAAGAATAGAAGAGTGATTAACAGGAGAACTAGATTTCTAAACTTAACTCATTACAGAGCAGCTGAATTTCTGAGCTAAGTTAAGGGACAAAGAATGGTGACTTTAGCAGTTACAGGACAAAATCAATTAACTGTAAATAGGAACAATAAAAAAGACACAGAATCAATCTGATTATTTCAGGAGGAACCAGCAAATCAAACAGGAAGGGCTGCCGGGGTGGGAGATACTTCCAATCTGGTGTTCTGAAACTTCAGAAAAAAATCTAGTATTAATTCTTAGGAATTTTGTCTTCTCTAGCCATCACTGACCAGCAATGATTAGCATTTGCTGCAGAATAAAAGGCACAAAGAAAGATGTTCCTTCTTTCCAAGTAGATCAGATAAAACATTGATCCTGGTGGCTGGATATCACCTTGGACAATTCTAGCTCAATTCATGGCTTGTTTCAGCTAGTATTTACTTTTTAGGTCAAATCAAGGGTCCAAAATAGCTATGATAGGCTATAGTAAAAGGAAAGATGTAGGGTCTTTCAAAATCAGCTCCAGGAACAGGTTCTGAGACATGACCTGAACTGGGATGTTGTTGTTGAGTTGGTTCAGCTGTGACTCTTCACGACCCCATTTGGGGTTTTCTTGGCAAAGATCCTGGAGGGATTTGCCATTTTCTTCTCTAGCTCATTTTACAAATGAGGAAACTGAGGCACACAGGGTTAAAGGACTTGCCCTGGGTCACACAGCTAGTTAGTGTCTGACATCAGATTTGAACTGAGGTCTTCCTAACTCCAGGCCCAGAGCTCTATCCACTGTAGCACCCAGCTGGGATACCTGCAGCAGTCTGGTCCCAGCATGCTTCCCCCTCCCCCTTTCTTAAAAATCTCCCTACTGCCTACCCACCCCCCCCACCCCCACCCCAAACAAACATACGAACAATATCATCTTAACCTCTAATACAAGGCCACTCTTACTTTGGTTCTAACTCACCTCTCTAGACATCTTTTATATTGTGAATGTTTTATGCCTATGTATATAAGTATGTGCTATGATAGAATGTGTGTCCCATAAGGCAGAGACTCTTCTGATTTTGTTTTTGTATGTCTGGTCTAGCACAGTGCCTGGCACAGAGTAGGCATTTAATAAATGCTTATTAATTGACTGGTAATTAACTGGATTACAATCTTGCCCCCAAACACGTGCCTTGTCTCTGTTCTACCAGGAAGTCCTTCTCAGGCTTCACCACTTTGAAATACTTTACCTTTCTTGACATTGTTCTTATCGGCCTGTGTCATCCTTTTGAGTTGGTCTGCAGTCCGCTGCCCTTTCTTTCCACTTTTGAATATGAACTTCTGAAACACGAAGAAGAGTTCTCCCTGAAGCCACCTGGGCCTCCTTAGACACCTCCCACATCCTTCAGAGCAGAACCATCTGTACCTGTGTTGTCAGATTTGCTTTCTTGAGAGTCGTCTGTGAGCAGTCTTGGAGGCAACGGACCCTGAATGTGAGGGAGAAGTCCTCTGCTCCCCCCTCCCCACTTAGGCCAACACTGGTTCCCTCTGATCCATCTTCACTTTATATCCTGGAGGCACTCCAGGAAGGAGGACTCCCAATTGAACCGTCCCAGGTAGAAACCCCACCAGCCCTAAAGGCCACTCCCCCAAAAGAGAGAGCTCTGTCCCTGCTCCTGCTCTTCCTCTCCCACAGATTGGTGTCCTGGCAGAAGCTCATCTTCCCCTGCCAGCTTCCAGCCCAGCATTCTAGTTCATCAGTGGTCACAGCTTCCCTCTTTACAGCCCCTTGTGATGTTCCTCATCCCTGAGGAGGGGGAGATAGAAGAAGTAGAAGAGGGCAAGACAATCCACCTTTCTCCTCATTTTATCTGCATTTTCATTAGTTAGTCAATAAGCATGTATTAAGGACCTACCATGTGCTAAGTGCTTAGTACCATTAAGTCATAAGTACTTTGCTTTCCCAGTTTTCTTCCTTATTGCTCTCCAGCTCTTCATTCGAGGATTAGAGCCTGTCCTGGCACTGTCCTGTTCCCATTCCACAGATCCAGTATGGAAAGTGAGGTTGGACAGGAGGGGACCAGAGAGGTGGGGCGGAGGACCTCTCCCTGACATTCTGGGGTCCATTACCTTGTAATAATAATCATAGTTTTTGTATAGGTCCTACTCCATGCCAGAAACTGTGCTAAGCACTTTACAAATATTATCTCATTTGCTTCTCATAGTAACCCTGTGAGGGAGGTGCCATTATCCCTATCTTATAGTTGAGGAAACACTGGCAGACAGAGGTTAAGTGACATGCTCACAGTCACACAGCCGGGAAGTGTCTGAGGCTGGATTGAGCTCCAGGTCTCCTGACTCTAGGCCTAGCATTCTATTCCTCGACGCACCAGCTGCCTTCCGAGGCCAATGTCACCTTGATGTGAAAGGCTGAGGGGGATTGTGAAAAGAGAGCCCGACCTCCGTTGAAACCACTCACATCTTGGTGCGTTAGATTGAGCCTTGGGTCTGGAGTCAGAGGCCCTGCCACTTACTGCCTATGTGACTTTGGGCAAGTCACTTACATTTGCTTAGGGGCCCCAGTTTCCTGAATTGAAAAAAATGAAGGAGTTGGTCTAGATAGCCCCTTAGTCTTCTCTGGCTCCAAATCTGTGACCTTACGAGTTTCATAACAGGCTTTGATGTGTACTGATTATTCTCTTGTAGGGATGAGGCCAATAAGATGAGAAAAAGCTTGCCTCCTTTTTTCATATAACCCAGATTAGATCTACAGCTGGAAGGGACCTTTAAGACCATCTAGTTCATTTACTTCAACTCCCTTCCCCACCCCCACTCTTTTATACCTAGAGAAACTTAAAGCCTGGAGGAAGTGACTTACTCAAGGTCACACAGGTGGTAAGTAAGAGAACTAGGATTTGGACTCAGAACCTAACTCACAGCAACCTCAGGAGGTAGGGACCATTATTATCCCCACTTTACAGATGAGGAAACTGAGGCTAAGAGAGGTTAAGTGATTTGCTCAAGGTCAAACAGCTGGTAAATGTCTGAGGCCGGATTTGATCCGTAGAGGTGGGAGTCACCTCCCTAGCTCTGGGGAGTAATGAGGTTATCAAGACAATATAGACAGAAGAGAGAAGGGGGCTGTGGGAGGCCCTCTGCAGAGAGCTGTGGGTTCAACGCACACTTAGCAGGTAGGATGTGGATTATGGCATGGAAAAGAAGCTGGAAAAGAGGAATTCGGCCAATAAGAGAACCAAGAGAGAGCACTATCAAGCAAGCCCAGGCAGGAGCCAGTGTCTGTCTAGAAGCGGTGGTGGTCAGTGGTGCCAGATCTTCAAGAAAGGATGAGAACTGAGAAAACGTCAGGTTTAATAAAGAATTAATGCCCCAGGCTCAACCCCAGGCCTTCTCTTTTCCCTTTGAGCTTCCATGAATTCAATTATCCCGGTACTAATGGTTCTCACATCTCCAACTGCCTAATGGACATCTCAAACTAGATGTCTTGTAGACATCTTAAACTCCTTAAACTCAACACATCCAAAAATGTAGTTATCCCTTCTACCTTGTAGGGTTTAGGGGCATGGCGCCCCTGGGATCTGGAAAATCTGCACAGAATGTTTTGGCTTTCCCTTCATACCAGAGAAGACGTCTGAATGTTTTCCTTTTTTATGGGGTATTTACAGTATTAAAAGATAAAATATGTTGACATTATACAATACTATACGCATATTTTATGCACTTCTGAGTTTCTAAACTTTTTCTGTGTTGTCTGATGTCTTTTTCACATGTCTTTGTGGCTTCTGCAAAACTCCCAAAAAATTCCCACTTAATTTTTTATGCCAACCCGTGATATATTGAAACTGTGATGTGGAAGGGAGAACTGTATACTCATTATCTCTTGTCTCCCCCACCCCCCTCAGCTCCCCAAGCCCTTCCTTCTTCCTACTGGCTTTGAATGATGCCAGCATCTTCCCTGTCACCCAGGCTCTCACCATAGGTGTGATCTCCATCTTTTCGCTCTCTCTCACTTCTCCCAAATCCAATCTGTCATCACGTCCTTTTGATTTTAACTTCATAACATCTCTGCTGTATGCCTACTACTCCCCTCTGCTGCTGCTGCCACTCTGGTTGGGTGCTACTGCCCTTATCACCTCCTGCTGGAGGTACTGTAATAGGATGCTGCTTGGTCTTTCTGCCACAAGAACAGGGATGGGGAACCCGCTGCCTCGTGGCATAAACAAATCCCCTTAATCAAAGGGTTTGTTCTGGGAAGTTTGGATTCAGTCAGAGGGCCACCCTTGAGGACCTAGAGGGCCACTTTGAGGTGGCACAAGAAGCTCAGCACTGGCCTACCTTCCACTCAGCTGTTAAGCTGATCTTCCGAAAGCACAGATCTGATGATGTCAACGCCCTAGCCAATGAACTCCAGTGGCAAATTGTCACCTCCAGCATCAAATATAAGATCCTGTGTTTGGTCTTCACTGCCCATCATAAATAGGCTCCTTCTCACTTTTCCAGTCCTCTTTCTCCTTTACACACACTACAATGTAGTGATATTGGTCTTTCACAGAAGTCACTCCATCTCTTACCTCTGTATTCTCACTGGTTTTCCCTGGTGCCTGGAATCCTCTCCGCCTCACATCTGCCCCTGGTTTCCCTGGCTTCCTTCAAGTTTCAGAGAAAACCTGAAAGCTAAAACCTGGCCTTCTACAAGATACCTTTCCTGATCCCCCTTAATGCTAGTGCCTTCCCTTAATTATCTCTAATTTATACTGTATATCTCTTGTCTGCTTATAGTTATTTGCATGTTGACTCCTATTAGACTGACTCTGAGAGCAGGGACTGTCTTTTGCCTTTTTTGGGGGTATCCCTAGTGCTTAACATGGTGCCTGGCACATAGTAGGTGCTTGATGTGGGAATTGAGGTCATGCCAGTTAGAGCACTACATTCTTTCTATTACCTGTAACTGAGAGAAAGAAAAGATTCCTACATTTTTTCCCCTGACAAAGACCTTTCTTCAAAACCTGGGCACAAGGAGAGAACAGAGAGGATGGAGATTTCAATTCGGTTCCACTGAGTACTAGACCATGTTTCCTAGTAGCTCTGATAACTAATCTTTCATAGGGGCTAATCGATCCATCAGCATTTTTTAAGTGGCTTCTATAGTCCAGCTACCATGCTGGTAGAGAAGCATAAATATGCAGAGTTGAGAGAGTACCTGCCCACAAGGAATTTACCTTCTACCAAGGACTAGCAGGAAGACAGAGGGGCGAGGGGAATTCCAAACTTTTAAAAATTCCAGAGCCAAAAGGAAGGAAACAAACAGCTAACAAAGTGGTGGAGGCAGGAGGGGAGGAGGGAGGAAGGGGATTATCGTGAATATACATTTAGATTGTTTGTTCTTATCCTTCTAGATGGCATGATGGATAGTACTGTGCCTGGAGTCAAGAAGATCTGAGTTCAGATTTAGCCTCAGACACTTACCAGCTGTGTGACCCTGGGCAAGTCATTTATTAGTCTGCCTCAGTGTCCCCATCTGTAAAATGGGGGTGATAGTAGCACCTACTTCCCAGGGTTGCGTGAAGATGAAATGAAGTAAGTCACGTTTGTAAAAGCACTTAGCAGAGCGTCTGGCACAAAGTTGGAGCTTAATAAGGGCTCGTTTTCTTCCTATGATGTTGAGCCTGTAGATCTATTCTCCCTCTTCCCAGTGCTAAAACGATTCCATCTCTCAGCCCCTGACAGTCTTTGATTTTAAAGCTGTTGACTTAAAATTCCTCGCTGCTGAAGTCTTGCTAAAGGACAAAGTAGGAACGTTTGGGCAAGGAGACAGATGCAAATTATATGTCTGTGCTTCATGTCACATGTGTAACAAAAATAGGATTCCTAAGAAGGCCTTTTGGGGGCAAATAATACACTCTTCCATGTAGTTTGTGCCTTGTCTTTGTTTGTTTTTTAACAAGGAAGGGAGGGTAATGAGATAATGATCACTTTTATGTAATGGTTTTTATTTAGGGGCTTAAGATGCTTAGATGAATGGTTTTGTACAAAGTACTTATTAATTAGGGATGGTATGAAAAAGCAAGGTCAGCAACCAGCAGTCTCTGTGGAAAGCAAAGATTCAGGAAGGGTTTGACCATGGTATAATGGAGAATAGTAGTTTGCCTCACTCCTTGCCCTTCGGCTAATATTTTCTAGTGTTTCAGATCTGGAGGCCACCATTTAAGGACTTGAATAAGCTAGAGAGCTTCCAGAGGAAGACAAGCAGGAGGAAGGACCTTGAGGAGAAGATGTGGGGGAGACACAATGGCTCTCTTTAAGGGTTTAAAGGGCTTTCATGTAGAAAAGGCATGAGGATTGTTCCTTTCAGTTCTGCAGAGCTGAACTAGGGGGATGGGGGGAGGGGGGAATGGCAAATAGGCAAATTTAGGCTTCATGTCAGGAAAGCTTCCTAACAGAACTCTTCCAAAGTCATCTTGAAAGGTGGTGGGGTCACTCTGACTGAAAGATGTCAAGCAGGTGCACGGCCGCCCATCAGCTATGTTATAGGAGACAAATCTTATTTCCATTTCCACATCTACAGCACAGGCCCCTGCCTTCCTACTTCCACAGCCACCACCCTAGTTCAGGCTCTTATCACCCCTTGCCCAGAGCATCACAGTGACCTCTTCACTGGTCTCCCTTCCTCAAATGTGTTTCTTCTCCAATCCATCTGCCACAGTCACCAAAGTGACTTTCCTAAAGCACAGTTCTGATCATTTCAGCCCTGTACTTAATAAACTTCAGTGACTTCCTATTTCTTCTAGGACCACAGGTGAGAGTTGGGTGAAAGTGGACAGTGCCTCTGGTGTGAGGGCTTACCAATCCCTTTTCAGGGCTGGCTGCTCATCCATCTAGCACTTAGTAGGTGTTTAATAAATGCGTATTGTTCGGCTGATTGATTCCTTTTGGGTATGAATTAGATGGTTGTCAAAGTTACTTTCTACTCTCAAATTCTATGATTCTGTGACTCATTTCTTTAGAATTAAGATGGAAATAACCAGCAGAGGTTAAAAGAGTCTGTTCGTGTTTCCATTTACTGACATTTTTTCCCTCTGTAATGAAGTAACCAGATCTCAGTGGGACTTGGGTGGAGGGAGAAGGGAAGGGGGAGAGCTGAGAGAGGAGTGATGAGGCAAGACTTTTCTCTCCTTTTGCCTTAAATGGAAACGTGAAACTTTTTTACAGTAGCCTATAGGGACAGAAGGAACAAATTCCTTTCAAAGCTAAGGCCAAAAGATGGGCCAAGGACTTATACTTTGAGGCCCAGTTGCAGTGTCATTATAATAAAAGTGCACATCTAAGTAGTGTTTGACGATACATCCAGGACAGAATGTTGGGGAGCACCCGCAGTTAGGGGACATTAAATGGAAACGGATTCAGCCAAAGAGACTTAGGAGGAGTGGTCAGCCAGGTGGGAAAAGAACCAGAAAAGACCACTGTCATTGTCACAAAACCCCAGAGAGAGCCATCCAGGAGGAGATGGTGACCAACAGTATAAAGTGATGACAAGAGGTCAAAAAGGATGAGAATTGTATTGATAAGCCATATAGGATAAAAAGAAATGGATGAAGAATTCCTGTTGTCCAGATTATAACATCTAAGTAGACGGACAATGCATTGAATTAGCTCATACATGCTAGGCAGCTGGTGGCTCAGTGGATAGAGCACTGGGCCTGGAGGTAGGAAGATCTGAGTTTGAACCTAACCTGACACTTACTAGCTGTGTGACCCCGAGCAAGTCATTTAACCTCTGTCTGCTTTAGTTTCCTCAATCCTAAAATGGGCATAATCCTTATAGGGTTGTTGTGAGGATCAAATGAGGTAATATTTGTAAGGCACTTAGTAGGTGCTTCATAAATACTTGTTCCCCTTCCCCCTTTCTTTCTATCTTGGACAGGCACTGGAGATGAACAAGCTGGCCTCAGAACTGAACAGAAGCAGAAATGAGCTTGTTGTATTACACTGGGAAAATCCTTTAGTATTTTCAATGATGGTCAGCTTTCCCTTGAAACAAATATCTATCTTTTAATTAAATTTTTTTTGAGGGGGGAAGGCAGGGCAATTGGGGTTAAGTGACTTGCCCAAAGTCACACATCTAGTAAGTATGTCAAGTATCTGAGGCCAGATTTGAACTCAGGTCCTTCTGACTCCAGGGCTGGTGTTCTACTCACTGCGCCACCTAGCTGCCCCAAATATCCATCTTTTTAACATCAATATTCTTCTGGTAATGCTTCATAGCTGCAGACAGTACCATAATCTGTGAAGAATGAAATTGTAGGTGACCCTAATGGCAATGGGGAGATATGAATGGGCATAATTAGGTGGCAGCTTACTACTGACAGTGACTGGAATACATAAAATAATGTAAAAATATTGTCTAGAAAATGTTTAATCAGAAAAATAGTTGGGCTAGTCTTGGAGTGAGACAATGAGTTATCAAATGAGCAATCCTTCCCAAAATGCTAAGAAACCAACACACTGAATACATTCTTTTTGGAAGATTTATGACAGGACATGGATGAGAATCTATCATGATGAGAAGGATTGGATTGTCTGCTTTCTGCACTGTTGTGGGGCAGAAAATGCACCTACTTGGATGTGATCTCTGCTCCATTAACATTGAAGTGTAATTTTTTTCTTTCTTTCAATTTCTCTCTCTCTCTCTCTCTCTCCCTTCCTTCATTCTTTCTTTCTTTCCTTCCTTCCTTCCTTCCTTCCTTCCTTCCTTCCTTCCTTCCTTCCTTCCTTCCTTCCTTCTTTTCTTTCTTTCTTTCTTTCTTTCTTTCTTTCTTTCTTTCTTTCTTCCTTCCTTCCTTCCTTCCTTCCTTCCTCTCACTGTGTTTCTCCTTTCTTTTCCCTTTCTCATTTGGCAATTTCATTTATATCCTCTCTTTGAGTAAATTTGTTAATCGTTCAACAATTTCATTGTTCTGGTCAAACAATCCACTCTTCATTTTATTTATTAATTTAATTTCTTTCTTTTAAAAAAATCAATTTCCTCTTTAATTCTGCCAAGCTAACATTTTATAACCACTTTTGGCTTATTAATTGGTTCAGTTGCTAATTTTTAAACTATAAACTCAATTCATCAATTTTTCTTTTGTTTTCCTATAAAATACAAATCTTCAAAGATATAAATTTGCCCCTGAGCTACATCCTCATTTTAAGGTGATATATTTTCACTTTTTCTCTAATGTAATTTTTGTTTCTATAACTTGATCTTTAGCCCAAACTTTATTCAATAAATCATTATTTCATACAACCCAAGAATTTCCAACTTAGAAACGACCCAAGAGGCCATCTAATCCAAATTATAACTGAGAGTTTGCGAGAGAGGAGAAGAAATTTGGGCAAAGTCTAACATGTACCACATATTTTGGGAAGGCAGACTTCAAAGGTTCAGAGAAAGGCAAAGCAGAATGCCATAGCATAAAAGTCTACAGGGGCAGTCAGCCCAGGTGGGTAGAAGGTACTCAGGAATGAAATTCTGAAGGTGCAAAGGGAAGCAATTCCCATGAGGAGAAAAATGGAAGATTCAGAAGAGACCAATGTAGATGCACAGGAATCAACTTGGGTTTTAAAAAGAAATGGACAGAAGATGGAAGCAAGACCAGGTACCAGAAGATCACTGTAAGAGCATTGCACAGGCCTCTGAAATCAACGTTACAAGTGCTAAAACTTAGAAGGAGCTGACAACAAAAAGGTGTTTGTTTATTTGTAAAGCCACATTGGGAGAAAAAGCAGGATCCAAGAGAGGCTAAGACTCTGCCTGGGGTGTGTAGGACTGAAAAGAGGGAAGGAAGTGCTGCTCAATTCTTGTTTTGCTTTTTTGCTTGCATGCGTGCAATTCTTTGCTTTTGATTTTTTTTTCCACCAGAGAGAATGGCCTTTGCACTGGAAATAATAGAACGAAAATGACTAATGGAGTCAATAACCAAGACAAGTATGACTACTGCAAGGCAGTCCTTTTATTCCTTCTTAATTGTTTTCCTATCATACTCACTACAGAAGCTATTTCAAACCTTCAATCCTCAATCTTCTTACACTTTCTTCCTATTTCTCTCTCTCTCTCTCTCTCTCTCCCTCTCTCTCTCTCTCCCTCTCTCTCTCTCCCTCTCTCTCTCCCTCTCTCTCCCCGCTTCTCTGTTTCTGTCTGTCTCTGTCTCTTTCTCTGTTTGTCTGTGTCTCTGTTTCTCTGTCTCTGTCCCTCCCTCCCTCCCCCCTTCTATCTGTTTCTGTTTGTCTCTGTCTCTCTGTCTCTCTCTCTCTCTCTCTGTCTCTCTGTCCCTGTCTCTCTCTCAGCAGAGAACCTTCCCTTTTACTTTACTGGGAAAAATCTCAATGCCCATTTGCCTAAAACTCGCCTCACTGGTGAAAATGTATTTCTCAATGCTCCTTGCCTATGAGGGGCAGAGCTGGAAAGAGCTTGGGAAAAGGGAAATGCTGGTCTTCAGCCTTGAGGGAGAAGATACTTGGTTCCAGACTCTCTTCAGGGAGAGGTTTCTGAAGAATGAGAAGGACTCTGAGAAGAATCTGACATGTAGAGGAGCTGGCACCTTAATCTTGTCGCTATCCCCAGCTTACAATAAAGACAAGGGAATTTCCTCTTGGGTGAGATCTGGGATTCTCTCTCTTGGTCGAGCTGAGATATCTTGCTTCCTTTGGGAAAGCTCATTCACTCTATATGTTGTCTAGTATACGCTTGTCTGTATAACTTCTCTGATTTCTGTTTGCTGTCATTTTGGATGAATGGGTTTATTTGCTATTCTCTATGAGTGGTCTTTGCATAACTGGCATTTAGTGGGAGGTCAAGCCTTGAATATATGTAGCCTGGGGCATTCCTTCCCATTAAGTGATAAAAATCAGGAGTACAGTTTGAACCTGAAAATTATTCCCCCTAGACTAACATTATTAATGCAGGCAGATAGATATAATTTTAGTATGGTACCCTGCCCTCACTCCTCCCAGGAGAGTAGAGAGGCCAACCTTTTGCACTTAACCTCTTGCTTCTTTCATGGTAGGAATCAATCTCTCTTGGAGAAGAGTGAGCAGAGAATACGCTAGAAATAGCTATTTATTTTCTGGGAGCCACATCTAGACTGACTCTTGTGGACACAAATAGCCCACCTGGGCAATACACACACACACCCCCATACACACACACACACACACACACACACACACACCCACAGTCCTCTACAGATGTGTCCATTCTCTTCATCCCAAAACACTTTGACACCATCTTTCACTATTCTCTTTTCTCCCTCAGTGCCAGATAATGAGGCGGCCCTTCTCATTGCCACGGCCAGCTCTTCTCCATGTGCACTTGATCACATCCCCTCCTGTCCTCACCATCCTCAAAGCTCCTCACTGTCAAATGCTTAACCTTTCCCTACATAATAATCCTTTCTCTACTACTCTTAAAGAAGACCAAGTCTTCCTTAAACCTTCACTAGACCCTATCATCTCCACAAACCGTCACTTTATACCTCTCATCTTTCTCGGCTAAGCTCCTATGAAAACTGTCTCCTCTTGCTATGTCCATTTCCTCTCCTCTTATTCACTCTTCAGCCTACTGCAATCTGGCTTATGACCTCTCCAATCAATTGAAACTTCTCTCTCCAAAGTTACCTTTGTGTCTCTTAATTGGTAAAGCTGATGGCCTTTTCTCAGTCCTATTCTTCCTGACTGCTCTCCTGCATTCACCACCGTTGACTAGCCTCTCTAACAGGGTACTCTCCTCTCTGGGTTTTCCTGGCAGGACTGTCTCTTGGATCACTTCCTAGCTTTCTGATTGCTCTTTGCTGGCTCACAATCCTTAATGTGGCCCCAGTTTGTGAGGGTTCCCCAAGTGCTGGGCACTTGTCTCTTCTTCCTCTACACTGTCTCTCATAGTAACCTCATCAGCTCCTGTAGGTTTAATTATCATCTCTATGCAGATGATTCCTGCATCTATATCTCCAGCCCCACTCTCTTTCTTGAGCTCCTGTCCCACATCACCAATCACCTATTAGGCATTTCAAAATGGATGACTTGCAGACATCTTAAACTCAACATGTCTACAACTGAATGCATTATCTTTCCCTCAAACCCTGTGCTCTTTCAGATTTCCTGATTTCTGTCTATGGCATCACCATCTTCTCAGTCTCCTAAGTTCATAACCCTGGCACTATTCCTGACTCCTCAATTACTCTCACCCCACAGAGCCAATCAGTTGCCAAATCTTTCATTTACCTTTCACAGCATTTCTCCTATCTGAACCTTTCTCTTCACTTACACAGCTACCACCTTATTTCAGGCTCTCATCACCTCTCACCTAGATTACTGCAGCAGCCTCCTAATTATCTCTAACTTTCATGTCTCTCTCCACTGCAGGTGGTCCTGCACACTGGTGCCAACAATGTTTTCCTTAAATGCAGATCTGACCACATGACTCACCCACTCCATCAGCTCCAATTGCTTCCTATTGCCTCTAGGATAAGGGAAAAAGACCTATTGGTGCAAAAATCTTCATAGCAGCTCTTTTTGTGGTGGCTAAGAATTGTAAATCAAAGGGATGCCCATCAAATTGGGAATGGCTCAACAAGTTGTGGTATGTGATTGTAATGGGATATTATTGTGCTATAAGAAATGAGGAGCAGGATCATTTCAGAAAACCTGGAAAGACTCACATGAACTGATGCAAAGTGAAGTAAATAGAACCAGGAGAGCGTTGTACACAGCAACATCAATACTGTACAAAGAAGAACTGTGAATAACTTAGCTGTTCTTGAGAGAGGCATAGCTTCCAGGACTTAAGGAGACGATGGCACCTCTATACGCTGCCATTTTTAGGTTACATTTTTTTGGAGGGGAGGAGGTAATTGGAGTTAAGTGACTTACCCAGGGTCACAAAGCTACTAAGTATCTGAAGCTGGATTTGAATTCAGGTCTTCCTGACTTTAGGGCCGGTTCTCTATCCACGGTGCCACCTAATTGTCCCTTAGACTACATTTGAAGTATTGTGTTTGGTTCTGTTCACTACAACTTTAGTAGGATATTAATATCCAGAGGATATCAACCAGAAAGTGAAGGGCTTTTGATTCATGAGAATCAGCTGGAGGATGGCGATAACTTGGAGAAGAGCAAATTCAGAGGGGACATAATAGCTATGTTTCAGTATCCGGAGGGTTCTCGTGGAGAAGAAGGATTAGCAGAGACAGAAAGCAATGGGCGGAAGTTGCAAAGAGACCACTTTAGGCCTTCTGTCAGGATACTCCACCGAACTAAGAGAACTGCCCAGAAGTGGGATGGGCTGCCTTAGGACATGGTAGAATTCCTTTTTTTTTTGGAGGTCTTCAAGCAGTGCCTGGATGACTACTTTTAAAGAATGTTGTAGTGGCTATTACTTTTGTGGATGGATGGCCACTAAGCTTCCTTCCAGCTCCCAAAATTCTATGGTTCTGTGACATAACTTTGTTAATGGTTCACTGAGCATTGACATAAAGTGAGACTAAGAATAGGGAGATGCATAATATGAAGGAATGATCCAAATCATCCATAAAAATGGAAATGCAAATCAAAACAAACATGAGGTTTCACTTCACTCATGTCCAATCGATTGGTGAAGATGACAAAAGATGGAAATAGTTTTGGAGGCATTGTGGAAAGACAGAAAGACTAGCGCATTGTTGGTGGAGCTGTGAATTGGTCTTGCCATTCCGAATATAATTTAGAATTATGCAAAAAAAAAACTAAAAAAAGCCACACTCTTTAACACACCCAGAGATTTCAGTGTTACCTATATATTCTAAGGGGGTCATTGACAAAAAAAAGGAAGGCTTAATATGCACTGAAATATTTATACCAGCACTTGTGGTATCAAAGAAATGTTGTTGAGTTGTTTCAGTCAAGTCTGACTGTCTGTGCCCCATTGGGGGTTTTCTTGGCGAGATACTGAAGGGGCACATAGTAGGTTGCCATTTCCTTTTCTAGCTCATTTTTATAGATGAGGAAACGGAGGCAAAAAGGGTGAAGTGACTTGCCCAGGGTCATATAACTAGTAAGTCCGAGGCCGGATTTAAACACAGGAAGATGAATCTTCCTGATTCCCAGCCCAGGGTTCTATCCACTGTGCCACCTACCAGAGAAATACAAATAAATTATATGTCCACTGACTGGGGCATGTCTAAACAACGAAGGTACATGAATGTAATGGAATATTACTGTGCTGTAAGAAGTAAGAAATAGGATGACTATAGAAAAGCGCGGATTTACATGAAGTGAAGCAAAGTCAGGCAGAGTCAGGAGAACAATGTTCCCAATGACCACACTCATGTAAATGGAAAGAAAACCAACAAAACAATAAAAAAAATGAAAGTGGCAGAATTACGAAGAATTACACATTCTAGGCTCCTAGAACAGGGCATCAATGGTTAATATTTATTAAGAGTCTGTTTTGTCCTGGGTGCTATACTAAGCAACAAAGATATCAATACAAAACAGAAAGACAGTTCCTGCCTTCACAGAGTTTACGATCTAATGGGGGAAGGGAACAAGGGGTATGGGAGTAGGGCACCTGGAGAAGAAGTCTAAGAAATCAGCTGAAGTCAAAGAAGTCCATTAAAAGAAGTCAAAGAGAAATGAGAAAAAAACCTGTCCCTTCCCTTTTTTTACAGAGTGGTAGGGGTAGGGTTTCAGGGGAGTGGAGAACTGCAGAGAATGTCAGATTTTTAATACATTGATGGATTTTGCTGTTATTTTTTTCTTTGCTTTGTGTATGTGTGCGTGTGTGTGTGTGTGTGTGTGTGTGTATGTGTGTGTATGTTTAATTCTTGCAGTAAGGCATGGACTTCTGGAATGAAAAGCAGGAGGGTACAGGGTAAAATTTAGACAATGTGAAAACAAAGGATATAAATAAAAATCTATTTTAAAAAAACAGGGAGATAAATGCTCACTTCAGGTGTTTACCAGACTGCATGGTGCAGTGGGAAGAATATTTGATTTGGAGTCAGAGGATTTGGGTTTGAATTTTGACTCTCCCACTTACAACCTGTGAGACCTTGAACAAGTCATTTAGACTCTTGGGACCTCAGTTTCCTCATCTGTAAAATGGAGGGGTTGGAATAGATAGCTTCTAAAAGTCCCCTCTGGGTCTATATCTATGTTCCTAACTAGTTTGAAAAAGAAAAAATAGTATGATAAATCTTAAAAACATTATAATGTCTCTTAAATAAATCAATCTAGATAGCAGAAAATGTACAGGTGAATATTTCAAAAAAAATTAAAAACAGTATATAAGGCCTAGTTATGGAACCTCATGTAATTTTCAATAGTATTTCATGTTAAAAATTTCATGTTCTGTCACATGGTTTTCTGCTACTTAGATTCCCATTGAAGACAGTCCCTAGTTCTTTGCCTTAAATATAGTCTAACAAGGTTGAAGCTGTTTTCTCATCCAAAAAAGTGACATCATGCCTTTCCTAATGGGTCTAGTGGTGCTGGAATAATTTAGTCCACCACTCCCTCTGTCCTGCACAAAAATGGTAGTATATTGGCAGTACCAGTGTAACTTCTAAGCAATGTTTGAATCTCGTTTCCCCCAGGAGGCTTGAATTCTCATTCTACTGAGCTTTTTAGTCAAAGTTCTATTGCTTTCAGACCTCAGATACACACTTTTAAGAAGAAGAAAAAAACAGGTTGGCTTACATTGTTGTACTCTATATTTACATGACTCATGGCAGCCACACCCTTCCTTCTCCTGTTAGTTTACTGGTGCATAGAAAGGTAAGGGTAGAGAAAATTTGAGATTATATTCCTAAGTGAAGATGTAATGTTAAATTCTAGATTACCAAGAATATTTTTTTTACCTGCTTATCCTCTGTTGGGCCATTTATCAAGAACCTACTATGTGCCAGGCACTGTGCTAAGTGTGGAGGATACAAAGAAAGGCAAAAGACACACCATTAGAACGGCAAATCACCATTACCAAGTGTAGGCTATGTATGGGGTGGGGTGGGAAATGCAAACAACTATTAGATATTGTCCTTGACTCAATGGATTTATAATCAAGTTAGGAAGATGAGACGGAAATATGTGAAATGGTAACCAATCAGAGTTCAAAGATCTGTTACTCATTGGTATAAGGAAGAAGTGCTTTAAGGGGAATGTAAAGAGGAAAAAGAACCTGAAGAGGAGGAGAATCAGAACCTATGTAGGAGGTGGGAGGGTGGAAGAAGGGGACTTGGAGAAGGAAGAGAAGACTTGGAAACTTTTCAGGTTTTGGTGAAATGTTTGGGGCTTTTCCTAAAGAGAATGGGGCTAGGCTCTCTGAGGAGAAAGCAGCTTTTTTATGCTCTAAGGAGTGATAATGATGATTCCCAGGAGTGTGGCCAACTAGCCACTCATAGCTGAGCAGAAGAAGAAAAGACAAATTACGGTGACTTGCTACTCCTGAGCACTGAGTAGGCTATATGTTGACCTGATATTGAGAAGTATAATGAGGATTATCTAGACCATGGAGCTAGAGACTTGTAAAACGTGATAAATGTTAAGCAATTCTGATGATCCATGTGGAGACAATTGTTACTGTCATAAGGAGTCTAAAAAGCATTGCTGGGGCTTATGAAGTTGTGGGCAAACAAACAAACAAATAAGGATCTTAGAGGTGTTGGGTGGTGTTTTCATCTTTGCTACTAATTGAAAGTAAGGGATTCAGAAATATGAAAGGTAGATTTGGGATGTGTAACAGCTGGTTAAAAAGATGGCACCTGAGAATGGGATTTATATTCTGGATCAGGGCTTAAGTGTAGGAAAGATTGGGCAGGGTGTGTCAAAAGCTTGGAATTTTGTGAGGATAAGAGGATTAGATGAATATGAGTTACTCATAGCCCAGGAAGATTCGACTTCATCCTTTTCTCTCCCCACCCCCACCCCCCACTCCCATCTTCCTACACTTCAAGGGAGGGTGAATGTTACAATTCTATGTGTGTGTAGGGGCATTTAGGGATCAGGAAATAGACACAGTTCTGGGATAGTTTTGAAAGGATTAGAAGTTGGCCTGGTTCAGTGGATGTGGCAAGAAAAGAAGAAGCGGCAGTGGTTTGGTGAGCGTGCTTTTCAGGTATGTCCAGACAAATGAATGAGAGGAGTGGGTCTATCAGGTGAAGGCTCTCAGTGCCAGAGAGCTTGCTGGGTGACTTGCCGTGGTGCTCCTTCTCCTATATGGGCACCATGGAGTGTGAAAGGAGCTATGTAGACAGAATCATATAATCACAGAATTCAAGAGTTAGAAGAGTTCTCAGAGGGCCATCTAATCCAACCATATCCAAAAGGAATCTCCATTATACCATGCCTGGTAAATGATCACCTTTTGCATGAAACCTTTTGCATCTTTACATGAAGGTTCCCAAGGAAGGGAAACCCACCACTTCCCAAAGAGATCCATTTCACTTTGGAAAAACTGTAATTATTAGAAAGTTTTCACTACTATGAGGCTGACATTTACCTCTTTACAACCTATACTCATCAGTCCTAGTTCTGTCTGTTGGGACCAAGCAGAACAAGACTAAACTCCCTTTCATGGTTCAGCCCTTTAAATACTTGAATATATCCTTAGACACATCCTTAAATACATCATTTTCCCTTCTGTTCATTTTTTCCATGCTTAATATCACTAGTTCTTTCAACCACACCTGGTTTACCTGAAAGGGTGTTGTCCTTGACTGCCATGTCTCTGCTTTGGCAAAGAGGTCTATTGTTTGTAGCCTGAGGTGATATCTAGGCCCTTTTGGTCTCCTTATGGGGACTGTTTTATGTCAGTTAAACTTCTTTGGAAAACAGTGATAGTCCATGTGGATTTCTGTTTGCTTATCTATTTTCTGTTTGGGGAGGCATCAATTGCTTATTCAAATAGTTCAGGTTGAAGTTGCCTCAGTTGCACATTGTATCTTCTCATTTTTATCCTTCCAATTTCTTATTTACTTAGACCTTTGCATTAATTAATGAGTGGTGTAACTGTTCACAGAAAGCCAAATTGGAGATGACTCCTATATTGAAAACTAGTCATATTCTACCTGTCAAAATACAATCAACTGGGGGCAGAGCAAAGATGGTGGAGTGATAGGAAGGAATTCAGTGAGCTCCTCTCCACAGACTTCTAACAGATCTAGAAAATGTGTCAGATGGAATCTTGATAGGGAAATCTAGAAAAAAAAGTGACAGTGAGTCCTTTGTACAGCCCAGTTCCAGAGAGAGAGAGAGAGAGAGAGAGAGAGAGAGAGAGAGAGAGAGAGAGAGAGACAAACCTCTGTGGTTTGTGGGAGGTCTGTGGACTCTGGACATGAGTTGGGTCACAGAGCGGTCCAGCACCCAGGGACAGGCTGTACACCAGGGCAAGAGGAGGTCTCAGACCTGTACCAAGGCACCCTCAAACCCACACTGGGACACTGTGGTGGGAACAGGAGCCAATTGGCAGCTTCCTCACCCATTACCCAGTCCTGGGTCATGCCTCTGCCCCTTAGAATTCCCATTATTTTTAAAGATCAGCTCCAATGCCTCCGCCATTCTTGAACCCCGCAGATGCTAGTGTTCCTCTCCAATTACCTTGTACTTATTTTTGTATATGCTAAATTTGTATAGGCATTTAGATGTTTGTTTTCTTCCCTAAGAGAATATAAGCTCATTTAGGACAGCCAGGAAGCACAGGGATAGAGCACTGGGCCTGGAGTCACGAAGACCTGAGTTCTAATTTGACCTCAGATGCTTCACAGTTGTGTGACCCTGGGCAAGTCACCTAACCTCTTTTTGTTCTAATTTCCTCAACTATAAAATGGGAGTAAGAGCACAAACATTAAAGAGCTGTAATGATTAAATGAGACAATATTTTTTTTTTTTGGCAGGACAATTGGGGTTAAGTGACCCGCCCAAGGTCACACAGCCAGTACATGTGTCAAGTGTCTGAGGCCGGACCTGAACTCAGGTCCTCCTGATTCCAGGGCCGGTGCTCTACTCACTGCGCCACCTAGCTGCCCTGATGAGACAATATTTAAAACGTGTTTAGCACGGTACCTAGCACACAGTAGGTGCTTCATAAATGATTTGGGTTTTTCCCCTTCCTCCCTCCCTCTTGGTGCTTCCAGTCTCTGGTGCAGGATGGATGCTTAGAGGATGCTGATTTTTGGGTTGATTTGAACATTCTCTCCTCAGTTCTGCACTAGAGGCCTCTCTTTAAGTGGCCCAAGATTTAATTAGCTTAGGGAGGGAGAGCTTAAGGAGAGTGGAGTCATTTTGGGGCAGCTGCTACTAGGGTTCCTGCCAGTGAATCAACAAAGATGAATCCAAGGAAGTGCCAGCAAGTTATATTTCAGCGGCTAGGTGGTGCCATAGTGCACAGAGGGGCCTGGAGTCAGGAAGACTCATCCTTCTGAGTTCAAATCTGGCCTCAGACACTTACTAGTGGCGTCCCTGGGCAAGTTACCTAACCCTGCTTGCCTCAGTTTCCTCATCTGTAAAATGAGCCGGAGAAGGAAATGTCAAACCACCCCAGTACCTTTGCCAAGAAAACCCAGAAAGGGGTCATGGAGAGTTGGACACGACTGAAAGCAACTGAACCTGACTCTGACTTTTTCTAGTCATGCTCTATGAACTTGGAGCAGTAAGGAAAATGAGAAGTATATTTGCTCCAAGCCTGGGAATTGACCTCAGTTGTGCAGTGGGAAATGAAAAGACTCAATGGGAGTCTGACTATTAGTGAAGGCAGCATTGAAACCCCTTGACCTTACAGTGTCCAGGCTGCCAGGGAGTCAAGTGAAGCCAGAAAGTAGCTCACAGAATGAATGAGTCAGCATTATCGAGAAATTAGAGATCCCAGAGTTCATATGAGAGTTCATATCAGGTTCAGTGGGTGCGGGTAGATAAGAGAGTGACAGGAGTCCAGAGTCAGGGTGGGGGAAGTACTGCGTTTGGGCACCAAGTTACGATTTTAGTTTGAGAGTAGGCAATGGATCAATGCCAATGATGATGTGTCAGGGTGTGCCTGATGTGGCGTTAGTAATGACTGGCCCGCTTCCTTGCACCTACATCCCCCCAGCTGTGGCCTGATTCCTTGTTTCTGTATACTCCCAACCGTGGTCTCATTCACTGTCCTGCCATCTTTCCAGCTGTGGCCACTTAACACTTCCTGACCTCCCTAAGCAGAAGACTTGGCCCCACCCCGAGTCTGGAAGTAGGCTGCTCCCCAGGGCAAGGGAGATCTAAGGCTCCATTAATAGAGATGTGATGTTGGAATATAGGAGGTGATGATGCCCCTCTGTTCTGCTCCAGTTGGTCCACTCCTAAGGTATTACACCCTATTTAGTATGCCATATATAGCTTAGAATCAAGAACCCTGTACTGCTGGTCTCAGCCTGACCTCATTTCTTGGTTCTACTAGCTATATTTTGTGAACAACACCCACTCCCTACTCCTCTTGTATCCCAAGCCTAGTAACTGGGCCTTGTTTTGTTCCTCCCATTACCTAAGTCCATATACTGGTAACCTCTCCATATTTAGATTAGTATCTGTCTGTCTATCTGTCTATCTATCTATCTGTCTGTCCATCTGTCTATCTGTCTATCTATCTTGTTCTTTTGGGGCTGAGGTCTAATGTTGCTCTTGGTGGACCTCACAGGGCCTAAATTTCTCCTGGCAAACTACAACCCTCCTGCCTGGGAAGACAAACAGAAGGGAGGTGAAAACACCCAGGGGGACAATCCCCAAACAAAGCTTGAACTGTAGGCAAGAGATTAGTTTCCAGAAAACTATTTCAATTCTTAAAGGACTGGGTGGAGAATATGCCTGGAATCAACCACCATCATCTTTAATACCTATTTGGAAGGGGGTGGGGTGGAGTGGGAAGTGATGGACACAAGAGAGGGTGTTAGGTGACCCATAGCCTAACTGCTCATTGCACCGCAGCTGGGTACTCCCAGCTGGTGTGGACATCAAACACTGCTTGGCGTGGAAGGAGCTGTCTTCATCCAGGAAGCATTGGGTCCTGGGATTAGCAGGAAACTGTCCTGGAAGGTGGCAGTGGCATCCCAAGCCAGCAATGGTCTATTCTCTTGCACGGCTCTGTATTTCCCCTGGGACTTGGCATCTTTGTTCTTGCCTTCTTTGATCTGCTCTATGACCCCGCCTTCTGCTCTCCTGCTTTGTTTACTCTCTCCAGCTCTCAAGGACCAGGCACTTGGCTCCCCTGGCCTGATCCACAGGTCCTGAGGCTCACGTGGCAGTCTTTTTCTCTAGTCTTCCCTTTCCCACCAGATTCCTGCTCCTTCACCCTCCCATCTTCAAGGGGGATCCTGGGCTTGGATTGTATCTGTTACCCGTCAGGAGTATGATGGTCTTGGGGGTTCAACAAAAGCCACTTTCCTTAGTCACTCCAGGTGACATAGCTGATAAGAGTCAATTTAATCTTGGCCAGTTTGCCATCTCCTCCCCCCATACAATGCTACAGAAGATAATCACAGATATCAGGTGAACTTATGCATCAAAGCAAACATGTCAACAACATTTGGAGAAGCCATACAGGTTTATTTTAGATGACAGGATAAACAAGAATCAGGGGACTCTTTGGGCAGCTAGGTGGTACCATAGTGCATAGAGTTCTGGGCCTGAAGTCATCATCTTCCTGAGCTGAAATCCAGCCTCAGACACTTACTAGCTGTGTGACCCTGGGCAAGTCACCTAACACTGTTGGCCTCAGTTTCCTCATCTGTATAATGAGCTAGAGAAGGAAATGGCAAACCACTTCAGTATCTCTGTCAAGAAAGCCACAAATGGGGTCACAAAGTATTAGATGTGACTGAAACAACTAAACAACAGCCACAAAGGGGGCTCTATGCTTTGCAAGCAAGATGAGCTCCCAGTTCAGCCAAGGACAGAACACTGTCCCCAGAAAAGCCTGTCTGCTCTTAGCAGTCTCTGGAGGTGCTGGCACCAAGAATTCAGGGATATATGAGGGTATTGGCTCTCCCAAATAGCCTGAGGGTTCAGGGGTTCCCATTGGCCATTAAAAATGTGCATCCCAGAAGTGTCTCTGCTGAATTCATTACTTTCTTCACTTGTCCAGCACGAAGTTGCAGGCATCAGGGGATCACTTCCAGAGCCCACAAATCCCAGCAGATACCTAACTATATGCTTAAACTGAGGAGTCAAGCTCAGATCCTCTGAGTTTGATTCAGTGCTCTTTCTGCTACATAATTTGCCGTCCCGACAAACCCAAAGGGATCATCAGGCAGTTCGAAAAGAAGAGTTCCAGAGATGTTTGTGTGAAGTCATAGCTGTCAACAGGGGGAGCAATGCTGGGAGGGGCCACTCACAAACAGGATGATAGATTGGAATCCACATGATCTCAACAGACTGAAATGACGGGTTGGACCAAATGCAACGAAATTATATGGGGATAAGAGTGAAAAGTGCAACATTTATGTTAAAAAACACCCCACTAACCACATAGGTACAGGGTCTTGGAGACGTGGCTAGACAAGAATCAGAGGCAGTGTGGGGTCGTGGGAAGGGCTGACTTGGAGGGAGGAAACTTGGATTCAAATCCACGGCTTCTATGGACCAACCACGATCTCAGTTTAGGAAAGCTGGTTTACCTCTCTGAGCCTCAGTTCCTCGTTTGGGAGATTAAGATAATATTGCTTGTACTATAATAGTGAGCTATTATATATATATATACACATACATACATACATACATATATATATGTATATATATATATATATACATACACACACATCTATATGTATGCAGCTAGGTGGTGGAGTGGATAGAGGGCTGGGACAGAAAGATTTGAATTCAAAATTGGCTCCAGACGCTTACTAGCAGGGTGACCTTGGGTAAGTCCCTCAACCTCTCTTGGCCTCCATTTCCTCATCCGTAAAATGGGGTAGTAATAGCACCAGCTCCCAGAGTGGTTGTGATGATCACATGAGATGTTCGTAAAGTGCTTTGCAAACTTAAACGTGCTATATAAATGCTATTATCATAATATTATTATTAATATCAATGATCTCTATCTTGAGAAATAATTGTAGAAATCAATTGAAATTATGCATAATGATTATGTATAATATATAAATATTGTGTGAGCAGCTAGGTGGCACAGTGGATAAAGCACCAGCCCTGAAGTCAAGAGGACCTGACTTCATATCCAGCCTCAGACTCTTACTACCTGTGTGACCCTGGGCGAGTCACTTCAGCCTGTTTGCCTCAGTCTCCACCTCTGTAAAATGAGCTGGAGAAGGAAATGGCAAACCCCTCCAGTATCTTTGCCAAGAAAACCTCCAATGGTGTTGTGAAGAGTCAGACATGACTGAAATACTCAACACAAAAACAAATATCGGATATTTATAAGTAAAATGTATTATAGTAAAAAATATATAAATATATAAAAAGTATATATCATATATATATATGACTTTGTCAATCAACAATGTTAGTGACAGCAGTATACATGAGAGATACCTGGGTTAGGGTGAATGAACTGAGAGTACAATGTGATTGGGCAGTGGGATGAAGAGATCCCATGAGATGATGCCTTCCCTGCAAAACAAGGGAGGGAAGCAAGAGTCCTACTCTACTCTGCCCTAGTCTGACCACATACAGGGCACTCACTATGTCCAGTTAATGCACCATATTTAGGAGGGAATACTAGCAAACAAGGGGCAGTGTGGTCTGGCAGATAGAGCTCTGGCTTCTGAGTCAGGAAGACTTGGGCTCAAGTGCAGGTTCAGACTCATTTTGGCTGTGTGATTCTTGAGCAAATCACTTAACTTCTCAGTGCTCTGGGCAACTCTCTAAGACTGTGTAGTGGGGAAGGTGCCAACATGTACTGGTAGAGTAAGTTTCTTCACCTGAGAGTTCCTTATACCAATGAAATTAAATGTCCCATCTCTACCCCTACCCCTAAACACTGGGTAACATGGCGGCAGGGAAATACTACCAACTGAAGGGATCGAGAAAGGCTAGTGTGGGAGGTGACCCCCAAGCTGGGCTGTGCACAAAGTCATGGACCCCAAAAAGTCAAGGTGAAGGATTCCAGACACCCACATTCCTGTGAAAAGTCACAGGGGCAGGAGGTGAAACATGATGTGTGAGGAACAAACAGCAGGATAGTTTGCCTAAAACATATAATATCTAAGATGCAGAAATTTTAAATCCATCTGGAACAACAAGCTGCAGACAGATGCTGAAAAGCTGTCATTACCAAATGGAGAAGTTTGCATTTTATCACAGAGGAAATAGGGAGGCACAGAAGCTTCTTGAGTGGGAGAGTGACATGGTCACAGATACTTTGATACATAGGAGCCTAGCATGTAGCAAGCATTTAGGCAATCCTACTACTGTCCTTAGTCCTTGTTACCTAAACATGACGTTTCCTATATAGTCGGGCCAGCACAGAGTAGAGCAGACCTATTACCTCCTTCATTCTGGTAATTATGCTCCTCCTGATCAATTAATCAGTCAACAAGCATTTATTAAGGACCTACTATGTGCTAGACACTCTGCTAGGCACTGGAGATAAAAAGTGAAAGAATAAAATAATCTCTACTCTCAAGATGCTTAGATTGCTGATTGCCTGGTTGACCAAAAGACACATGGAGTCAGGTAGAAATCAGTAGCTCATTTCTATTATCTTGTATGGCGGCATTCCTCTACTTTGAGGAATGTGATGGGCCCCAGTGATTATCAAGTGTATGTTGCAACATGCAGATCATTATCTAATCTATCATTATTCTAATGCTGAGCTAGCCCATGGTCCTCTGTTGCAGAAGGGATCTTGTACCCCTTAGGAGATAGCTGGAAAAGTCCTGGGTTTTTTCCTTTATTTTAAATAAAACAGAAACAAAACAAAAACAAAGAACAAGCCCTTTATTTCCCAATATATTGTTTTCTTCCCTCTCTACCCACAGAATGATTGCTTATGAAAGAGTAAAAAAGGAAGCTAGGTGGTCTAGTAGATAGAGTGCTGGGCCTGAGGTCAGGAAGACTCATCTTCTTGATTTCAAGTCTGGCCTCAGACACTTACTAGCTGTGTGACCCTGGGCAAATCACTTAATCCTGTCTGCCTCAGTTTCCCATCTGTAAAATAAACTGGAGAAGGAAATAGTAAACCACAGTAGTATCTCTGCCAAGAAAATCCCAAATGGGGTCACAAAGAGTCAGATACAACTAAAATGACTGAGAACTACAACAAAAAAGAGGAAAAGAACATTCTTCAGAAACTAATCAACACCACAATAGAGGCTGAGAGTAGATGCAATGTTCCATACTTATGTTCCCCAACCTAGGGAGATTGTGTGTGTTGCGTGTGTGTGTGTGTGTGTGTGTGTGTGTGTGTGTGATACCTATCTATATCTACCTGTCTGTCTATCTTCTTTGGAGCCAGGTGTGACCATTATAAATAAAATGCATTTAAAAAAAGTATAAAAAATAAATAAAGCACATTGAGTTTTGATTTTTTTCCTTTCCATTTACATTATTTGGTTGCTGTGGTTCACTCATGTCCAACTCTTTGTGAACCCATAACCATAACATGCCAGGCCCTTCTATCTTCCACTGTCTCTCAGAGTTTGTCCAAGTTCATGTTCATTGTTTCCAGGACACTATCTAGCCATCTTATCCTCTGCTGTCCCCTTCTCCTTTTACCTTTAATCTTTCCCAACATCAGACTTTTGTCTTCTCATCATGTGGCTTAAGTATTTAAGCACCAGTATTTGACTTTCCAGTGAACAGCCCGAATTCACTTCTTTAGGTATTGACTGACTTGATCTCCTTCCTGTCTCAAAAGTCTTCTCTAGCACCACAATTCAAAAGCGTCAGTTCTGTGGCACTCAGATTTCCTTATAGTCTAATTCTCACATCCATATTGCTACTGGAAAGATGATAGCTTTGACCATACAGACCTTTGTCTGCAAGGTGATGTCTGTCCTTGTTAGTACACTGTCCAGATTTGCCATTGCTTTCCTTCCAGAGAGCAAGTGTCTTCCGATTTCATGGCTGAAGTCATCATCTGCAGTGATCTTTGAGCCAAGAATATAAACTCTGACACTGCTTCCACTTCTCTCTCTATTTGCCGGGAAATGATGGGATCTTAGTTTATTTTTTTATGTTAACCTTCAAGCCAGCTTTTACATTCTCCTGTTTTACCCTCACCAAGAGGCTTCTTAATTCTTGTTCCTGCTATCAGGGTGGTATTGTTTTTATATCTGAGATAGTTGGTATTTCTCCTGGCAAGCTTAACTCCAGCTTTTGATTCATCCAGCCTGGCATTTCATGTGATGTACTCTGCATATAAGTTAAATAAATAAAGTGACAGTATACAAGCTTGTTGTACTCCTTTTCCAATCTCAAACCTGTAAGTTGTTCCAACTGTTGCTTCTTAGCCCACAAACAGGTTCCTTAGAGACAAATTCTCCCACCTCTTTGAAGACTTGCCACATTTTGTTGTGTTCCACACAGTCAAAGGCTGTGTTATAGTCATTGTTATAGCATAATGTTATAGTCATTGGCTAAATGAAGGAGAAAGATCCTGAGACAGAGAGAGACAGAGGATGGAAGGCAATGTAAGAGAGGAAAACATCTGTTCGTAGGTTTTCCTATGCTTTTCTGAATTCTTCGTATTTATTGCTTCTCACAGTGCAGCAATATTCCATTGCATTCATGAGCCACAATTTGTTTAGCCATTACCAGATTGATGGGCACCTTCTGTATTTCTAGTCCTTTGCTACTACAAAAAAATGCTGCTCTAAATAATTTGTTTGTTCTCTTTCCATCTTTGACCTCCTTGGGGTATACTGCTGGTTATATGGTCTCTGGGTCAAAGAGTATGGACAACTGAAGAACTTTCTTGCATAATTCCAAAATGCATTCCAGAATGGTTGGATCAATTCACAGCAGCTGGGTTTTTTCACTGAACCTAGTTCCCAGAGGGTGAAAAGGTACTGCCAACTCTGGCTCTGGGCATTATCTCTCTTTTCAAGATCAAATCTTACGTTGTTGGCCTTACGTAATATATTTTTAAAAACACAGGGAGAAGCAGGAGGTAGGGGAAATTAGTTCCTTGGAAATACAGGCCTAGGCAGAAGATCAAACTTTAAGGCATGGAGTAGTTATTTACAACCTAGACAAAAGATAGACTCAGTACAGGATTTAAGCCTCTCTAGCCAATAATGTAATTGCTCTCTTATACAGGCAGTATCACTGACCTAAGAGTACAGCTTTCCAAGGACATTACTTTGAAGAATAATATGAATTTGTATTAATATAGCATTATGATATTTAATAATAATATTTGTTCTTAGAAATCAATTTTGTGATTTTACAATCATAGTACATATTTTCCCAGGATGGGAACCAATGCCATAATAGGAGATTAGTCTTGAGCTCTGAGGATTCCAATGAAGGTATGTAAGTCTAATTTGGTTCAATTCCACAAATGTTTATTAAATGTAAGGAACTGTGCTTGGTGTTGGGAATACCAGGACAAAAACAGAATAGTCATTGTCCTCAAGGAGCTTCCATTCTAAGAACTAGGCAGGGGCAGGAGAATTAGATCACAGAGTTATCAAGTTGGAGGGAACCTGCTCCAATCTATCAGAACCAAAATCCTAGCTCTAATTCACCTGACAACTCAACGTCTACCTATTCTTTGATATCCTTCAAAAAGGGGACAATTCAAACATCAAACCTCACTGACTTCCTTGCAATTTCTACTCATTATTCCTGATTGTGCCTTCTGGGGCCAAGCAGAATGAATATGATCTCTCTTCCACATAAAAATTCTTCAATAGCTTGAATTCAGGAAGAATCAGGAGGATTTGGCAACAGAATGGATATGTGAGGTAAGGGAGAATGAGGAGTCTATATAATAATATAATATACTTTAGATAATGCTGAGGTTATGAACCAGGAAGTCTAGAGGGACAGTGATGCCTTGGACATAAATAAGGAAGTTTGTGGGAGGGAATGGTTCAGGGAGAAAGAAAATGAGTTCTGTTTTAGACATATTGAATTTAAATGTCTCTGGGACATACAGTTTGAAATGCCAAGCTTAAAGGAAGGATTTGGACTGGATATATAGATGTGGGAGTCATCTGCAAAGAGATGATAGATAAACCTATGAGAGTTGTGAGGTTAATGAGAGAGAGTGTAGAGGAAGAAGAGGATCTTGAGGAATATTATCCACATGATGTGGATAATGAGCTTGCTGAGAAGACTGAGAAGTGGTCAGACAGGTAAGAGGTGAACTAGGAAAGAATAGTACCAGGAAAACTCGGAGAGGAAAAAGTATCCAGGACAAGGTATTGGGGATTTTTGTTTGTTTGCTCTTTTATTTTCCACCAATTACATGTAAAAACATTTTAACATTTGTTTTAAAAACTTTGAGTTCCAAATTCTCTCCCTTCCTCCCTCCCCATCCCCCGCATTGAGAAGGCAAGCAATTTGATATAGGTTATACATGTGTAGTCATGCGAAACTTATTTCCATATTAGTCATGTTATGAAAGAAAACATGGAGCCAAAAAAAAACCCTCAAGAAAAATAAGTTAAAAAAAACTATGCTTCAATCTGCATTCAGACACCATCAGTTCTTTCTCTGGGGATGGAGAGCATTTTTCATTCTAAGTCCTTCATAGTTGTCTTAGATCATTGTATTGCGGAGAATAGCTAAGTCATTCACAGCTGATCATCTTACAATATTGCTGTTACTTTGTGCACAATACATTTCACTTTGCATGAGCTTCTGTAAACCTTTCCAGGTTTTTCAGAGAGCATCCTGCTCACCATTTCTCATATTGATCATAATCTCAATCCATACCACAATTTATTCAGTTATTCACCAATTGATGGGTATCCTCTCAATTAATAATTCTTTGTCACAAGAAAAGAGCTGCTATAAATATAAATAAATAAATCCTTTTCCTTTTTGTTTTTTATCTCTTTTTAGATGCAGCCCTAGTAGTGGTATTGCTAGGTCAAAAGGTACGCACGGTTTTATAGCCCTTTGGGCACAGTTCCAAATTGTTCTACAGAATGGTTGAATCAGGTCACAACTCCACCAACAGTGCATTAAAGTCTCATTTTTCACACATCCCCTCCAACAACTGTCATTTTCCTTTTCTGTCCTATTAGCCAATCTAATTGGTATGAGGTAGTAACTCAGAATTGTTTTAATTTGCATTTCTCCAATCAATAGTGATTTAGAGCATTTTTTCATATGGCTATAGATAGTTTTGGTTACTTCATCTAAAAACTGTTCATGTCTTCTGATCATTTATCAGTTGGGGAATAGCTCTTATTTTTATAGATTTGACTCATTTCTCTATATATTTGAGAAATGAGGCCTTTATCAGAGAAACTTTCTTTAAAATTTTTTTTCACAGTTACTAACTGTATTTCCCTCCATCTTATCCCCCCACCATTTATTCTATTCTTTCTTTCCCTTCACCCTGTTCTTCCTCAAAAGCGTTTTGCTTCTGACTACCCCCGCCCCCAGTCTGCCTTCCCTTCTATCAACCCCATGCCTTCTCTTATCCCCTCCCCCTCCCATTTTCCTGAAGGGTAAGATAGACTCCTATACCCAATTGAGTCATCCCTTCATATTCAATTCACACCTGTGCCCTCTGTGTATATATACTCCTTCTAAATGCCCTAAAAATGAGAAAGTTCTTGTAAGTTACAAGTATCATCTTCCCATGTAGAAATGTAAAGTGTTTAACCTTATTAAGTCCTTTACGCCTTTTCTTTCCTGTTTGCCTTTTTATACTTCTCTTGAGTATTTGTATTTGAAAGTCAAATTTTCTATTCAGCTCTGTTCTTTTCATCAAGAATGCTTGAAAACTTTGTATTTTGTTGAATGTCAACTTTCCCCCCTGAAGGATTATACTCAGTTTTGCTGGGGAGATGATTCTTGGTTGTAATCCTAGCTCCTTTGCCTTCTGGAATATCATATTGCAAGACTTCTAATCCTGTAAAGTAGAAGCTGCTGACTCTTATGTTATCCTGACTGTGGCTCCATGATATTTGAATTGTTTTTTTTTTCTGGCTGCTTCCAATATTTTCTCCTTGACCTGGGAGCTCTGGAGTTTGGCTAGAATATTCCTGGGAGTTTTCATTTTGGGATCGCTTTCAGGAGGTGGTTGGTGGAGTCTTTCCATTTCTATTTTATCCTCTGGCTTTAGAATATCAGGACAATTTTCCTTGTTAATTTCTTGTAAGATGATGTCTAGGCTCTTTTCTTGATCATGGCTTTCAGGTAGTCCAATAATTCTTAAATTATCTCTCCTGGATCTATTTTCCAGGTGAGTGGTTTTTCCAATGAGATATTTCACATTGTCTTCTATTTTTTCATTCTTTTGGTTTTATTTTATTTCTTGATTTCTCACAAAGTCATTAGCTTCCATTTGCTTAATTCTTATTTTTAAGTAATTATTTTCTTCAGTGAGCTTTTGTACCTCCTTTTCCATTTGGCCAATTCTGCTTTTTAAGGCATTCTTCTCCTCATTGGTTTTTTTCTAATGTAACTCTTTTACCATTTGGCCTAGTCTGTTTCTTCAGGTGTCATTTTCTTTAGTCTTTTTTTTGTGTCTCCTTTATCAAACTGCTGATTCTTTTTTTTCATGATTTTCTTGCATCACTCTCATTTCTCTTCCCAATTTTTCCTCCACCTCTCTTATTTGATTTTGGCCTGAGACCAATTCATATTTTTCTTGGAGGCTGTGGATGTAGGAGCCTTGACTTTGTTATCTTCTGAGTTGTGTTTTCACCTTCCTTGTCATCATCATAACTTTCTATGGTCAGAATTTTTTTTCTGTTGTTTGCTCATTTTTCCAGTTTATTTCTTGACTTTTATTAGAATGGGGCTCTGCTTCCAGGGTGGAGGGTGCACTGTCCCAAACTTCAGGGTTCTTTGTGCAGCTTTTTTCAGAGATACTTCTAGGGACCTGTAAGTTTTCAGTTCTTCCAAGGTGGTGTGATATGAGGAGAGGTGTTTACTACTCTTCTGGCCTCTGCTCTGAATCTGTGACAAGGATCCCTGCTCCACTGTAGCCTACAAGCTCTGGTATACTAGTGCTCTTCCTTGCCCTGGGAGTGGCACCCAGAACTGTGACCCAGATCCGAGTATGCGCAAAACAACAGAGTCCTGCCTCAGTGCTAGCCAAGAGACCCCTGTAATCTCCTTCTGATCAGTTGTTCGACCCACTTACCATCTGTGGGCTAAGAACTCCAGAAGCAGCTGCTGCCCCTGCAGATTCAGTGGCTCTCAAGTTCTGCTCCTGGTTTGCTGGGCCTGGGTTTGTGCTGGCATGGCCTGTGCTGGACTGTGCTCCATTCTCACCCTGTGCAACAGAGCTTTCCTGTGGTACTTATAGGTTGTCTTTGGCTGAACAATTATTTCACTCTGTTCTTTTGTGGGTTCTGTCATTCCAGGAATTGTTTTATGGCATTATTTAAAGGTGTTCAGAGAGATTTGGGGGAGAGTTCAGGTTAGTTGCTGACTTTCCTCAGCCATCTTGGCTATGCTTCCCCAAGGATTTTGTTAAGGAGTCTTACAGACAAGATTTATCTCAGACCAGTCCTTTGATTTATTCTCAGGATTGGAACAGAAGGAAACACTTGTGGACCATAAAATTTAATAAAAATACATTTACTTAAGAGGTTAAAAAAGCATTACTAATTTCATTATTAATTAATAATTATAATTGTATATAATATATAATACATATATAATTATAATTAAAATAAATAAACACATAGCTAATTTCATTATTAATATCAATTATTAATTGATAGGCACTGATCTTCTCTGCTTCTGAATTTGCATTCACTCCAACAGCAATGCCAGACCAGCAAGATATCCAAGGTAGCAGGAATTTTGCCAAACCTCAGGGATACCAACTCTCCACAGGCCAGTCGTTTAAAATCTTCACATGACAAAGAAGCCACATCCGTGGCTCAGACATTAATCCTCTGACCACCCAAATTCCCAGAATAGGTTCCTTGTCTCCTTAAAAGGAAACCAGTCTGATCTCCTCAAAATAAATGGTGCCAGAGTCAGGCATGGGGATTGGAGGTTGGAAGTGGGGGTAGGGAGAAAGAGGAAGTGAGATGAGAAGGTAGAGAGAAGGTGGTGATGGAGGGGAAGGATACATAAGAAGTTAAAGATGAATATGTCCATAGTGGCCCTAGGATTCACAGGACAAGAGAAGAGGAATTAAAAACAGTTTGGGTATTGTAGGAGTGACAATGGAAGGTAGAATATTGGAAGGGATTTGGGTGGAGATGATAGGAAAGATTTTTCTTGGGGAAGTCAGAATGCCAATATGAATGAAGGAGGCATCGGATAGGAGGCTGAGTTGAAGCACAACGTTAGAAGCAGAGATAGAGGGGAAAGTTCAATGGTGTGGTGGATGAAAGACGAAATGACCAAGGAAACAAAAGTTCCATCTTCCGAGTCCTTTCATCTTTTACCTGCCACAACAACAAAATGCTAGTTCGCTTTGAGTAGGGAAATAGTCATAGCTGATGGTTATATTCATCATCTCACTGGAGCCTTAGAACAACTATATAAAATAGGTGCTATTAGTATTGCCAGTTTTCTGATGAGTAAACGGAGGCACAGAAAAGGTCGGTGATTGGCCCAGGGTCTCACAGCTAGTAAATGTCAGAAGTGATATTCAGACCCAGGTCCAATGCTCTTTTCCATTATATCAAACTAAGTAGTAAAGAGGGGTGACTTAGGTACATAGAAGAGAATGGGGGAGGAAGGTAGTAGGAAGCTTATAATAGACACACATACTCATATAACACCTCTGGACTGCTTCCCCAACTTAGCATTCAAACTAGTAAACTAGGTTCTCAGAGGGTGGCTGCTACCTCAGATTCTGAGGATAAATTTTCAAGCCCCCACTGGTATGCTTGCCATTAACAATCAGCTTATAGACTAAATTAGTACTTAGCAAAGGCATTTACTCAAATGGGATGGTAATAATAGTTATTGCAAAGAATTTCCCCCATAAACCTTGGTGCTCTCTCCCCTAAATAAACATAGTGCCCATGGGAAAGGTAGGCTAAAATTTGTACAGTGGTAGTGAGGCATACATGTAGGATACACAAGTGGCAAAGACAACTCATAAGTCTTGGTCATTCAGAGATTGGAAGTCTTCTCTAGACCTGGAGTCAGAAAGACCTGAATTCAAATCAGATTCAGACACTAGCTGGGGGAGCCTGGGCAAGTCACTTAACCCTGTTTTCCTCAGTTTCCCCATCTGTAAAATAAGCTGGAGAAGGAAATGGCAAACCACTCCAGTATCTCTGCCAAGAAAACCCCAAATGGGGTCACAAAGAGTCTGACACTACTGAAACAACTGAAGTACAACAACAAGAACCCTCATTCAACTCCCATTGGGTATTGGGTATAGTGTCTTTGCTGAGTGGATTATTCAGTCAAGGTCCCTATGTATACACCTCTTCGGAAATTTCTTTTCTGATTTCAGAAATTTTGTTTCTTGGAACAACTTTCTCCCTCAAGTGATTGCCTTTCTGTTTCCCTGTCTGTAGTGTTTGTATCTGGTCTTCAATTGTGCTTCAAACTCTCTTGAATTTATGAACTTTTGAACCTTTGGATGGGATGTCTCTCTTTGGACAAATCACTATTAGAGTCTATGACCAGTGGGAGGTAGGGTAGATGACAGAAAAAAACCTTCTCCTTCCTCCATAAAGCACCCCCAAGCCTTGACTGCTTTAGCTCTTATAAACATCTGAAATTCCTCTAGAGCTATTTAAAGTCCCCAGGGACACAACTAATTTCTCTGCTCAGCCAATCTTTTTGTTGTCCTCTAGATTTGATCACAGAAGCTTCTCACATCTCATAGAGGGATCAGGACCTAGAACATCTTTATGGTTAATACCTCATTAATACTTTGTGATTACATTCTGGGCTTCAGTAACTACATCAGCTGAGATGAGGAGGGGCAATCCTCTACTTTATTATAAACAGACACAGAGGTGAACTTGCAAACAGACTTACAATATGCTCTGTCCTGTTGCCAATTCAGTAGGCAATAGCTTGGATTTTTAATTAATATTTTATATCTGGATGATTTGTGAGACAAGGAATAAACTTTATCTTTAAAATTTTTGAATTTGATGTGTCATACTTCATGCCTCTGGATTATAGACATCCTAGAGGTTCTTATTCATGCCCATTGCTTGTCACAATTATTGCAGTTCGGAATTCTGGGAAAGAATGCCTGTAGTTTTACAGAAACCTTTCTCCTACTCTTTATATCTACCAGTCACTTGAATTATTGTGGGCAAATGACAGTTCTGGGTCAATTCAACATAGTCAAAATATTTGTGGGCACAAGAAGGAATACCCTAGTCATTTCTTCACATACAATTTAAGCTGGAGATGAAAAAATGTTTTAAAAATAAAGTGCATTTTGAGAAAAATCTTTCTGGGATGACTGATGTATCTCTATTACCCACCAGATGTCAGACTAACCTCAGAAATCGAGGGCTATAACACACTACTGTAGATGAATCCATTAACCAGCTGAGCCCTTAGGGGATTGCATTACTGTTATTTTAACTTAAAGATCTCAAATAGAGCTGGGTTTAACAGCCATCTTTGGAGGGAGACAGAGAGTTGTTTTTTGTTTTTGTTTTTCCCCCTCATAGGAAAGATATAAATTCTAACATAGCTCAGCAGCCTTGTCTACATCTATGCTGTCTAAAAAGGAGTAGGAGATATAACCCCCTATCACTACTATAAAAATTGAATTTAAAGGCAATAGAGTAGTAGTGGCATCGCTATACCTCTTAGAGAAAGCATAGTATGGAGTGTCTCAAACATTTGGATCTGTGAAGCAGAAGTGTGTGAATAAGTATAACAAGTGACTCTCTAGAAAAAATGTACACAGGATAAATTCTGAAGTTTAATTTGCATTATTCACATTTTCCCCATTATTTTCTTAAATCTAGACAATTCACAAAATAACAAATCAAGCCCTGATGAAAATTTAACATCTGGGCTGTGTCGAGCCGGGTTAGAGCTGGCTTTAGCTCATCCCTAGAATTCTCAGGATCCTTTTGTACTCTTAAAAATTATTGAGGATGCCACCACCCCAAGAACTTTTGTTTATGTGGATTATATCTCTGAAAATTGACCATATTAGGAATTAAAACATCTTATGAAAATAATTTTGACCTCAGAGACACCCAGAAAGTGTTTCAGGGACTCTTGGGGGGTCGCTGGACCACACTGGGAGAATGGCTGGCATAGAAGAAAAAGCACTGGATTTGGAGGTGGGGAAAATGGGGTCAAACTTGGCTTTGGTGTTCCTTTGAGCAGATCACAAAGTTCTCTGGGCTTCAGTTCTCTCACCTGTAAAATGAAAGGCTTGGACTACAAAAGGGGTCCTTAACCTTTTCTTGTGTCACAGACCCCTTGGGAAGTCTGGTGAAGCTTATGGACTCCTTCTTAGAAGAATGTTTTAAATGCAAAAAATGAAATACAAGATATTGCAGAAGAAAACAATTGTACTGAATTACAGTTCCGAAAAGATTTAAAAATACAAGTTCATGGGCCTCCCTTCAATCCCAGGTTAAGAACATTTGGAATAGAGAATCTTTAAATTCTCTGCCAACTCTGGGTCTCTGATTTTACAAATTAAGTTAGGTGTCTTCCTGATTTAGACCCTACTGGTTTGGCAGTAGGAGTCAGCGGAGTTAAAGTTAGCTCCAGTCATATTTCTCATAGGGCCTTAAATACTGAATCCACTAGGGGGTGCTACCTGACTCATTTTAATGATGAGGGCTCTGGGACTGGAAAACTGATACCCAGGTGATAATATGCCGCTTAACACCAGGGGACATTTGAGCATAATAGCCAACTCTCTATGGTTCTCAGATAGTTGTTGCCTCTCTCCCCCAGTTCTGTACTTTGTGTTGTTTCAACTTGAGGATAGCAAATAAAGGTGGGTTTACAACCATCTTTTGAAATAAAGGGCAGAACAGAGTTGTTATTTTTTGTTTTGTTTTTGTTCTATGGCAGGGGCAGCTACCCCCTCATTGCTTAGAGTATAGTTTATATGGATCTATCCAATTAAACTCCTGGATCAGCTCCTCTCTACCTGGAAAACTCTACCTTCTGTTGTTTAGACTATATTTTGATGGAAGATCCTGGCAAAATTTGGGTGCCTGGAGAGGTTCATCAGTATTGTATACCAGTTCTATGAGGGCATGCTTGTATGGGTTCTGGATAATGGATGATGCTCTCGTGCTATTCCAGTCACCAATGAAGTGAAGCAAGACTGTGTGCTTGCTCCCCTGTCTTTTAGCATGCAATGTTTTCAGCAATGTGGTCAGATACCTTTAATGAGGGTGAAAATGACATCAAGGTCAGCTACTGCACTGATGGTGAATTATTTAACTTGAAAAGGCTACAAGCCAAGACTACAGTGGAGGGAGAGTTGGTACATGATTTTTTTGTTTGCAGATGATTGTGCACTCAAAGCAGCCTCTGAAGCTGAGATGCAAGAGAGTATGGATCGGCCACTTGTGCTAATTTTGGCCTGACAATTAGCACCAAGAAAAAATAGATTCTCCACCAGCCAGCACTGCATCATCCATATGTGGAAGCATCAGTTACAGCAAATGGGGAGATTTTGAATGCTATGGAGAAGTTCACCTGCCTTGGCAGTGTATTTTCCAGGGATGTACATTTAGATGATGAGGTTGACACATGCATTGCTAGAGCTAGCTCTGTGTTTGGAAGGCTCCAAAGGAAAGTGTGGGACAGAAGAGATATCAGGCTGCCTACAAAACTATGTAAAAACTACAGAGTTGTTGCGCTACTTCATTGTTGTATGCCTGTGAAACCTGGACAGTCTACCAGACCATGTTGGAAACTGAATTGCTTCCATCTGAATTGTCTTGGGAAGATTCTGAAGATCACCTGGCAGGATAAGGCCCCAGACACTGATGCCCTTTCTCAAGCTAAACTGGCAAGCATTAAAACTCTGCTGCAGAGAGCATAATTCCAATGGGATAGCCCTGTTGTTAGAATGTCAAGCATATGTTTGCCTAAAAGACTATTTTATGGAGAACTCACACAAGGCAAGTGTTCATATGAAGATCAAAGAAGTGGTACAAAGACACTCTCCAGGTCTCCCTGAAGAACTTTGGAATCCATTATGACACATAGGAGACACTAGCACAGGACCACCAAGCATGGCATGCCCACATCAGAGAAGGCGCTGTGCTCTATGAACAAAGCACATGAGATGTGCAAACTTAGAGCCATCTCCACTCCAGATGTTCACGTGGACTATTTGTGCCCAGCCTGTGGTAGAGCCTTCTGAACTCAAATTGGTCTGATCAGCCACAGTCCAACACACTGTATCGATTCCAACATAGTGATGTCATTTTGGTCTTCTTTGAGTACAAAGGACAACAACCAACCATTTCAATGGACGTGAACATGGTTCAGTGGCCTGGACCCCATAAGTATGACATGATTGTATACACTGCTTTGCTCATTATCAAAGAAGTAAAAAGAATAAAATAAAATATATTCAAAATACTTAACATATGGGCTATACTCTCAGACCCAGGTCACACTTAACCAACCTTAACCAGTCCATCACTGGCAGCAGCTTCAGCGCCTGCCTTCGGACTCTTCTCAGCTTAGCGGGCTTGGGTTCATTGGGTGGGCTATATTGGATGCTTATCAATGCTCCATCTGGATTCTTTGCTAGTGGAATTAAAGGCAGGCCAGGCAGAGGAAAGCTCCTTAGTTTGCCATTTCCCTGCTTCTTTACCTTGCATCAACACTTCTATAGTAACAATAACTAGCATTTATATATAAATTGAAGGTCAAAGTGCTTTATGGATTTTATCTCTTTTTATCAAATGCAGGTGCCTACCTACATCTCATGTCATTTTTGCTTTGACTCCTCCCCTCTTGGGTTCTTTTACTGCTTACCTTGACTTTGGGGAAGGAGCCAGCCTGAGACAGTTCACCAGATGAAGGAGAGCTATGTAATCACCATGACATATAATTTTTTTTTGTTATTTGATTGGGTTTTTTTTTGAGGGAGGGTGGGGGGAAGGCAGGGCAATTGGGGTTAAGTGACTTGCCCAAGGTCACACAGCTAGTGTGTCAAATGTCTGAGGCTGGATTTGAACTCAGGTCCTCCTGACTCCAGGGCTGGTGCTCTACTCACTGCACCACCTAGCTGCCCATGACATATAGTTTTAATGAATGTATGAAATGCATTGTTTCAGGGTTACATTTCCCCCCACAAAGTTAAATGTTTTTAAAAATTGTTTTTAAAATAAAATTTTTTAAATAAATAAACATGGCGGGAGCTGATATCCCATTTTCAGTCAATTCCATGATTGTGAAGGTGAGATGTTTTGTGGGAACTAGTTTGCAAAACACTGCTCATTCCCATCTTATATTTTTATTTAAGAAGTCCTGAATGTATGCATAAACAATTCCTGTCAGAGTTTTACAATGAGGAAAAGAGTAGGTATTTGAACACACATTTGTATTTATAGAAACACAAGTGTATAGAGGCAGCACTGTAGAATAGATACAGAGCCAGTCTCAGAAGCAGGAAGATCTGAATTCAAATTTGGCCTCTGTAACATATGGGCTGTATCAGTCAATAAGCATTTATTAAGCACTTACTGTATGTCAGTCAAGTCATCTAACTGAGCAATTCATTTAACCTCCCAATGGTCTGGGAACTTCTCTATGACCCTAAGTTACAGAGAAGGTAACCTTCTCTTTGGAACTACAGGGAGTTTGTGTATTCATCTTGAAGAAATTTCCGTCTAGAAGGGAGCACATGAGGCATCTGGCCCAATCCCTTCATTTTATCGGAATAGTAGGACTGGCAGAGGGTAGAGGATACAATGAGGTCTAAGAATCTATTTGGGATTTTTGACTTCCATGTGATACTTTTGATTAACACTGAACTTCAAGCTCCCAGTCTTTTTCATACAAATTGTTTGTCAGTCACATCTCCTCCATCTTGTACTTGTGTCATTGACTTCCTAATCCATATAGAACTTTTTATTTATCACTATTAAATTTCTTCCTTTTGGATGCAGCACACAGTACCTGGCACAGAGTAGATGCTTAATAAGTATTTATCAAATTGATCATAGGCACGTACAATGTTGTTCCTTCTATACTGAGAGCTGTATTTCTGCCTAGTTACTTCTTGTCTAAAACTACTTATATGCCCGTTATCTATATAGACCATAGGAATTAGACATTAGTAAGTAGAAATGATACCACCAACACAGCAAGATTGTTTAAGGCTTATAGTTCCCTTTTATTTTACTTGGATTAATTCTGTTACTACTTTGTTGTAGAGATGACCCATATTTGACATATTTTTGAAACAAAGTTAAAATATTCCACATGGAAACATATGTCCTCTTCCCAAAAACTGAAAATGGTACCAAAAGGTAGGCAATTTAGGTTAACTTTAAAGTGGATTTCCAAATTAAATTAACTTTTAATTGCTATTGATTAAACATTACATTTCAGTTTGATATACTTTCATGATTAAAATATATTAATAGTTGCAGCTGCTCCAACTACTGCCCAAATTACTGTAGCAACATTAATGCTGTAGCTAATGCTGTTATTAGGAGAGGGAGCTTCAGTACTGGGTACCGGACAAGGACAAGGAGGGAGAAACTTAACAGCTTGTGCTATGTTTGAGATTTCTGAGGTGAGGTTGGCTTGATCAACGGCCTGGATTGCAATGTAGACTTTTGTGCCATTTTTTATTTTCAAAGTTTCTGGTTTAAACTTAAATGCTTCCTTGAAGTTGGCCTCTTTGGGCATCAGACCAGAAGTGTCCACTGGAGTTGCTTTATCAAAATGGTCTCGGAGCTGCATGGAATTTTCACTCATTCTTATTCTATAGTGGTCAGCTGGAAAAAAGCAGGTACGTTTAGTATTGCCCAGAACCCCAAATAGTGCTTCTAGTACTCAGAGCAAGCAGCATTAAAGGAACTTTCAAATAAATAAATTCCATTGAATATGTGGGGACAACCTAGGAAAAGACATTGGTCCTTAAGGCAATGTTCCTATGGACGGAGATGCTCTTTCTCTGTCCTTTGCTGGGGAGGGGACAGAACAGGGCCAGGTGGGTAGTAACTCACCTGTGGGATAAGGGAATGGGGTGGGGAGGAAGCCTGTCTTGTCAATGTCTATTTTAACTTTTTTTTCTCTTTTTTTCCTTCTTTTTTTTCAATTTTATTTTAGACTCAAGAGCTAGAACATAAATACAGAATAGAGAAAAGAAACAAAACATATCATAAACTTAAATACTGAAACTTAAATACAAAGTAAGGAAAAAAGCATGTCGTATGCATAGCAGAATGTAGAAGAAGGTTTAAAATATGTAACAACAAATTTTCATTTCAAGAAAGCCTGTATGATAAATAATACATGTTGTGTTGAGAATTGTCCATCTTTTCTTTGCTTCCTTGTGAGTTTTCTTTTGTTCTCTGCTGTGCACTTTTACTTTGTTCTTTTTCCCCCTTCCCCCACAACTTTTTTTAAAAAGCTAATTATAGTCTAAGCATAGTTGTTTCTATCTATTAAAGGAGTTCCAGTGTTATTAGTACACTCTAACTTTCACTGCCCTTAGACAAAGCCCCGATTGAACATTCCTAGTTATAGCTATAGTACTGAATATAATCATCAACCAATACACCAGCATTTAATAACTGCCTACTATGTGACAGCCACTATGCTAGGCACTGGTAATAGCTAGCTTTAATATAATACTTTACAATTTGTAAAGTACTTTTTATATGTATATTATTTCATTTAACAGCTAGCATATATAAAGTGCTTTATTACGTAAGTTATTTCATTTACCAATGAAATTGGTCAATGGTGCTCTAATTGGTAAATTGGTGCTATTATTTTCCTCATTTTATAGGTGAGGAAATGGAGGCAGAGAGGTTAAGTTACTTGCCCAGGGTCATACAACTAATGAATGTCTGAGGTGGGATTTGAACCTGGAATCCTTCAGGGGAGATAGAGCCTTGCTCAGGGCACCCATGCAGAGTGGGTGGTGAGATAAGGATCCTCAGAGCCTAGAAGGGCTACATTTGCGTGTTGATATAATTACATGGATCTGAAAAAATGATGTGCCAGAATACATGGAGCTGGGTAGTGGGGATGCTACAGGATGGCCAGGCTGACACGCTCTTTCAAATCTCTGCTACTAATATTTTAGTTCAGGAATCCCCTAGATAGATTGTTCTTCCAAACAAATTTATATTCCATAAGAAATGAGGCAAATTACTTCACCTTTTCTAGCCTCAATTTCCAATCTGCAACATGAAGGAGTTGGAATGGATGATCACTAAGATTACTGGCAGCTTTAATAATCTATGAATTGATTGTCTTCAGGTGTAGCAAAGGGGATGATGAAGGCTTTCTCTCCCCCCGCATCTAAAGCCCATAGAAAGAAAATAATCAGGGTTCAAACTTAATCTAGGAGGTTGTTTCTTTGGAGAAAGAAATAGAAAACACAACATGTAAGAACAGAGTATAGTTCTGTTCAATTAGAAGAACAGATTTTTTAAAAAAAATGTTATTCTTTGACCAGTTAAGGGAAAGAGAGTTATTTGGAGGAAGGAGAGAAAAGCAGTGTATGAGAAAGAACGGGGAGATCAGGGGGAGATCAGAGGGAGAGGAGAGAAAAAGAAAGAAAGGGAGAGAAAACCAGATTGAAGGAGAACAAAGCAGAGGAAAGACCAAAAGAAGAGGTAGTCAGAGGTTGAGATAGGGCTGGGAGAGAGAAGTGAAGTAGATACAACAACAAGAAGACAAAAAGAAGGAGGAGGAAGAGGTAGGGGAGCACAGGATTCTGGGAGCTTCATCAGTGTTAATTATTTTTTAAGTACCTTGTTGTTCACCTGGGCTGTGCATAAATTACCAGCCTCTGATAAAGGACATAATCTTTGAAATTCTAGTTAATAGACTCTTGTTTGCTGGGTTGTAGCTTAATTGCCTTTCTTTTCAAACTGTAAAGTTGTTTTTATAAATAAATTTTATATTCCAGAGAATCTATAAAGTTTTGAATGTCTGTAAAGGATTGCCTCATTTTACTTATCGGTTTAGTAGCTTTACAATTTATAAGCCTTCTGCTTGCTTTCCAGGCTCTCCAGAGTCTGGCCATCATTCAGTAAGCACCTTCTGCTCTAATCAGGAGTATTTATCTATTCTTAACTTTCCTGTGAATAGGCCTCCATTCCCATTTTGCCGGGAACGCCTCCATCCTCTCCACAACTCCTTCTGCACAGGCTCCAGATTTCTCTGATGATTCCTGGCCACACCGATCTTCCTCTCTGGAACATCACTCAGCTTAAACTTAAATAAATCATTCTCTACTCATTTCATGTGTGCTCATAATAAGCTTTTTGAGGGCAGAGCCTGGGTCCCATGATTTCTGTAATGCCAATAGTACATCTACATGCATTTTTACAGTTTACAAAGCTTTACGTTCATCATCTCATTGGATTCTCCCATCTACTTTGAGAAGTAGGCAGTATAAGTACCATGACCTTCATTTTACAGATGAGGGATCTGACACTCAGGGATATGCAGTGACTTGCCCAAAGTCACTCAACCAGCAAACTAGCTCTCAAACCCAGATCCCCTAGACTAAGTCTGATTTTCTTTTACTAAGCCAGAGCTGCTTTTCTCAAGCGCCCAGTATAATGCTGGTTGTGAAATAGGGATCAGGACTGGACCTATGATTTCAGCAGGAAGGAAATTCTTCTATCAAAGCTAGTAGACACTGTCTGTGCAATTTGTAGTCTGAGACAGAAGTGTCAAATAAGCATCTGCTGGCCTCATTACTGGCCACAACACTCCCAATGGGGCCTGAACTAAATTCAAATATAATTGGGAGATAGTTAACAACGTAAATAAAAATACGATAGAACATAAGTAATGTTAATAATGTGGTTTTCTGAGTCAATATGCAGCCCACAGGGATATGCATACACAGTTTGGTGGCCTTGGTTTCTATCTGGGTTTCATACCAATGTCAGAGAGTTGCTCATGAGTGCTAGAAGGTTGTGACTTATTCACCGAGGGTCACACAGCTAATGGGCTCAGAGATGGGCCTCAGGCTCAAGTCTTCCTGGCTCTGAAGTCAGCTCTCTACTGAGACGTGTTACCACTGGATAGATAATTGTTCTCAATAAATATCAGCTTGGTGGTTGATTGCTTGATCTATCTGAAAGTCCCTTCAGCATTCAAAATCTGTCTGCCTTGTGCTTTGAAAGATTAGTACTGCCTCATTGCACCCTCCCTGAAGGTTGTATCTGAGAGCAGACACTGAACCAGTCTCAGACTTGGAAGGGACTATCACATCTTCCTAGTCCGACACATGCCTGGAAAGAGCCCCCTTGACAACATATCTAACAAGCCATACCATAACCAGCCTTTTCTTGCTGACCTCCAAATGAAAGGGAAACCATTGGCAGTCCATCTATTTTGAATGACTAAATGTTAAGATGTTCTGCCTGACATCAAGCTTATATTGTCTTTTTTTGTTGTTGTTGCAATTTCCAGTAGGTGCTTAATTAATGCTTGTTAATTGATTGCTTATTTCTAGTTTGGTCTATGGAACTAACCAGAACAAGTAGAATTCCTGCACTCCCCTGACTCCTTAATACTTGTCTTCAGTATCACCTCCCTCACTGTAGGACAGTGGAAAGTGAGAAGTTTCCAGCGAGGTATTCATGGTTATGCACTCCAAACCTCTCCTTGTGATACATAATGGCTGTTACTTTATGTACAAAATCCTTTTTAAAAGGTCTGTTCTGGAGAGAAGGGAATACATAAATATAAATATATTTCCTAGCTTCACTCAGAGTAGTTTCAGCCTTGAGCAACTAGAGGATTCTTAGCAAATGATGGGACAACCATTGGGATCCTATTGGGGAGCATTTAAAATAGACCTTCAGTCTTACCTTTTCCTTTATCATAGTCATCGCCAGGAGCTGTCCATGAGAGAAGAATGTGGTCTGCTTGGAACTTAGCCTTCAGATCAGTAATTTTATTGGGTGGGAACTTATCCGGGATGGACCCAGATGGGACTCCTGCTAGTATAAATGAGTCTCCAGAAGTTACTCGGCCGAAATCTTCTATCTTCACCTCCATTTCCTTGCCTTTGACTTCAGGTCTTGGTGGGTTCAGTATAATTTTACCTTCTAAAAAAAGTTATCCTCTTTCAATACAGTAATAGAAGTTTTCCTTATCTTTCTATGAATTAAAAAACCTATTCTTTAGTTTACAAAATCTTACAGATAGTATATAAACATAAATACAGTGTATACTGTATGTAAAGATAAACACAGCATATAGTATATATAAAGCATATAAATACTGCATCAAAAATACAGTGTCATAGAGATGATAAATGTAGGCATTTACTTTTTTTTTTTGAGACTGGGTCTAACTCTATCTAGCCCCTAATTGGAAATTTAAGGCCACTCATTGGTCTGACCTTGCTGCTGACTGGAATGGAAGCTTTAGACCTACTCTGCTTAGACTCAGCCTGGTTCATGCCTCCTTAGGGAGAGTGTGGTGGTCCCCTGTTCCCAGCAAGGCTCATGATACTGGTGCCAGACTGTGATGACAACTAACTGGCTTTAGCCCTAGCATATCTCAGAACTACCAAACTCAACTGATCCACAGGCCTTCACTTCTCCAGTAGTCAGAACTACAGGTGTGCATCACCACACCTGGCCAGACATCTACTTTTGACATGGAGAATGATCTTCAGAAACATTGAGAATTAATTTACAATTTGTATTTTGAATTAACAGATAGCAATTTTACAAAGCAAATAAATAATAAATGTTTTTGAATAATATGAGTAATAGCATGTTGAATTTAATTGAATCAACTACTATTAGGAACAAAAAGACTCATAGCTTTGAGTAAGAATAATCTGTCAAGTTTGAATTTTTCTCTTTAACTGTGGTAGCAAGATAAAGTGGGAGGAGTCCTTTACATAAGGACAAAGGGGTACATAGATTATGGATCAGATGTGCTGACACATCAGTACAGACATAAATACAGACATGGATCTAGCCATAAACAATAGCTGATGTTTATAGTTTACAAAATGTTTCATATATACCTCCATTTTATCCTTACAAACCTCTATGAGACAAGCAATCGAAATACCTTTATTTTAGAGTAGAGTAAACTGAGGAGGACAAGTTAAACAATTTAATAAGTATCTATTACATCGGGTAGCAGATCACAGATTTAGATCTGGAAGGAATCTTAGGAACCATCAAGTCTAACACTCCCATTTTACAGATGGGGTCTAAGGCTTCCTGATTCCAAGTCCCATACTCTACCTACTACACCAAGCTGCCTCAGGAACTCATTGACATTAAATCTAAGGGCATTTTCCCACTGCACCTTGCTGTCTCTAAATAGGAGGGTCTATTAGCATGCCAATCACTTCATAGTATATAGAAAATTAAATAATTTCTATTTTATAATTATGTAAATATATAATCAGGCTTACCAGGATAAATAATATATTCTATCAATTCTCACACACTTAATCTAATCAGACACTATATTTCTTTTTTCATACTCATTAATTTATTCATACAACATTTATTCCCTATGTTACTATAATCAGAGAAGCAAGGCAGTCAAGTTGTGGCTATAGGAAGACAGCAGTGATGCCAGTTGGTGGCGCCAGCATCTTTTCCACACTGAGGTTGCTTGAAGTCAAGCAACTATAAGCATTAGGGCTGATCTTCCTAAACTGACTCCTGCACTGTGACTGCAGGACTGATTATACTGCAGGCCATCAGAGCCAAGGAGCCAGGTGAGGCATCTTGTTAGAGCAGGGCAGCTTGGGGAGTGTAGCTTTCCTTATGTACCTGTATTGCCTAGAGTTTTTGTGTTCTTGGGAGATGCATTCTGTGCTAGGTTGCGCTATAAGCCACCTGGGGTCTTGGGCATAGAAAATGCTTAAAGGGGTGAGTCAGCAACAACTGCATCTTTTCCAAGACCTCTTGATATTTCTATTCTCTTAGGTTTGTCTATGTCAAAGACGTTAGTATCCTGGTAGTCTCAAGACTATGACTTTCTGTCCCTATAGGGGTTGTTCCAAACAATTTCTTCTCTTCTCAGGTTTCCATTTCCTTCCTCATCCCCTCAGCAGATGATCTGACTTCCTACATTGCTGAGAAGATCCTACATGAGTTCCCTCCTGTTCCCATCTCCACACCTCCACATCTCTACATCTCCCTTGGTGAAATTTCTTCTTTGACTGAGCTCCATCTCTGACCTTCACCCTGTCCTCTCCATCCAAACTCCCAAAGAAGATGTTTTGGGAGTCTGCTCTTTCATTTTCAGTCTCCTTTTATACAGGGCCCTTTCTTTTCCTCCTACAAAATGTTTAGGTCTCCCCAGCCTAAAATATTTCTATTTGCCCTGCTACTCCCACACGCTCCCACCTCCTGTCTGTTACTCAACCTCTAGATGAGTCCGGACTGTGTCCATGTCCTCACCACATGGTTATTCTTCAATTCTCACAATCTGGCTTCAGTTCTCATGCTTCTGTTGAAACCACTCTTTCTAATGTCACTGATGACGTCCCTTTCCTCTGGAGAGACTTTTCTCCCTTTGTTCTTGATACTGTACTCAACAGCATTCTCTTTCCACCTCTCTGACTGTTCGTTGTCAACTTTTTGCCTGGTTCTTCTTTCTCTTCCTGTCCTTTTACTGTGGGCATCCTTTGTTCTTAGTCATCTCCATACTCTTTATACATTCTCTCTCTCTCTCTCTCTCTCTCTCTCTCTCTCTCTCTCTCTCTCTCTCTGTCGCTCTGTCTCTGTCTCTCTTTCTCTCTCTCTCTTTCCAGACTTGGATATATTTTCTCATCTAATCCTTTTCTCCACTGACTATTTCTAACTTACCATATATATATATGCCTTATTTTACATAGAATCATACAGTCTCAGTTGCATGGAACCTTAGAGACCATCTAATTCAACTGATACTTGAATGAGACTTCCTTTCACCACAGATTCAGCAAGTATTTTCTTGAAGGTTTTTAGTAAGAGGGAGCCCACACCTTCCCACAGCAGACTGTTCTACTTTGGGACAGCTCTCTTTGTGAGAAAATTATTTCTGAAAGCAAACTGAAATGTGGTTCTTTGGAATTTCCACTCTTGGCCTCTAGTTCTGCTCTCTAGGGCCAGGAAAAACCAATTATAATGACAACAATAATACTAACAGTATAATTTATATGGCACTTTAAGGTTTGTTTACAAAACATTTTACAGATATTATTTTCTATTTGATCCTTCTACGTAGCAATCCTCTAAGGGGAATACTTTAAGACTGCTTGGAACCCCTCAATCTTCTTTTCTCCAGGCTTCTTGTTGTCCAGTTGTGTCCAACTATCTGTGACCCCACATGGGGTTTTCCTGGCAAAGATACTGGAATGATTTGCCATTTCCTTCTCCAGCTCATTTTACAGATGACGAAGCTGAGGCATAGTGAAGTGACTTGCTCAGGGTCACCCAGCTAATGTCTGAGGCTGGATTTGAACTCAGGAAGATGAGTCTTCCTGACTTCAGGCCCGACACTCTATCCTTTGTACACCTAGCTGCCTGATTTCTCCAGTCTAAACATCCTTGATTGTTACTTAACCTTCCATTCTCTCACTTCTGTGATTGTTCTTTCCTGGAGTTTACCTTTCTGTGATGTGGGTCACAGAATTAAACACAGTCCTCTAGCTGTGGTCTGACCAGGCCAGAGTACAGGGGGACTATTACTACCATCCTTCTAGATCTTATTCCATTATTCATCAATATAGAGATCAACCTAGGAAAGCAAATCATATTTCTTCTGAGACATAATGGAAAGAGACAAGGAGAAGAAGAAAGAAGTTCTGAATGGGAGACAACTTAAAGGAACTTGTTCCCAATGGCCTGATTCTTTTCATCAAAATAAGAGCTGAGCTGAGAGCTCTGCTTTTGAGGACAGAGAGGCTAGACACAGGTGCTGTGAGGAATGTGACCAGAGATGAATAAAAGGATTCTGGATAACAGGGAGGGTCTAGGTGAGATTACACAACATGAATTTATAAAGGATGGAAACAGTACAGTTTTGTGACTTTGCCTAGAAAATGTTCAGTGGTTAAGAGCAAGCAACACCCCCCCAAAAGAATCCCCCCAAACCAAACCAAACCAAAACCAGCTAAAGGGTGTCCACAAATGTAGACAAGGTAAGGGCCTCTCTGCTTATCATCACAGAAGAAGGGACTGAAGCCCAAGGACACCAGATACTCTCCCCGAGAACACCCAGGGAGTGAGTGCGGAGGTTTTGATTTGGACCAAGGCTGTGCAGGGGAGATGAGTGGGGTGGAAGGGGCAGAAGTTTGGAGGAGGATAGGTTCCATGTTGCTCACCATGGTCCACGTAGCCTGGTACATACATAGCTCGGCTCTGGGGTGATCTCATGCTTATCCTGGCTGTATTGTTTCTTGCCTGGACCAACACTTTTAAACTGTATCTGCCATTTTCATGATAGCTTGTGAAATATCTTGAGTAGATGCCATCATTCTTCACGGTGTCAGCACCTGGAGAGAGTAAAGTAAAGGTCAAAACCAAGGGAAAATTGACAAAATAGGAAAATGATAAATATTAGAGAAGACGTGGGAAAGTTGGAACATAATTCATTGTTGGTGGAGCTGTGAGCTGATCCAACTATTCTGGAGAGCAATTTGGAACTATGGCCAAAGGTCTATAAAAATGTGCAAACCCTTTCCCCCAGCAATACCACCTCCAGGGCTGTATCCCAAAGAGATCATAAAAATGGGGAAAGGACCTACATGTACAAAAATATTTATAGCAGCTCTATTTGTGGTAGCCAAGAACTGGAAATTGAGGGGATGCCATCAGTTGGGGAATGGCTGAATAAGTTGTGATATCTGAATGTAATGGAAAACTATTGTGCTATAAGAAATGATGAACAGGTGGACTTCAGAAAAACCTGGAAAGACTTAATATGAACTGATGCTGAGTGAAATGAGCAGAACCAGGAAAACATTGTACACAGTAACAGCCACAGTGTGCGATGACTGATTTTGATAGACTTAGCTGTTCTCAGGAATGCAAGGACCTAAGACAGCTCCAAAACACTCAAGATGGAAAATTCTGTCCACATCCCGAGAAAGAACTGTGGTATCTGAATGCAGAGTGAAGCAGACTATTTTCTTTTTTGTTTTTTGTTTTTTTTTTTCTCTTTCTCATGGTTTCTCCCATTTGTTATAATTCTTCTATACAACATGACTAATGTGAAAATATATTTAATAGGAATGTATTTGTAGAGCTTATATCAGATTGCAGGCCCTCTTGGGGAGGGAGGGGGAGAAGATTTTAAACTTATGGAAGTGAATGTTGAAAAATAAAAATAAATAAATTAACTAATTAAAAAAAAAACCAAGGGAAAATGCCCTCTGTTTATGGGCAGGAGTACCGTCAATGATAGAGAGACAAAGAGCACTACTGTTAAGCTCCTGTTTTGACGAGACTGTAGAAGGCAAATCAGGAGTCAGGGGTCCTAATTACGCATAACTGACATTTAGAGAGCACTTTCCATCTATTGTCTCATGTGGGTTTCTTAGCAATCCTCTGAGCTGGGCACTGCAGATAGCATAATCCTCATTTGATGAATGAGAAAATGGAGACACAGAGGGTCTAATTGATTTGCTCATGGTCACATGGCTTGTAAGAATTGCAGCAGGATCTGAACCCAGTTCCACTCTAATGCCAGTCCAATTCACTATCCACAATTCTGCTCTGCCTCCCAATGAACATAACAGGACTTCTCAGTTTGAAGTTTCTTTAAAAAATAGTTATTCATTAGATTTTTAAAAATGCATTTATGCCTGGACCCAAGTCTAGTCTAGCTCTAAAGAGAAAAAGTTTCAAAAAAATTATTAAAAAATAAGACTAGTACTTTAGAACTTTAACATTAGAACTTAGAGGTCACCCAGTTCAATTCTCATTTTACAGATGAGGAAACTGAGGCTCAAAGATGTTAAGGAAGCTGCCCAAGATCGCATGGCTAGTTAGTGGCCAAATTGGGACTAGAAGTGAGGTCACTTGATTCTCAGTCTCTTTTCCAGCACACCACAGATTTACACATTAGCGGTTAGCTACATAGAAAATCCAAGTTTAAGAAGCAGGGCAAACAGCATATTTTTTCAAGGTCCTTTAGAAGTTTAGCTAGGATTCCTGCTACCTGCTCCGTTGTCCCAAAGCGCCAAGGTCTCTTGCAATCCGCCCTCTGTTTCTATAACGGCCGTCACCTTAGCTCCAAGAACAGGCAAAAATCCTTGGCTCACTTGAGCATAAACAGTCATTGGACTAGGAAAATGGCCTGTACTTTGGTTCACATGCACAGTCGCAATCACTGGGAGGACTGTAGGACTTTTTGCTCGAGTGGTCACAGTCAGTGTTAGGGTTTGAAGGCTTTTTTCATTTTGAAGTTTGTAAATCCAATTTCCTGTCTGAAAGTCAAAAGGAAATATTCCATACATTTATTTTAAAAATTTGAATACTTTTTGTCCTTCATTTTTCCCCCTTTTGGTTAAAAACATTTGGCAATTTGAGGACCATTCATCATTTTTACATGACCTATGATAGAGGGATGGACCAGTGATTGCCTGATAGTTTTGAAGAGCTCCCTAGCATCCTGATGAAAGGCAACTGAAGGATGCTGGAAAAAATCAGCGTCCCCATCAGTGGCTTATAAAACGAAGCCTTTTGGTTTACCTTCTTGGTTACCTTACCTTACTTCTTGTTATCTTTCTCTTCAGGACTCTTTTTTCACTATTTTCTCTTCCTTTTCTAGAGCACAAGGGGCATAGGAAGAGGAGATTTCTACATCTCCATATTCCCCTTCCCGGAAGCAGAAGACAGAGACTGGCAGGGGAAAACCATGGTGAGCTCCTTATGATTGCATGTATCCTAAAAGGGGAGATTAAGGCACTGTTCTTGAGCCCTCGGCTTCTGTTCGGGAGATGGAGTGGGGTCTTTATGTCCCTGAGAAGTATGGCCTGGGCACCTAGCCTTCTCACCGGAGAGGGGAGGCTTCCTGGGCAGCATTTGCTTGGGAAGTTACCTTGTGGGGAACCCCAGTTCAAAAATTCCTGATTTCAGGTATCAGACTTTTTAAAGAGAGGTTTACTTGTCCCATGGACTCCTTAGGGAAAGAATATGATAGTTCACATAGTCCCGTACAGCGTCCAACTTGTCGAATGAGCTACTGGGTCAGCATGGCGTCCTATGAGAAAGAGTTTGCTTGTTCAGTGAGCCCCATGGTATGTTCACTTTTTGAAATAGGAATGGGGACTAGATGTGTGATTTCATTGACAAAGGGAACTCCCAGGGGAAGACACTCCCTCTGCTGATGTAGGTAGGCACCTTCTTTGTAATTTAGAGAGTTGCCTTATGCTCTAAGAGGTTCAGGGGTTCAGAGGTTCAAGATTTGCCCGGGACTTCACAGCCAGAAGGTGTCAGAGGTGGGATTTCTTGGCTCTCAGGCCAGTGCTTGCTCTCTCTCTCTCTCTCTCTCTTCACTATCTTGCCCTCAGGGAAACAGAGACCAGAGTGGCACTATGAGTCTTGGACAGACCGTGGCGCATTCTATGGAAATGGGCACTCTTCAGAAGGACAGAGCAGTGCCCTGACAGCACCCCTAAAATCAGCCCCTTCTGAGGGAGCCAGTGGGCTCTCTGAGTGTGTTCTGCTTCTCTATTTGTTCATGGGCTCCTGTAGAACACTGGATTTAGAGAGAAAAGATCTGCTTTCACCTTGGCTCCACTCTCTGCTATCTGGGTGACCCTGGACAGTTACTGAACCTCTCTATGCCTCCATTTCCTCATTCTTAAAGGAGTTAGACTTGGTGAGCTCTGAGACCCCTTCCAAACAGAAACCTATGATCCTATGAGTTCTTCATGTCCTTTGTGTTATAACCCTCAGTAGCCGTACTGGATGCTTGGTGCCTAGGCAGGAGTTAGAGACTCTGTTTCCCACATTTCAGCAAACTAAGACATGACCTAACCCTACGGTTTTTTCCTGATTAATTGTGAGGTGGGTGCTATTATTCTCTCCATTTTACAGGTGAGGAAACTGAGGCAGAGCTGACTTGCCCAAGGTCACACAGCTAGTAAGTGTCTGAGGCCAGATTTGAACTCAGGTCATCCTGACACTAGGTCCATAGCTCTGCCTCTGGTGCCACCTAGCTGCCAATGTCCTCTCATACCCCAAGGCAAAGTACAGCAGAGTTCTGGTCCCCCATGTTCTAGACACCACTATCTCTCGCCTCAACACAACCTAGCATCACATGAGCTTCTGCAGGGGCTGCCACACAACACAGATGATTCAGATTTAGTTGACCTTTTACTAAAGCTCCCAGGTCTTTTCTAGAAGAGCTGTTAGCCAGATATGCCTTCTCTATTTTGTACCTGGGAGGTCGATTTTTGTGAACTCAAGGGTAGAGCCTGACATTCCTCTCTCTTAACTTTCATCTTAGAGGAAGCATGGCCTAGTGAACAGAGGGCTGACTTAGGAGTTAGAAAGATCTGGGTCAAAGTCCTGCCTTGGACAGATGCTGGTGACAAGATGATGAAGGGCAGGCCCAGGCCACGTTCAGATGATGAGCTGCTGATCTGCATCAGTGGAGAGTGTTCTCACACTGAGAGTCCCCACACTGATGAGATCCTAGGTCTAGACCAAAAATCCTCGAACATTTAAATATATGTGGCCCATCATTCTGGCCTATTGAATCATGTGGATTTTAATCCTGTCATCCAACGTAACAGCTTGCCTTTTGTGCTCGGTGTCACCTGCAGACTGGACAAGGATGCCTTCTAGACCTTCATCTGTGTCATTATTAAGGTGTTAATGGTCATATCACTGATCAAGGATTTAAGCAGCACAAAGCCAAGCACCTATATATAGCAACTTCCTCCGAATCTGACATTTATCATTTGGGCCCGGACATCAACTCAGTTCCGAATCGTCCCTTCTGTAGGATAGTAGATGACCACGTCTCCAACTTGTCTACAAGAAGAGCTAGTTTTAAATGACAGTATTTCAGTTTATCATTCATTGACACAGAGTTTGAGGCCAAAGCTACTGGAGACTGGGGGAAGAGAATTCTCTGCACAAAAAGGCCTTGGCACTGTCAAGTGGTTCAGCATCAGAAACCAATATAGCTTTATTAGTGGGAATGGCACTAAGGAAGATTCCTGACCATCTGTTTGCAGCTGCACCCGAAGGACTTGTGGGGGCTGGGACTAGTTGGAGGGGCAGGGAGGGAGGTCTTTCCATCTGATTTGCAGTTGAAACCTCCTCTCTGTGCTGTCTCTCCCATCAAAACATGGGGGCTCCTTGGCAGCAAGGAGTTTGGCTTCCTATTTGAATCCTCAGTGCTTTGTACATGATCATCAGCACTTATTAATTACTTTCTCATTCATCTATTATTCATTTATACTCCTTGCTTTTTTTTTTAGTTCGATGAAAATAAGAAAACATTCAGAACATTAAAAAAGTCTTAGAATTCGTACCTCTGCAGTTTTTGGGATTCGGAGGCGAGCAGCCTTACTGTTTAGCTTATTAATTGAAAAATCTGCATTTCGATATTCCTTTCCTTTGGGGTCTTGAAGATAGATGCTGGGAATGTTCTCTGTCCATGTGATAACAAAGAAAGTATCATTTCCGACTGTGCTATCCACGATTACTGTGCCATTCATCCACTCCTTGGAACTGAGTGTTACACTTTTGCTCTCAAGCTGTTACACAAATGAATGAAAAAAGGATAGTCCGCATTAACAAATGTTTAACATTTGGCTATCTCAGGGTAAGAGTCAAAATTCAATTTCAGGGTTCAGAAGTACTACACCTTTTGTTAATCTAAAGCATAAATGATACTGCTAAATATTGATGAGGAGTCTAAGTTAGAAAAGGCAATGGAAATCAGGATTCAATGAGGTAATGCCTATTAAAGCCCTTTGTAAACTATAAAGGGTTAAATGAATAAAAATGATCATTACTAACAATATTGATAATGATATGCTCACTCCAGTGCTTCACTGACACGGATCTTAGCCCTTCGGCCACCTAGAAGCCCATTTTAGTGAGCTGCTCTGACCAAAAACCACATCAGCCTGCAGTCAACCTTCTGGTTCTAAGCCTCCCTAAACTTAGCTGGCCTGGCCCTCAGAGGAAGAATATTATTACTGTAACAGAGATCTGGCCCATTGGCAGAGCCTGGAAGTTTGCTGAGGTGTTATGTGGAGGATGTAGAGGAGAGGGCATAATTCTGGTAGAATTATAAGGCCTGGATGGAACATGGATGGATATTTGGCAGTTGTTTCTGGCTGGCCTACCACATGCTGGGGAGGAGCCTTTTTCCATTGGCTCTGTGGCTGGAATTGCCAACATCTTCAAAAGAGCCTGAGTCAACACTGACCATGGCTTTTGGGTCATTCACATCTGAGGGAGTAAGGTGACTCCTTCGGCTGTGTTGAAAGGGAGAAAGCTACGGAGGCCTCCTCCACCTTCTCCCCAATGGGCCTGGCTCTTTGGCCTTTTCATTACATCTTTTCTGTTCTAGATGCAGGGAGTAGTGTCTCCAACCTGGGAAGGCAACAAGAACCACAGAGCTCCGGGAGTTCAGGAATACAGGCTGGGTATTACAACCAGCCTAGCAGCAACACCTTAGGAACAAGCGTCCAGGACTCCGGCCCAGCAGAAGCCAGCACTGATGCTGGCTTTGGGTGTGAACTCGATAGGATAGATGCTATGAAGGAACTAAGCTGAGTGAGGACCCTAATCTTCTTTCACTCCCTTCCACCAAGAGACCAAAGTGGTGGTACAACAACAACAACAACTACAACTACTACTACTACTACTACTACTACTACTACTGCTGCTGCTGCTGCTGCTGCTACTACTACCATCTATATAGCACTTAGTATGTGCCAGGCACAGTGCTAAGCATTTTACCATTATTTTCTCACTATGAAGGAAATACCCCTTTGTAAAGCCATCCTGTGTTAACTGCTTAAATGAAACTGTGGTACTGGCTACTAGGCCCTTAATATAGGAGGAATGCAACCAATGGGGACTTGACCCTATGAAAGAGAAGAGATACCCCCAATTCCACAGGGTGCCCTGGAACTGCGAGGGGTAATGCAGGAGGTCTGCCCCTAAGAGAGGGGGCTGGAGTGCACACTTGGTATAATACACGATCAAGGGAGGAGTACTATGGTATAGAATATAAAAGGCCAGACTCGGCGTCAGGGCATCCTGGATTTATGTCCTGCCTCTGACGCATACCAGTTGTGTAGGCCTGGCCAAGTTCTTAAGTCCCCGGGGCTCCAGGCAGTTCTTCTAGGGCTGTGAGTGGGCAGGGATCAGTCTGTATTGACAAAAGGAGTTTCAGGGTTGGGCTTTCTTTATACCAATGAAATCACAGATAAAAATTTTAAAAACCGATTATTCGACACATATGAGAATATGTGACAAACACATTTGACAAAGAATTTGTCTTTTCTCAAACCTAAATTATTTATGGTCGATGCACTTTAGAGAAAATTTCTTATAATGTATTGTTAAAATTGTGAAAAAGCAAAGAACTTTCTTGAAATGCAAACCTGAATCGCCTTTTGGGAGAGGTCGCCACTTCTGGATGTTATTCTACTGAACGCATCAAGGAGGTCTATCATCCTGTCTTTGGGAGTAACACTATAGCCTCCTGAAACGAGATTGTGTCTTGTTAATAATGATGATGATGGCGATGATGATGGTGATGGTAACTGGCATTTACATAGCGCTTTAAAGTTTGAAAAAGCATTTTACAAATGTTATCTCAGTTTATCCATAAAACTACCCTGGGAAGTAGGTACCGTCATTCTTCCCATTTTATAGGTGAGGAAACTGAGGCAAACAGAAGTCAAATGACTTATCATGTGGCTAGTAAATGTCTGAGGCTGGATTTGAACTCAGGTCTTCCTGACTCTGGGTCCAGCACTTTATACACCGCACCACCTTGCTGCCTTCGAATATTTCATTTTCTTTAAGGTCTTCTCACAGAGATATGTTTAGTTTGTTTTTATAAATTTTCTAGTGAATTTGCAAAGGTTGAGTGAGTTTCCTGGGCGTTTTCGAACAGAAACCAAGGGAAACATTTAAATACGATAGACAAACAGGGACATGAGGGAGGCGGAGGGTGCAGGGTGAAAAAGGAAGAGGTTTTTGCAGGCCAGAGAGGGGAAAGATGCTCTTCAGAGCTCACAAAGGGTTGGGGTCCTTAGAGACAGAGCCAAATGCTGAAATGTGAGGGAGAATGGAGACTAAGAAAAGCCTTTGTATCTGGCCGGTACTCTGGGTGAATGCCCCAAAGCGAGGTGGGGCAGAAAGGCTTCCCACGGTGAGCCGGCGGTGGCTCAGCTCCTTGTAGGTCTGCCAATGAAGTTTGGGGACAGACTGCTGTCTGAAGCCATAGGAATCATGAACCTTCAGGGACTTCTAATGACCCACTGTCAGATACAATCAGGCACAATCCCTGTAGGGACCCCAAATCTAGGTTAAGATATATGCAAATGAGAGTACCTTTAAGCAAAGGATCAACTTTTTCTTGCCACATCAATTAATTAGCTAATAAATGTTTATTGAGCACCTAGCTCTGAAAGTTAATTAGCTAATAATTATCGAGTACCCAGTGTCAATAGTTAATTATCTAATGTTTATTTACCAATATCGGGTAAATAAACAATGTTGCTTATTTACCAGTATTTACCAGCATTGAGTATCTACCATGCAGTGGATTTTGTTGGTGGTGCCATAATTTCATTCACAGGGACACTGCCTCTCACTGATGTAGAGACTGAAATTACTTCATGGTTTTTCATGTTGTGTAATTCTTATTTTTATCTTTCTATAGGAGATCTGTGCCAATGTGCCAGAGGTTTCCTAGCTCTTTTCTTTTAATATGTCAGAGGTATCAATGTATCCCTTCAGTTGTCTGCTAATACAGAATAAATAGAAGCCATTGTCCTGTCCCTGACACAAGGGTCTTACAATCTGGTTGGACATGAATAATACATATGAAAAAATGAGAGAATAAGATAACATATAATGAAATGCAAATAATTCAGTAAGTGTAAAGAGTGTAAGAAGTGACAAGTTGATGTGGATTGAAAAAGCTGAGGAAGGATGAACTGGAGGAAGAAGAAATGAGAGACAGCAGATCCAACTAGGAGGCTGTGGAAGTGATTCTGGACCAGGGTGATAAGGTCGTAGTGGGTGGGATGGGTGGGAGGATAGGAAGAGAAAAAAAATCAGGAGACTTGAAAACAAGACTTGGTGACTTATTGGGTGAAAGGGAACAAGGCAGAGCAAGGAGTTAAAATTGACTCCAAGGTTTTGAACCTGGAAGATCATGATTATGTAGTACCACTGAGAAACAGAGGGAAAATTCAAAGTTGAATCCTATCTCCCCCAATATTCATCTTTATGAGAAATATGCATGTGTGTATACACACATATGTATTTACACACACACGTGTATATTTAGAGGAGGGAAGGAAGGGGCAGAGAAAAAGAAGAAAGAACAACAGAAAAACATAAAGAGATGAAAGAAGAAAAGCATCATTGAAGGGGGCAAAGAAATGGTCAAAGAGGTAGAAGGCGAAGCAGGTTAATACGGTGTCACAGAAAAACAAGGAAGGAGATTACTTCAAGAAGGGATTAGTGAATCAGGCTAAATGCTGAAATGTGAAGGAGGATGAAGACTAAGGAAAACCTTAGAATTTGGCTAAAAGGATGCCATTAGTACTCAGTGAGGGTTCCCAAAGGCAGGTAGGGCAGAGATAAAATAAGCTAGGATAAGGAAGAGAATAGTGTTAAAAAATGGAGGCTATGGACATAATGTTATACTTAGCATTAGACTGAATTTTACTTCTTTAAAAACTTACAAATTGTAATCACATTTAAATAGTTTTAGAAAATGAGCAAATAGAACATACATAAAATATTTGCATTTTACTAAAAGAAAAGCTCTATTTATTGTAGGCCTGTTTAACAGAAATACTATACACTGATAAATTTATTTTAATTGGCAATGACCTGTCCAGGTTCTTGGTTAATTTTCAATAAAAAAGGTATTCCAAATTGAGACACTAATTTATTGTTGATAGAGTTGTGAACTGATTCTACTATCATGTGGCGCAATTTGGAACTATGCCCAAAGTCCTATGAAACCCTGCATACCCTTTGACCTACCAATACCACTACTAGGTCTGTTTCCCAAAAGAGAAAAAAGAGAAACAGGACTTATACGAACAAAAATATTTATAGCAGCTCTTTTCTATTGGCAAAGAATTGGAAATCGAGGGGATGCCCATCAATTGGGGAATGGGTGAACAAGTTGTGGTATATGATTGTGATGAAATACTATTGTGCTATAAGAAATGATGAGCTAGAAGCTCTCAGAAAAACCTGGAAAGACCTTCATGAACTGAAGCAAAGTGAAATGAGTAGAACCAGGAGAATGCCATACACCGTAACAGCAATATGTAAGATGATCAATTGTGAATGACAGCTATTTTTAGCAATATAATGATCCAAGACAACTTTGAAGAACTTAGGATAAAAATTCTATCCGTCCTCAGAGAAAGAACTGATGGAGTCTGAATATAGATCGAAGCATATTTTTTTACTTTCTTTATTTTTCTTGGGTTTTTATTTTGGTCTATATTTTCTTTTACAACATGACTAATATGGAAATGTTTTGCATGACTAGACATGTTTAACTCCTATCAAATTTCTTTCCTTCTCACAGAGAGGGGTGGGGAGGGAGAGCGAGAATCTGGAACTCAATTTTAAAAAACCAATGTTGAAAACTGTTTTTACACGTAATTCAAAGGAAATAAAATACTAAAAAAAATTATTCTAAAAATGTGTTTTACCTGTCATAAGTGACAGCTTCTCTAGGTCCCTGGAAGCATCTGGTCCCAAAGCGACAGTGTGAATCACGGCTCCACTTTGTTTGACCTCATTAAAACAAGTGCTTATTTCACTATCTTCCCCATCTGTTAATAAAACTATTTCAGAACCAGAAATACTTCTGTTACTTTGGGTAATTACCTGAAAGGGAAATATGAGGATTAATTATGGAACTCTGAGCCCTACCAAGTTGAGCTAACATGAAACCACTGCCCTAGTTAGTCTGATGCACCAAGATTAAATGAGATAGTATTTGTAAAGCCCTTAGTACAGTGCCTGGCACATAGTCGGCACTTAACAGATACTTACTCCTTCCTTCCTCTCTCCAGGTGAGGCATGTTGCCTTGTCATTCCAGGCTAATTTGCATTGTGAAATTAGTGGGAGGTGTGCTGGTCTGTTGACAGCTGTCAAAGCCATCAAGCTTAAATCACCCTCTGTCTCTCTAAGCCTCCAATTATATTCCCCTAAAAGAAACGAGGACACCATTCAAGTTTGGGAGGGGAAGCCCTAGATGAAGGCTTGGATCCCAGGATGGGAACAGGGGGTGGCAACTAGTGGGGAACTTGAGATGTCACCATCTAGTCTAGGAAGGAATAGTCCTGGGTTGTGGCAGGGAAGCAGGACCACTGAAGTGGCAGTGTGGGAAGTAACAGGGAAGCCTTGGCCAAAAGATGCCTGGTTCTATGAGTTAGTTACACCTTCTCTGCTATATATATTCCCTGCTGCAAAATGATTGAAGCTAAAGCACTTAATCCCTTTTGGGCTTCAGCTTCAAAACTAGAGGGCTGAATGAGAAAGCCCCTGAGCTCCCTTAGACATCTAAACCTATGATCTCAAGAACCATACCTAGAAATGCTCCAGCATGTAGGGAGGGAAAGAGGATTCTTTCCTTCACATGTGACCTACGACGACCAAGTCCCAGTATTTCTAGATGACAGACACAGGAAGAAATAACCCCAGCTCAAAGCTCATTAGACAGTACACATTATAGTACACATAAGAAGAAATGGAAAATGATATTTGGCTGAAACCTTTTGGAGTCTTTTTACCTGGAATCCTGCTCTGAGTCCCCCGCAGATTGAAGTTCCACCATTTGCTACTTTAGGCAGTCTCTCGATGATTTCCTGGGTTGCATTTCCAGGGACTATCTGTGTCAGATTATTTTGGATCTCGGCATCACTGTCAAACGTGACCATCCCAACCCAGGATCCCATTTCGACAATTTGGATTAGGTACAGTTCAGCGGCCTCAACCAGGTTAGAGAGTCGGTTTTTCTGGGTTAAAAAAGGGGGCGGGGAGAATATGTAAAACTTCCAGGGATTCAGCAGTGATAGAGACTGAGCAAAGGTGTGGGAGTTTTCAAACTTAAAAATGTTGCCCTGATAGATGAAAAATTTTTATTTTTAAATATTCCCCGTCACCATTTTAAGATTTGAGCCCTATTTCTATTAGTTCATAATCATTGGGGCTAGAAATCAATTAATTAACAAACATTTATTAAGTGATAACAATGTCACGTCAGTAAACATTCATTAAGTGCCTAGTATGTACTAAGCACTGTTCTAGGCACTGGGGAGAGATATCATTACAAAAATGAAACCTTTTGGCTCCCAAGGAGTTTATATTCTATTGCAGAGGGATTCAGGGAAGAAGAGGACACGCATTTACAAAGTGCCTACTAAGCTCCCGGCGCTCTGCTAAGAACTTTACAAATATCATCACATTTGACCTTCACACCGATCCTACAAGGGAGGTGCTATTATCATTCCTATTTTGCACTTGAGGAAACTGAGGAAACAGAGGTTAAGTGACTTTCCCAAGATTATCCATCTGTTAAGTGTCTGAAGCTGCATTTGAACTCGGGTCTTGCTAACTCTAAGCTCAGGGCTCTGCTCCTTGCACCACTTAGTGAATGGGGAAGGCAATATGTTCATGTGAAAATGTATACAAAGTTGATACAAAAGAAAAACAAGGTAATTCAGGCAGTATCACAGGTGTAGCACCAATATACCTCACCCTCTTAATTCAGGTTAGATGTTGAGATGAAAGGAGGTGAACATTTAACAAAGGAGGTTTCCTTTGCCCTAACACAGCAAGGATATGCACCATGGATACAGTAGCATTCTTGGATGAAGCTCCCTTAGTCTCCATGTGGAAACCTGGCTGGTCAGGGGGCAGTGAAATGTGATTCTCCTGGATTTCAGAAATCCATCCTGTCCAAGGGACTTGTGGTTAAGACTGTGTCAGGCCCTTAGATGACCAGGAATCTACATCAGGAACTCTAGATCAGTCAAATCCCAGGGTCAGCCATGGACTGACATGGACTATGCCATGTTGTCTGGGGTAGGGGTGAGGGGCACTGCTGCAGGAGGGAAAGCTGGGACCAATCAGGTGCTGGGGCAGCTTCCTCTTCTTTGAGGTGAAGCCTCCCCTTGATGTGGGCAGGAGGAATGAAGCTAAATCAGGTTGGTCCTAGCATGGTGAGGCAGGCACTAGTAGTTGGGGGGATCAGGAAAAAAGACGATGCCCTACGGGACTTAACCCTTTCAGCTCTGTAACTTCGGCTCTGGGATCTGTGTTGTCTTCTCCAGCAGACTGACTCCTTGGTCATCCCATGTCTTCCACTTTTCTTCCATCTCCCCTTTTCTACTGCCTGCTTCTCTACTGCCTACAAACATTCTCATCTCTTCTACATCCTCAAAAAACAAACAGACCCTCAATTGATCCATTCATCCCTGCCAATTATTGCCTCTTATCTTTTGTGGCTAAGCCCCTCAAGAAGACCATCTATGATAGGACTCTCCACTTTCCTTCTGTTCACTCTCTTCTATTTGTACAGCCTGGCTTCCAACTTCATCTTTCAACTGAAACTGCTTCCCCAAAGCTCCTGACGATTGCCAAGTCTAAGGATGCTTTCTCAGCCCTCTTCTGTTGTGAACTCTCTGCAGCTTTGACAATGGCAGTCACCATCTTCTCCTTGGTTTTTGTGACACAGTTCTCCTACCTATTTAGGGGCTCCTGTTTAGCCCCTTTTGTTGGATCTCCATCTAACTGTGGACAACACCTGGGGCTCTGTCTTGGGCCTTCTTTTTTTCCTTTATGCTGTCTCACTTGGTGATCTCATTGAATTTTCATCCCTATGCTGGTGCTTCTCAAATCTACTTAGCCAGTTCTCCCTCCCTCCTAACCTCCAGTCTCACATCTTCAACCGCCTATTAGACATGTAGAACTGGATGTCTCATCAACATCTTAAATTCACATGTCCAAAATGGAACTCATTATCTTTTCTCCCAAACCCTGCCCTTTTCCAAATTCCCCTTCTCCTGTGGAGGGCACCGTCAGCCTCCCAGTCACCAGGCTTGCCACCTACATATCATCCTGCACGTCTCATTCTCTCTCATTCCTCATATTCAACCTATTACTAAGCAAGGCCTGTTGATTTTACCTTCTTAACATCTCTCACATCCATCCCCTTTCCCTTCTAACACTGTCACCACTGTGATGCATGCCCATATCACCTCATGTCAGTACTACGGCAATAGTCTGCCGGTTGGGCTCCCTTTCATACATCTCTCCCCACTGCAGTCAAAGTCTAGCCATGTCAGGAGGCAAAGAGGTGGCTCAGTGGACAGTGAAGTCTGGAAGAACTGAGTGCAAATCTGGTCTTGGACACCTACTAGATGTGTGACCCTGGGTAAATCACTTAACCCTGTTTGTCTTAATCCACTGGAGAAGGAAATGGCAAACCATGCCAGTACCTTTGCTAAGAAAACCCCATGGGTGGAGCCAAGATGGTGGCTGGAAAGCAGGGACTTGCTTAAGCTCTCTCCCAGGTCCCTCTAAACACGTGTAAAAAATGGCTCTGAACAAATTATAGAGCTGCAGAACCCATGAAATAGTAGAGGGAAGCAGGGTTCCAGCCCAGGAAGGCCTGGAGGGTCTCTGGGAAGGGTCTATTGCATGGAGCTGGGAGTGGAATGCAGCACAGCCCAGCGTGACCTGCACCAGGACCAAGCAGACTGGGAGCTTGGTGGAACAGGTGGTAGGGCCCTGAGCTGTGGCAGTTACCAGACTTTTCAACCCACAAATGACAAAGATAACAGAGAAGGTTAGTGGAAAAACTGCTGGATCAGAGTGAAAGGAGTGTGTGGTCAGCCTCAGCCCCGGGGGTGCAGAAGTGGTGCAGCTCTGGGGCTGCTTCCAAGAGCTCCAGCTCCAGTTGCTTCCTGCCCCAGGCCCACCCTGTGGGAGGAATTAAGAGGCAGATCAGAGTGGGAGTGCAGAGTCTGCTGGGATCTGGGTTGTGGTTCGGGTTGGCGGTTTTTGGGGGAGGAGAAGCATTGGTGTGGCAGAGCTTGCTGTGTAGAAGTAGCTCTGAAAACAGCAGTGCAGCCCCTAAAGCTTGGGACAAAGTACTCTCTACTCTGCAAGCAGTCATAACCCGACAAAAAACTCAAGCGTCAAGTAGTTGGCTTGAGAACATGAACAGGCAGCGAAAACAAACTCAGATTCAGACTCAGACTTTGGAATCTTTTTTTTTGGTGACAAAGAAGAGCAACACATACAGCCAGAAGAAGTCAACAAAGTCAAAGAGCCTACATCAAAAGCCTCCAAGAAAAATATGAATTGGTCTCAGGCCATGGAAGAGCTCAAAAAGGATTTGGAAAAGCAAGTAAGAGAAGTAGAGGAAAAATTGGGAAGAGAAATGAGAATGATACAAGAAAATCATGAAAAACAAGTCAATGACTTGCTAAGGGAGACCCCCCCCCCAAATACTAAAGAAAATAACACCTTAAAAATAGCCTAACTCTAATGTCAAAAGAGCTCCAAAAAGCCAATGAGGAGAAGAATGCCTTGAAAGGCAGAATTAGCCAAATGGAAAAGGAGGTCCAAAAGACCACCGAAGAAAATACTACCTTAAAAATTAGATTGGAGCAATTGGAAGCTAGTGACTTGATGAGAAATCAAGATATTATAAAACAGAACCAAAGGAATGAAAAAACGGAAGACATCTCATTGGAAAAACCACTGATCCGGAAAATAGATCCAGGAGAGATAATTTAAAAATTTTGGACTACCTGAAATCCATGATCAAAAACAGAGCCTAGACATCATCTTTTAAGAAATTACCAAGGAAAATTGCCCTGATATTCTAGAGCCAGAGGGTAAAATAGAAATTGAAAGAATCCACTGACTGCCTCTTGAAAAAGATCCCCAAAAGAAAACTGCTAGGAATGTTGTCACCAAATTCCAGAATTCCCTGGTCAAGGAGAAAATACTACAAGCAGCCAGAAAGAAACAATTTGAGTATTGTGGAGACACAATCAGGATAACATAAGATCTAGCAGTGTCCACATTAAGGGATCGAAAGGCTTGGAATAGGATATTCCAGAGGTCAAAGGAGTTAGGATTAAAACCAAGAATCACCTACCCAGCAAAACTGAGTATAATACTCCAAGGCAAAATATGGATTTTCAATAAAATAGAGGACTTTCAAACTTTCTTAGTGAAAAGACCAGAGCTGAATAGAAAATTTGACTTTCAAACATAAGAATCAAGAGAAACATGAAAAGGTAAACAAGAAAGAGAAATCATAAGGGACTGACTAAAATTGAACCGTTTTGTTTACATTCCTACATGGAAAGATGATGTGTGTAATACATGAAACCTTTCTCAGTATTAGGGTAGTTGAAGGGAATACATATATATATATATATATATATATATATATATATATATATATATATATATGTATATATATATGTATATACATATATGTGTATATATATACATATACATATATACATACATACATATATATATATATACACACACACACACACACACATATATATATATATACACACAGAGGGCACAGGGTAAGTTGAATATGAAGGGATGATATCTAAAAGAAAAATAAACTTAAGGGATGAGAGAGGAATTTACTGAGAGAGGGAAAGATAGAATGGGGTAAATTATCTCACATAAAAGTGGCAAGAAAAAATAGTTCATTGGAGGGGAAGAGGGGGAGTGAGTGAATCTTGCTCTCATCAGATTTGACTTGAGGAGGCAATAACATACACACTCAGTTGGATATCTTACCCCACATGAAAGTAGGGGGAAGGGGATAAAAAAGAGGGACAATAGAAGGCAGGGCAGACGGGGAAGAAGTAATCAAAAGCATACACTTTTGAAAAGGGGCAGGGTCAAGGGAGAAAATTGAATAAACGGGGACAGGATAGGAGGGAGGGAAATATAGTTAGCATTTCACAACATGACTTTTTATGGGAGTGTTTTGCATAATGATACATGTGTGGCCTATGTTGAATTGCTTGCCTTCTTAGGGAGAGTGGGTGGGGAGGCAATAGGGGAGAGAATTTGGAACTCAAAGTTTTAAAAGCAGATGCTCAAAAAAAAGTTGTTTTTGCATGCAACTGGGAAATAAGATATACAGGCAATGGGGCATAGACATCTATCTTGCCCTACAAGAAAGTAAGGGGAAAAGGGTTGGGGGGAGGGGAGTGGGGTGACAGAAGGGAGGGGTGACTGGAGAATGGGGCAATCAGAATATTCTCCATATTGGAGTGGGGGGGAAGGTAGAAATAGGGAGAAAATTTGTAACTCAAAATCTTGTGGAAATCAATGTTGAAAACTAAAAAATATTAAATAATAAAATATGGAATTGAAAAAAATAAAATTAAACAAAAAGAAAACCCCATGGTTTCCTGAATAACAACAACACCATCACCCTCCCCCGATCCCTGTTCCCACAGAATAAACACCAGTGATTATGTACCTACACAATCAAATATAAAATCCTCTGCTTGACTTTCAAAGTCCTTCATAACTGTCCCCTCCTGACCTTTCCAGTCTTCTTACACCCTACACTCCCTCCTATCACTGGCCTCCCTGAAGCTCCTCACAGAAGACACTCCGTTGTCCAGCTCCAGGCATTTTCACTGGCTTTCCCCATGCCTGCAATGTTCTCCCTTCCTCATTCTCACATCCTGGTTTCCCTGGCTTCCTTTAGTTCCAGCTTAAATCCCACCTTCTACAAGAAGTCTTTCCCAATCCCCCTTAATTTTAGTGCCTTCCCTCTATTGATTGCTTCCAATTTATCTTATATATAGCTTGTATGTACATGGTTGTTTGCCAGCTATCTCCCGCCACTGACTGTGAGCTCCTTGAGGGTAGGGGCTTTTATTTTCTCCTTTCTTTGTATTCCAGTGCTTAGCTCAGTGCCTGGCATCTAGTAGGTGCTTAATAAATGTTTAGTGACTGGCTGACGAGAATGTGAGCTCCCAGACAGAAGAGACCATCTGGCTCTTGTATGTGTATCCCCAGTGCTCATGGTCCTCAATGGCCTGTTATGTCTTTTTCCCTCTGCATTTCCATCTCTAAGCATAGCTTTTTGGACGCCATGTGGTGGGCACTTCATAGTTTTCCCAACCTGAAGTGAGTTTCCTTACCGTACTCATGCTTCCAGATTTGTCAAGAATTAAGCAGACTATGTGCTCCTTGGTCTTCAGCAAAGAAAATGTAGGTGGAGGTGGAGAGTTTGTTCCTGCCATCAGGGATACGTTTCTAAAGTCTTCAGAGTCCATGATGACCTCCCACGTGCTCCTTTGGTTGCACATCTTGTTCTGGAGGTTGGGTGCCTCTGGGTTGTGTGTTTTGGCAGTACAGAATTCAGCTACCTGAAAAAGTCAGTTAGAAGGAAATGTCATTCCCATGGCTTGGACTTTTCCACTCTTGGATCTCTCCTGAGTCATCTCTTCTCCAGGCTAAGCATGCCCTGGACTTCAACGGAACCCCAGAGGACAGGCACTCAGGGCTCTTCACCAGCCTGGCCGCCCTCCTCTGGACACTTTCCAGCTCATCCTTACCCTTGAACTGTGCAGCCCAGCAATGAGCACAGAACTCCAGGTGAGGTCTGACAAGCGGCCCCCACAGTGGGACAGTCACTCCCCTATTCCTGAAAACCGTGCTCTTAGTGCATCTTAAGATCTCATTTGGGGTTTTAGGTGGAATTCCACATTGCACTGATGACTCATTCCTGGATTGGTCAGTGTTATTTCATAATCTCATCCCAGGCACACTCTACAAAGAAAGTAAAAGTCACAGGGAGCTGGACAGCTCGAGCTCAAATCTAGTCATGGCTACTTATTATCTATGTGACCCTAGGCAAGTAATTTAACTTCTTTGTGCCTCCGTTTCCTCATTTGTAAAATGAAGATAATAATAGCACCTACCTTCTTGGCTTATAGAGCACTTTGCAAACCTTAAAGTGATACATAAAGCAGCTGGGTGGTGCAATGGATAGACTGCAGGGCCCAGACTCAGGAACATCTGAATTTGAATCTGGTCTCAGACACTTACTAGCTGTGTGACCTTGGGCAAGTCACTTAACCCTGTTTGCCTCAATTTCCTCAGGGAATGACAAAGCACTCCAGTATCTCTGTCAAGAAAACCCTGAATGGGGTCCCAAAGAGTCTGACAGGACTGAAAAATGATTCACCAATAACTATGGTCACACCCCCACTTAAAATAAACATCAAGAAACTGATAAAGAAGATAAAGAAATCCAGTCTCAAGGAGGTTAGATGGCTGACTCAGGATCATCAATTTATCTTATCTAGATCTTGTTTAGCTATTTGCAGGGTTGTGCTAAAGCCAGCTCACAGGTCAGCTGATTCTTAAAAATAAGATTTCTGCTTCAGAAATTGGCAGAGATTGATTGACTTTGGCCAAGTCACTTGATCTCTGTCTACCTCAATTTCCTCTTCTATAAAATGGAGATATTAATAGTGAATGAGCATTCATAAAGGGCCTATTATGTGCCGGGCACTGTCCTAAGCACTGGGAATACAAAGAAAGACAAAAACAATCCATTCAAATGGGAGAGACAACTTATAAATAACTAGGTACATCCTAGGTTTATTCAAAGTAGGTGGAAGGTAATCTCAGAAGAGAAGGCGCTATCTGCCTTCCAAATAATGCATTGTAAACGACCAAGTGCTTTACAAATGGCAGCATCTTAACTCAACACAAAGTTCACTCCGAAGGGAGGAAAATTTAGTTTTGAGACCAAAGGCAGTGACTTCGAATCAATATGCCGGGGAAAGAAGTGCTGGACAAGAACGCCCAAACCGCACATAATCTGCCTACCTGGATGTCATATCATATGTAGGATGCTAATAAACAATCACAGGCTGGGGCCTGGCTTACGGTCCAGTATGTCATCAAGGCACGGAATCTCTGAGGTGGAAGGATCTCAGAGCCCATCAAGTCAATGCACACCTGACCAAGAATCTCTCCAGCCAGGTGCCCAACGAGGGGTCAGCCAGATTTTGCTTGAAGACCTCCTGGGAGGGGAGAACTTGCCACCTCCCAAGGCAGCTTGGGTTTCTACTGTTCATGACTCACTTTATCATTTGACCTCTGCCTCTTCTACAGAAGCCTTATCGCCGCTACTTATCCTCTTTTCCAATAGTTAACTGTTATCTCCTTTATGACACTGTGAGTTCTGCTATTTAACCACTCTTTGATGACCATGACTCCCTTCGTTTGGGTACCTGTTGACATTAAATGCCCAGCAATGCCTGTCTCCGTCATGCTTCCCCAGTAGTCCTGTTTTCTTATCTCCCTAAGAACCCAGGGCTTGGCTGGTCTGACCTCCTGGTCCACAGTCACCACCCCTTTTTTTCCCCCTGGGCTCCTCTCCACTCAGATTGGATTTTTCCATTCTTTGCACACATATTGCCTCAAAGTTGTTTTCTTAAAATCTATAGTCTCAAAGAGTCTCATGCTATAACAAGGGCAGAATCTTGATTCCTCCTTATCTAGCTATGTGTCCATGGCCAAGTCATTTATCCTGTCAGGGCCTCCGTTTCTTCATCTGTACCTAGCTGGCACAGTGGATAGAATTCTGGACTTGGAATCTAGGAAGACCTGAGTTCAAAACCTGCCTCCGACACTCCCTAGTTGTGTGACTCGGAGCAAGTCACTTAACCTTCTCTAGCCACATCTGTAAAAAAGGGGTGATAATAATAGCAGCATCTGCCCCCCAAGCTTGTTATGAGGATCAAATGAGATATATTTGTAGAACACTTTGTGAACCTTAAAATGCTATATAAATGCTAGCAGGCATTATTAGTCGTCTGTGAAAAGATATGACTCTAAGGCGCTAACATGATAGGCAATGTGGCCTAGTGAACTGAAGAAGTCAGTAAGGTCTGGGTTCAAGCCCTTCCTCTGACACATATGGGTTACAGGACCCCAGACAACTCCCTTAATTTTAGAGAGTACAAGGAGGCTCTCTGAAAGGCAAATTGGAGAGGAGTTCTTCATTTGCATCAGGATAGGGAGTTTCCAAAAGGAGATTAGATAGATTATAGGTCCAGACCAAAAAATAAAGTCTCTGTAATATTAAGATTTCTTGAATCAGAGGTTAAAAATATTTATGGGAGTGTCTCTTTGAGCTGGGATCTTTTCATGTAAATATATAACTTGCGTCAGGCTTTTAAAGAAAATAGCAAGCATATATCTTTATAAGAGCCTTTTTGTTCTGGTAACGGCACTGTTAAAGGCCATAAATACTGGTACATGCCTACATGGCATGTAAACAGCTTTTTCCAAAACATTACATTTTGTATGAAAGAATAGAAAATTGTCAGCATCATCCCTAGAAATTCTGATCCCTTGGTGTTAGTGGTTTCACATTAGGAAGATTGGCCTTACTTTCTGAATCCTGGGAGAGGATATGTTTTAATAAATCATAGTATTTTTAAAAAATCTTTTCTACCTCTACGAGAAGCAGCATGATGGAGTGAGCTGACCTTGGAGCCAGGAACACCTAGGCGGTCCTACATCTAGCACACCCGTGTGGGCTCGGGCAACTCTTGAAGGGTCTATAGTGTCAAGCTGGATTTAGAGAGGGAAGTTCTTTTCACTTCTCCAGCACCTCCCCATGTATAACCTCCTCTCTGGCTCCAATGATTACAGGTTTGGAACAAGAAGGCATTGTAGAGATCATCTATTCTAGTCTAACTCCCTTATTTTACAGATAAGGAACTAGGATTAGAGAGGTTAGGTTGCAAAAGCGGAATTTGAACCCAGGTCCCTGACTCTAAATCCTGAGCTCTTTGGGATGTACCACGTGGCTTCTAATTTTCATTTATTTAGGAAATGTCTTTCCTAGTCTCATGATTCCAGTTCCTTATCTGGTACAAAGGATCACTTAGACACCAAGGGTTAAAACAAAGAGCCCGTTTGATTAAAATATATTAATATAGCACCTCTACCCCCTGCTACCCGAACTCCCAAAGACAGCTCTCAATATTGTTAAAAAGTTCACAAAGGTGAAAGCAGAAAAAAACCATCAGTAAGAATGTAAAAAGCAAGGAGGTTCCCTGGGGTCTTAGAACTTTTCCCCAAAGTCCTAAAAACACTTTTATAATCTTTTCACCAAGGGCCACAGCTGAGTTACAAATCAATTTACTCAGGGGTAATGTTAACTCAAATCATCCCATTTACACCTTGCTCACCACAGCCCTGGTTAGTGTTGTGAGAGTGTGTGGGCTTATCTCATGGCCTCTCCACTTCCCCCAGTATCCTGGCCTACAACAGATTGAGCCCCAGATAGTCAAGGAGACAGTTTGCCATTAGCTGGTGAATTTCAACCCAATAATTTAAGTCAATAAATTAAGTTTGGGACTTGAAATATCTCCATAGGTTTTCTACATTGTTCAAATAGAAGAAGACTTTTTTCTTCATTAGTTGGTTCTTATTTATCCCACCTACCATGTCTGTACAGATTGAGTTCCTTGAGGGCAAGGACTATTTTTGCTGTTCTTTGTATGCTCCTACTTAGTTTTTGGTACATAGCCTTAACAGATGCTGTATGGACAAATCCTTTCTCCTTTTTAGAGAAGGTTCTAACACTGAAATGACATTTTCAAAATAAGAGTGGATTATTTTAGAAAAGTAGCATAGAACAGTTTGAGACAAAAAAAAAAAGAGAAGAAAGATCGCAACAGGAATTTCTAACCCAGAAAAGAAAATGAGAACACAGTTTTTCAGTTGCTCTTAATTGAATTATTCTTCACCCCTAAGGCCACTCCTATGGCCACACCAAACCTTAGTGGTTGAGATGGGGATAAAAATGGTTAAGATACTTACCGAATCTAGACTTTGCATAAACATTATGGATGCCTTTGCCTTCTGTGATTTTTCCGGTATAAACTGACATTTTGTTTCATACATTCCTGTCTGTCGATTGGTTTTGCACTGCCTGACTGCACAACTCTTCTTACTGCATTTCAATACTCTGTTAACACCAGTAATGTGTCTTGAACATCTACAAGAAGATAGATTATATTGAAACCAAAAAATTAGTAAGTTAGTTACTAAAAGGGTCACTATCCCAAAATCTTTTCATTCAGATAATTAACATAAATGTCATATCATAAAGATGACAAAAGATAGGAAGATTCAAAGTTGGGAGGGTTGTAGAAAGACAGGCACGCAAACACATTGCTGGCGCTGCTGTGAATTGGTCTGGTGACTCTGGAAAGCAATCTGGAATTGTGCAAAGAAAATGAAAAGAATCCATATGCCTTGACCCAGAGATTCCATTGCCAGGCATATACCCTAAAGAGATGAAGGACGAAAAGAAAAGTTCCTTATGCACCAAAATATTTACAGCAGCACTTTTTGTGGGAGCAGCAAAGAATTGGAAAGAACAGGGTGGTTAGGAGATAAACAAAATGTGGTACAGGAATGTAATGGCATATCATTGTGCTACAAGTAATGTTGAATATGATTAATAAATAAAAGCACAGAAAAATTTATGTGAACTGATGGAGAGTGAGGTCAGCAGAACCAGGAAAACAATATACACAATGACTGCAACAATATAAACAGAATTGAAATGATGACAAAATAATTTAGACTGAATGTTTCAAGATTATCCTGATGGAGCTTGACCCAAAGAACTCACCCTCCCTTGGCAGAAGCTGGAGGCTGCAGGTATGGAACACAGAACGTAACACCAAACTTTCTGATCTATTGATTACTTTTGCTGAGCTGTTTTTCCTTACCCTTTAAAATTATTTATTAAAGGGAATGGCTCTCTAGGAAGAGGGTAGAGTATAGATACAATGTAGGTGATATCAAAACAAAATATATCAATAAAACATTTAAATAAACAAGGTGTACATCAAACATTTTAGCAGAAGTACTACAGTGTTCCCCATCATTTTTTATTGGGCAGTTCTGTTTTGTCCAAGTAGACATATCCCAAATAAAATCCCTACTAAACTTCCCAGTAAGTATATTCTGGGAAACCAGTTAAGGAGAGTGACTTTGACATACTATACATCCTTTAGCCTATGTGAACCCAAAGGATGTGCACATTAACTTCAGTAATTTGCTACTAAAATTGTCTGTTGTATTTGACCTGGAGTTTCTTGCCTGTGGTGCTACAGTCTTCACTTACACAGGATGCTATATTTAGAGATGAAAGGAACCGTTGAGGTCATCTCTCTCTTTTTAGAGATGAGGATGGCAGGTGTCCAGGCTAGAGGCTGAGCTATTTGCCCAAGGTCACATAGAGAGTGAGTAGCCATCAGAATCTGAACCCAGGGCTTTTGCCTCCGATCCAACACTCTTTCCTGCCTCCACAGTCACATTCATTATGTATATTGTCCTTTTGGCTCTGCTTTTATCACTTTTCCTCACCCAAGTTTACCATGAATCTCAACAGCAAACATTCTGTTTAGTTTCATATTTGCTGAATACCTATTACCTGTAACACTGTGTTGGGTGGTTGTAGGTCTGACTAGTGTGGCTAAATGTATTTTGGCCTCTCTCTCTCTCTCTGTGTCTTTCTATCTGGGGGGAGGGAGGGGATGGAAAATAGTTATGTTCTTAAATTTTTATCAAAATCTTTTGTTTTTATATCATATTCATTTCCAAAAATATCTCTTCTCTTTCATACCTAGTGAAACCATCCCTTGTAACAACAAATTAAAAGTAAAGAGGGGAAACAAAGGGAAATAAACACTAAAAAGGACATTTAGAAAAAGTAAAATAAATAAGTTCAGCAAAACTAACCAAAAATCAACCAAATCCGACATTGTATATCCATATACATCATATGGATAGTCCACCACGTCTGCAGAGACAGGAAGGAGGCACATTTTCTAGTCTCTTCTTCAGGATTAAGATTTGACTTTCTCTTTCTTCTTTTTCTTTTGAGGGGGGGAAGGCAGGGCAACGGGGTTTAAGTGACTTGCCCAAGGTCACACAGCTAGTAAGCATGTCAAGTGTCTGAGGCAGGATTTGAACTCAGGTCTTCCTGACTTTGGGGCTGGTGCTCTACTCACTGCGCCACCTAGCTGTCCCCTGATTTTCTCTTTCAATGAGGTTCAGATAGCCTATATATTTCATGAATAGTTCCCTGCCTAAGTTAGTGTAAATCTGTATTTCTAACAAAGTTGTTCCCTCACTACTGGGAGAAGCAAGTTGTTTCCAAGATCAAAGAACTTGCTGCAGAGCTGCATTGCCATAAATTCATTGCAACAGATCCCCCAGTTTTTAAAAACGTCCTGAAAGGGGAAGACAGGTCTCAGAATTTTAAGCATGGGCTTCAGAGCACTGGGAGCTTAGGCTACAGGGCTGGCAACTCCTTTTGTTGGCTCTCTAGCAACAAAGCTTTTCCAGATGCCATCAGTCACCATCAATTCTTGAAGGGTCCCCCCTTTCCTTTCAGGCCTTAAACCAAAGTGGAGTCTCCATATACCAGAAAAAGTGCCTTAACTGCATCACTGGCTACACCTTCTGTTTGAAATAAATAATAATTATAGCTTATATTTACACGAATGTTTTAAGGCTACAAAGAAACATTATTCATTTGTTCCTTACAACAACTCCTTGGGGTGTGGTGTTATCCCCATTTTACAGGTTAGAACGTGAGGCTTAGAGAGGGTAATTGTGACTTGCCAAAGCCACAACCCTTGCAAGCTGATGGACTGGGACTCAACCTTGGCTATTTTCATCCCAGTCCAATGACCTCTCCATGCAAGCAGGAGGTCTCATCTGGCTCCATGCTGCCTTCTTCACTCAGGAGTTTTATGTCTCTCCTGTAGTTCATTGACTCATAGGTGGTAGGATCAGGTGGGCTAGTTCAATAGTTCAATACCTTGTTGCTTCAATTTTGTTCTGACTGGTAATGTAGAATGGCTGGTCAAGATTGTATTCATCAAACACTCCCCAGCGGAGATGGGCCCATTCATGGACAAGCACTTTGCCTGCGAGGGAACATTAACACTTAGAAACATGTACCTCAACAGCTTTTTCACATTTTTTGCATATTTAAAATTGTTTGCTACCCAGGTGGATTGTTCTCACTGGTCCCATTCAAAGGGGCAGGGATCCAGCAGGGAATAAGTGGGGATTCCAACCACCAACCTTAGACTGTGGGAGAGAATGGGGAGAAGTTTTGGCTGAAATAGCTTGACAAAATCCATGAGGTTAGTTAAAGAGAAGGTGTAGAATTATGGGAGAAGCAAAGAGAGGTTCTTAGCTGGGGGGGGGGGGCGGTGAGGGTTCGGAGGTCAGGGATTGTGATATCAGAAGTAGAAGCCAAATCCATAGCAGGGATTATAGATCATACACCTGAATGGGAACAAGCTCATGCCCATAGTGGAAGCCAGATTAAATCCAGGGGATTAAGCAACTCCAATAGGGAGAATAGAAGTTAGAAGCTTAGAAGATTGTTATTGAGTAAACAACAGGGAATTGAGGTAGATTAGAAAAATTCCAATTATGCAAATTGTTCATCCCTGCTATGTGTGGCTGACTGCCTGCTTCCTCCAGAGTCTCCTGAATTCCCTTCAGAGAGACAACTTGTAACAATGCTGCCATCTTCACTAACCGTACTGGCAGACATCTAAATATAAGACACCCACATCTGAAGCCACAAGGATTCTCAGAGGCCATCTAGTCCAGGCCCTTTATTCCACAGATGAGGAACCTGAAGCCCAGGGAGGCTGTGACTTGCCTTAGATCACATAGGTAATAAGTGTAGAAGGCAGGATTTGGACCCAGATCCTCTGACCCTAGTGCCAATGTCCTTTCCCTTGGACTACTTGTCGGGGACAGGATTTGGGGAAGGAGTAGGCATAGAGGAAGATAAGAAGGATGATAGAAACTGTCATTGTCATTAGTACAATATCTATCTGTCTGTCTCTTTTTCTTTCTCTCTCTCTCACATATATATGTATATGCGAACATATACATATATATATGTATGTCTATCTATATATATCTATACATACACATCTCCTGATTTTTAAGGTTTAGTCAATTTTTAACTTTTTTTGCATCACCTACATTTTCCAATTTGTTTCTTCCTCTTCCCTGAGAGCCAACTTATATATTTTCTTACATCGATTATTAATAATTAAATATAGTAAGATAGATAACATATCCGTAATTCTTTATGATATATAGTAATTTCATATAGGTGGCTCAGTGGATAGACTTCTAGTCCAAAGTCAGGAAGACCTGAGTTTAAATCCAGCCTCAGACACTCCCTAGCTGTGTGACCCTGGGCAAGTCACTTCAGCTCTGATTGCCTTAATCCACTGGAGAAGGAAATAGCAAACCATTCCAGTGTATTTGACAAGAAAACTCCATGAGAGGTCATGAAGAGTCGGATGTGACTGAACAACTGAACTACAGCAAGACAGACATATCTATAATTCTATATAACATAAAAATGTATAGCATACTAATGTTAATGTATGAATATATTAGTACTATATATGTGAACACACACAAATATATGAAAAATGGACCACATTCACATCTGATGCACAAATACACAACTCATTTTGTTCTAAATTCTAAGAAAAATGTTACTCAAGAAATCTAACTGGGCTAAGCTCTGCTACCACAGGTTTCCAAACAAAGCTATCAGCATCGCATACATTTTTCCATTTAAAAATCTTTCATAATGCCAATAATCACAACAGTCTATTCATTTTTAGACCAAAATTGAAAAATAAAAATCAAACATATTCTGTACCCCGGGATCCATAGATATGCTTATTATCATCTAGCAAGAAGTTAGGAGTGAGATGTATATATCTTCCTTTTTCTCCGCACTGTCCATATTGGAGTGTATAGGGATCGTTTCCGTATTTCAGGTAAGAATCAGCGACAATGACATCTGCCTAAGAAGGGAAGAAATGACATTTAAAGGAGAATAAAAACAAACAAGTGATAACATCGCATGTAGAACGTAGCTTCTAAAACAAGGTGAATCAGGTCACTGAAAAAAATGTGCTAATTTTTAAAAACACCTTGCAGGGAGGAGTGGCTGAATTTGTGAGTGTTGCTTTTTGTCTTACCTGCTCATAGGACTCCAGTGTGGGGGTTAAATACTCAGGCTTTGAGGTCCATGTCATGGGAATTAGAATGCTCACATTCCTGAAATAAGCTCTTTTCCTTGTAGCACTGAAGAGGAAGGTGGAAGCTTCCGTTACCATTTCCTGACGGATTAAAAAGATGCAGGAAATCATGATTTTACAACAAAATGGGAACAGGGAGCAAAAATGTACACCAGAAATCATATCCCTAACAGACTAAATATTCAGGCAAAGAACTGACCAAAAAAAGAATCAGCCTGGCAAACGAGAGGGCTTAGGTTATGATCTAAAAAAGCCCAACCATATGTATACTTGATCTATTAAGTAAAAATTAAAGTTTCAAGTTTTCTAAGTGAAAAGCTTAATCTTGTAAAGGGATGGCCAATATTAATCATTTTCGCATCAACAAATTCCCTAATTTATCTCTTCTCCCTTTCCCTCCTGGGGACTGATCTTCGATAACAAAGAATTTAAGAAAAGAAAAAAAGACAGTTCAGCAAAACTAACCAAAGTATCACCTATGTCAGACGCCCTTCACATATATTCTCCTAGCTCTTCTTTGTGGCCAAGCTTGATCACTTAAAATTCCCAGCCTAACATTTTGATTTGTTGTTGTCCTTTCCATTTACACCGTCATAGGCAATGAGTACGTTGTTTTGTGGTGGAAATCCTAATTATCACGAGTAATGGGAGGTAGGAGGAACGTAAGGAAAAGATGCTTAATATGTGTGGCACATATTTAGTATTTAATAAATGTTTGTTCATAGACTGTTCCAGTTTTCATCATCTATGCATAGATTATCTCCCTGGTAGATTAATGAGGACAAAATTGAAGGACTTTTAAATTAATATTAAGGGAAAAATCCAAACTTGGATGGATTCATTCAGCTTCCTGACATATCCATTGATAGATTCATAGAACGTTAGAGCTGGAAAGGACTTTCAAGGTCATCCGGTCTAATTTCCTTATTTGACAGATGAAAATGTGGAGTCAGAGAGAGATGAAAATGACCTGTCCAAAGCACAGCCTTTGGGGTTATCTCCTCTAATCACATTCAAATCTACAACTGTTTTTTACGTTCATACTGTGTGTAAGGCACTGGAGACTATAGAGACAAAGATGAAATGGTCCCTTTCCTGGGCACTTTCGTGCGTCTGGAAGAATGTGCCTTGTGCACAGATAAGTAAGTAAATACGAACTAATATGAGAGTGCATTAACAAGGAGGAGGAAGAGGGAGGTTGGTGGTCAGAAAAGACTTCCTTTAGGAGGTGGCACCCGGACCGAACCTTGCAGAAACCTCGTTTCTTAGAGTTGAAGGTACGGAAGAAGTGCATTCCAGGCATGGGACACAGCCTTTAAAAAGTATGGGGATGGGAGATAAAATACTAAGTTAAAGAAACTGCCAAGGCCAGGCTGGCTGGGATGTAGAATTCTTGAAGGAGTGAGGTGGAAAGGAATAAATATTTATATAAATCCTACTATGTGCCAGGTGCTGAGTTAAGTGATTTAAAAAAAAAAAAACAAAACCAAACATTATCTCATTTGATTCTCACAACAGCCCTGTGAGGTAATAGCCAACATAGTAACAGCTAATATTTATGTAGCATTTACTATGAGCCAGGCACTGTGCTAAGTGTTTTACAATCATGGGTGGTAGGTGCGCTTATTATCCCTATTTTACAGATAAGGAGACTGAGGCAGGCAGCAGTTAAATGGCTTACCCAGGATCACACATTGAATACGTGTCTGAGGCTAGATTTGAATTCAGCTCTTGAATCCAGGCCAAGACTCTCTATCCATTGTACCACCCAGCCACCTCTATGTAATCTATGAAACGTCTGGAAAGGTAGACTGAAGTCTGGTTGTGAATGAGCTTTCAAAGCCCAGCTGAGGGGTTTCTTTTCTCTTAGATCTGAGGAGAAGGCAGGTATGGTTTTTTGAATACAAATAATGCAGTTGGGCCGGTGTCTTACTTATGGGGACTATTCTGGCTGCTCTCTGTGAGACAGATCAGGGAGGGGAGAGACTGGAAGCCAGGAGACCAAGGGGCCAGGAAAGAATTGACCAAGGGACTGCATTCTTGGCCGATATAAGCTCCCTGAGGGCAGGAACTGTTTTGCTTTTGTTTCATATTACAAGACATGTACATATATGCACATAGTAGGTATTTAATAAATGCTCACTGAGTTGAACTAAATCTAATCTTGTAGGGGGACAGCTTTGGAAGACTGGGGAAAGGGGCTGTGATAGAAGAAAGAAGAGTTGGCAGAGACATTGGGTTGAGGAGATCCTTTGGCATTAAGAGGGTCTTGGGGAGGAAGAGCCCCTACAGGAGGGAACTTTGAGAAGGGGAGGAAGCAACTGGCTAAATTAAAGGACAGGCAATGTGAAGAAGTATGGGCAGCTAGGCAACACAGAGGATAAAGTGCTGGGTCTGGAATCAGGAAGACTCATCTTCCTGGGTTCAAATCTAGCCCCAGACGCTGCCTAGCTGTGTGACCCTGGGCAAGTCACTTAACCCTGTTTGCCTCAGTTTCCTCATCTGTAAAATGAATTGGAGAAGGAAATGACAAACCACTCCAGTATCTCTGCCAAGAGGAGCCCAAATGGGGACATAAAGAATCCTACATGACTGAACAAAAACGTGTAAAGTAATGAGCAGGGCCTGGGATCAGGAAGACCTAGTGCTATGTGGCTTTAGGCTGTGTGACTTTAGGCAAGATACTTAACTTCTCTGAGATCCCGTTTCCTCACTGGTAAAAATGAGTGGGTTGGACTAGATAACTTCTAAGTTTTCTTATAGCTCTTAACCTCTGATCTCAACCTCTGGTGGGGGTAGGAGGGAGAAGAAATTCTGTATCAGGGGCAATATCTAGCATTTGTCAAGCACTTTATATCCATCATCTTATCTGAGCCTTGAGGTAACTCCTTGAGGCCGGGTGCTATCATTATCTCCATCTTAGATGACTTGTCCGGGGCTATGTAGCTAGCATTGGGTTGAGATGAATCTATGTGGGGCCAATCCTTAAAACAAAAGAGAGTTTATTGGCAAGTGGAAAATAGGCCCTTCCAGAATATATGCAGGCATACAAACAATTGGCTTGAGGGGCTGAAACATAATTCCCTTTCTACAATTTCAAAAGGAACAAATATTTTTCAGATTATAAAAATAGCTAACCTTATATTACATCTCCTGTTCTAAATTTGGTAGCCAATAGTTTATTTTTCTGTAATTTCTGTTTTTAGACAGCAGTACATGATTACAGCCCATGTGTTATTGTGGTTTCAGCAGTTTGGTATTTGGTACATATACACAAACTTTCTTGCTTTTCCTATATTTCCTATGGTCCTTTAGGTGTAATTTTTATAATCCTATGATTCTTGTGATCCCTTGTAGCAGTAAGCATTTGAAGAGGGCTAGAGTAAAAAAGGAGTAAGTCAGCTGGGAGATGCACGTGTAGGCAGGGCTTCCTCCTAATTCTAGACTGAAAACCCCCTCCTGCCCCACTACTTCCCTATTCTCTCCCCTCCCTCAGCACAGTGGGCTGAGAAAATAATGTTTATAGGTATGCCGTTCACAAGTTCATATTACTGGATAATGATTAAAACTGTGAAGGCCTGCAATGAAGACATACATTTACCAAACAGATGAATAACTCCCCTCCCCCCACCCCCATAGCATTTTAGAGAATACTGCATAAAACATAAGTACAGTCGACATACTGGGGAGGGGAGAAGGGATATAGTAAGCTTCTATTTTGTTTTTGCATTGATAGCATGAGTAGAAAAGGCCTGCTGAAATAGAAATACATGGTTAACAATTTTCCTCCCTTACCTTTGCTTTTTGAATGAGTTTTTCATCCTCAGGCACACTGGGATTAATCGCAATCACAACACCATCATATCCATTGTCATTCAGCTGTATCATTGACCCTTCCACAGCTTGCAGGAGACCCGATGCCAGGATCAGAAAAACATTTGGAAATGACCCCATTTTAGCTTATATTTCAATGAAGCCATGGAAAATGTCACTGAAAGACTATATATACTCTTACAATCAATTTCAGGAATTTGATGTAGACCAGAAAGTTTGCATAATATGAGGAAGAAAATCCCTAATATTCTTGCCTCTGGAGGTAAACTCCATATACCTTGTTTATTCTAAGGATCTAGATGTCAAACAGAGAAAGATATGTTGCTGAAAAAACATTTCTCTTACTTGTGACAACTAAATCTGAGCTACTCTCTAACTGATTTATTCTAATGAGGCATACATTCTTTTTTGTAAATGCCATCACAAAATAGCATATGAATCACTAGTGGCAGGGTGTTGAATGGAAGTTAGGGAGGCTCAGGAAGGAAAAATAAATGCCAAGGTTCATTTAAAAACTAAAGGAACAGTTCCTCCTGACAGAAAGGGCTCTTCATTATCTAAGAGCGGGAGTCACTCTGTTTTGGGCCTGGGAGGACTGAGAGGGAAGAAGAAAATCTTGTTGTCTGGTTTATCTGGATATATGGTGAGCTGGAGGTGTGTTGCAACAATTCGGCTAGCAGGTATTGTGGGAGTGAAAGACCAATGCAAGCCCAACAACAAAAATGCTGCCAACAGGGGTTCTTTGATCTGCTTTACTAAGAAAAGCAACATTAAGGGGTTAACAATCTCAGTTTAATCAAACATACAAATGTCATTCACTTAGTTCAGGGGGAAAAGCCAGCACCCTGAACTTTGGAGCAAATATGAACAAATTACAAACATCAACAGACAGACCTTGTCTCATTCAAATCTCAATGCATAGTTACCAGGGTTTAACAAAGTCCCAACATCTGGGTTTACAAGCTGGAGGGCTCTTAACTACAGCTGCCCAGAGTCTCCACATGAACACACCTCAAAGAGTGAGAGCCCCCAGCAAATAGCTCTGTCGTCTCTTTTTATACACTCTTTAGCTGTCATCAGCTGTCATCTGAGCGACCAGAACTCAGGCTCCTACTATTGGCTCTAGTCTTAGCAACTCCCCTTAGGACCCTGAGGGCTTCATGCCCACATAGGCTTAGCACCTAGTAGATAGGGGTTTGAACCTGGGGTTTAACACCTAGTAAGACTCAATCAAAGACACCCAACTTAATTGATATTACAAGGTGAAGAATGAGTTAGTCAGAGTGGGCACCTAGAGTCAGCAGGAAGAGCAGTTTTTTGCCCCTCATAGGTAGGTACTTTGTGGTGGTGGGAAGAGTGACCTGGAATCCAATGAGTCCAGGAGGGCCAGAGAATGAATATATCTGGGGAAACTGGCTGGGGGCTCCTTCCCCTTCTTCCCTTCTGGGACTCTCTTTGCCCTATTGTCTTGGGTGGGGGCTGGGGGTGGGGTGGGAGGCACAAGGACCCAGCTGAGTGGGGAGGGGGTGTGGGGCTAGCATAGTTCCACTACCCTAAAAGGAGGCTGCCTTAATTGATTTTGCATGTGACATTGCCTTGTGATCCTTCCCTTTGGACCTTGAATGTACCTTATGCCATAGAACAACCCCATCTTCCAGCTTTGTACCTTTCCCTCTCCCCAGTACCCTCACCTAACCTCCCCGGCTCTTTCCACTCTCTACCCATTCTCCATCTGTGGGTAGAGGCCCCCAGTTTTGGGCCTTCCCTTCTGCCCCATCCTTCCCCGGCTTTGACCCTGCTCTTCTACATGACTGCCTTGCTTTCTGAACTGGTTATACCTCTGTGAATTCTTCCCTTTGACCCCAGCAGTATTTCTTTACCCCTTAGATAATACTCTGAACTATGTCCTTTGCATCCCAAACTGCAATGCAAGCATGTTTCCTTCCTTTTGGCCTGTTAATTGCCCCTAATCCCTAGCATAGCTTGTCTTCTGCTCTCATTAACCCACAGGTGGTGATGACTCGATCTTATCTCATATCCCAACAAAATAAACACCCCACCAAGAACTGCTTGCCACCACTGGCCAACCCTTTCATAGCCCATATTACTCATAGACCTAGAGCTGAATAGGATCTTAAAGGGTGTCTAGCCCAATCCTCTCTTCTTACAGATAGCTGAGACTCAGGTTGGTCAAGGGACTGCCCCGTGGTCCTGCAGGTAGTAAGAAGTAGAGTTAAGATTCAAACACAGGTCCTGTGGCTCCAAATTCAAAGCACTTCCCATTGTACCACCCTACAGTGAAAGTATGCAAAATATATTTCCATATTAGCCATGTTGCAAACCCCCACACAAAACACAAAGCACAAACGAAAAAAAACCAAGCCCAAAACAATGAAAAGCAAGAAACATAAGTTAAGTAAAAAAGTCTGTTTCGGTCTGTATTCAAAGTCCATTGATTCTCTCTCGGAAGGTAGACAGCATTTTTTATCATGGATCCTCTGGGTTGTCTTGGATCATTGTATCGATCAGAGTAGCCAATTTCTTTATAGTTGATCCTCATTAAGATATTGCTGTAACTGTGTACAATGTTCTCTGCTCACTTCACCTTGCATCGATTCATATGTCTTCCTGGAGTTTGAAATCTGGTGCTGCTAAGTCACCTTCCTTCACATTTTAAAAAATTGATTCTCTTGATATTCTTGACCTTTTGTTCTTTCAGATGAATTTTATTATTATTATCATTATTGGGTCTTTTGGCTCTATAAAAGAATTCTTTGGTACCTTGATTGATATGGCACTGAATAAGTAAATTAGGTGGAATTGTCATTTTTATTATGTTGGCTCAGCCTACTCATGAGCAATTAATATTTCTCCAACCATCTAGATATAAATTTATTCGTGTGAAAAGCGTTTTGTATTTGTGTTCACATAGTTCCTGGGTGTGTATTGGTAGGTAGGCTCCCAAGTATTTTATAATGTCACTTCACTCTCCTATTTGTCAAACAAGAGTTGGATTTGATGATGTCTAACATTCCTTCCAGCTTTAAATCTATGATCCTATGATATGCACAAGAAATTACAAAGAAGAAGTGGTACAAAGCATGCCATCAAAGAAATGTAGCCCTGGTAGGAGAGGTGAGAAGAAAAAGTGAGTTTGCCCTTAGAGAGCATAGGGCATAAAATGATCAACAGTATGAATGCTGCACTGGGTGGGATTCACAATGTGAATGTGACAAAGGTCTCTAGCATACTGGATGGACCCTGTATAATGAATTTGTGGGAGGACACAATCAAAAGGTGCACTGAATGGGCAAGCATAGATGGGTCATGAGCTGCATCACTAGAATCCATTGGAGCATTAGAAACAATTTTCTGATATTTAAAACAACCTAAAAATGAAACAGGCTGCCTTACAAGATAATGAGTTCTTTATGACTATATGTATTAAAAGAGAGGATGGATGATTATGTCAAAGATATTTTAGAAGAGATTCCTATCTGAGGTATAAGGAGCAGTCCATTTTCTGATGTCTCTCCTTTAACCACATGGGAAAGGTTAAGAGAGTTTGTTATTGTGGTGTACGCCTGTAATCCCAGCTACCGGTTGAGGCCAGTGGATGGATCTCTTGAGCTCAGGAGTTCTGAGCTTCAGTGGGTTATGCAGGTCAGGTGTTCACACTAAAGTGGGTCATCAATATGGTGAGCCCTCAGGAGCATGGGGGCATCAGGTTGCCTGCAGAGTGTGGAATCAGCCCACATCAGAAACAGATCAAGTCAAAGCTCTTATGCTGATCAGTGGTGGCACCAGGCTTGTGAGTAGCTTGGGTACTTCTAGTCTAGGTAAGAGGAGGAGACCTAATCTTTTCTTAAATGAAAAAAAGGAAGGAGAGATTAAGAGATTGGGTGCATGCCAGTGTTAACTCAATGGGAAAATGGAATCATCAGTATTTCTACATTTCTATCCTGCAAGGTTTACTTATAATTTTAATGAGTTTATTTTTTTAACCTATCTATCTACTTAGTATTTGGGGAGATATCGAACTAAGAATTTATTAATATAGTACTTGCTGTTTTCAGCACTCGTTCTCAAAGCCTATCTTTTGCTTCATACTTCTTAGAGTGAAGCCTGGCAGGTTTGAAAGGCTAGCCTGAAATCATGTTTGGTAGTGATTTAGTGCCCAGATTGAATGATCAAATTGAGTGACGCCAAAGATAAACATGAGTCAGATGCTTTTGTAGGAACCATAAAAAAGGATGATTAAGGGGGCAATCAATCAACAAATATTTATGACATGTCTCCTATATGGACACTGTGGACTAGTTAAAACACTCCCTGTCCTCAAAAAGCTTACAATAAATTAGGAAAAATTATGAGCCCTCATTTGTTCTGTATAGAATATATACAAGTATAAGTATAGCTCTTTATCTGCAAGGGGGCAGTGTGGGAAATGTGATTTTTCCCAGCTAGAAGAAGAGACTGAAGGATCATGGGAGGCAGAAGCTGCACTGAACAGAGAAGCCCAGGAGCCTTCAAGCTTCTCAGAGAAAGGAGAGGAGTCTGGGGGAACAGGCGTGCATCAGCTGTAGAACAACGCAAGTAAAGTGAGCTGCTACCCAGAAATGAATATGATCATGACCAGTTGGAGTCTTGTTAGCCTCACCCACCTGCTTAAGGTGTGATCTTCCTTATGATCTGCTCTGACCACTGAGGACTTTTTGTCTGCTTCTGCTAGAATATAAGCCCCTTGTGGAAAGGGACTGTCTTGTATTTGTATCCAAGGGATTATCTTAGTGCCTAACACATATATAAGAGCATAATAAATGCATTTTTGTTCATTCATTCTTTTATACATTTATTCATGTTATTCTGTTCATGAAAACAGTAGATATCAAGAAATCTTTCACTCATACGTCCATGGTATTGAGGTTTTCTGCTACTTTAAAAATTGCTATATACTTAACAACAAAGTCAAATAAGCATATGTTTACAACTATTTACACATAAAATCAATGAACAAATATTTGCTAAGTACCTATTTGCCAGATACTGTGCTATGCCCTGGGGACACAAGTACAAAGAATGAAACAACCCTGATTTGCAAAGAGCTTCATATAAAATATATATAGCATAAATGTAAAGTTAACACACATATATGTGTATATGTACATACACATATATATGATCTTGTCAAATAAATTAACTTCTATATGTAATATATTTATAACATAAGCTCCTTGAGGGCAAAGACTTTTAGTTTTGTCTTTGTATGCTCAGCATCTAGAATGTGTACTTGGCACATAGTAGGAGCTTAATAATTGCTGGTGGATTGATTGATAATAGCTTACTAATTACCCTCTCATATTCCTTTTCTTTGTCCACTCATCTCTCTATTTCTGTAGGCACTGTTCCTATCATATAGTCATACTATGCCACAGTCCTCCCCAGATGCCTAATAATAGCATGGAGGTGACCCTGGGTTCTTGAAGGTGATGCCAGTGGAAACCCAGCCCCTAATGGGTCTTCGCAAACTGGAAATGGGTTCAGTTCTGTATCAGCTCTGTCATTGGAGAACTCATCTAGCTAAATTTGGAGAAGCTCATGGCAAGGTTAACTGCAGGTGAGGGATTTTGTCAAAATAGAGAAACTCACCAATATAATCTATGCACAAAAGCCTATAGCAGCTGTGATCTCTGTCACCAAAGGGGTGAGTCATGGAACCTTGATTGTTAAAAAGGCTGACATGCCTAGGCATGTGCTTAGAGGAAGCAGATCTGCCCTCCCAGACAATGTATGAATTCCCCTAGTCTGGGGTCCTCACTGGCTGCTTACTTTGTTTCTACACCACTTGCATGACTCCCAAAGAGGAGAACTGGTACATCAGGGAATCACGTGGATCCAAATCTCTTGAGTGACTTTGTGAGTACTGCAGATCATCCTGTTCCACAGGGAATGTGGGACCCACCCAAAATGGAGAATGTCTTATACCCTTTGGAAAGTGGAAAATAATTTTCCTGATCATAAAGGGGCAAATTTTTGAGGTTGAATAAAACATATCCTCTATTTTTTGTCTTGTTAGTTATCCCTTTTAAGAAAAAATAAAAAAGAGGACAAAAAAGGCAATATGTTAAAACTGACACATTAAACAAATCCAACAGTATATGCAGCTCCCCCGCCCCCCCCCCACAGTCTCTCCCTCTGCAAAGAAGGGAAGAAGGCACATTCTCACACCTCTTTGGGGTCAATTTGGTCATTATCATTACGCAGCATTCTGTTTGGATTTTTAGGTTTTTTTTGCTTTCTATTTACATTGTTGTAGCCGTTCTATGACTTGTTTTATTCTGATTTTGCTTCCTTCACTGGGCATCAGTTCATGTCTTCCCATATTTTCCTACAGACTTCACATCAAGGTTCCCCATTTTTCAAGAGATAAACTCCTTTTGAAGGAAGTCTTGTACTGTTAACAAAAAGCTGCCTCCTCAATCCAATCACATGTCCTGCCCTGACCCATTTATTATTCTGGAGGGAGCTGAATGACAGCTGGCAGTTATTCCGTCAAAAAAGACTAATTAAGTGCCTACTTTGTGCCAGGTAGTGTACTAGTCCCTGGAGATACAAAGAAAGCTGAAAGTCCCTGCTTTCAAGGAGCTTGGAGTCTAATGGGGAGATGACTTGCAAACAACTATGTAATGTTCTCTCTCTCTCTCCCCGTGTCTCTGTCTCTCTCTCTCTGTCTCTCCTCTCTATTCGTCTTTCTATCTTTCTCTCTTGTTCTCTCTCTCTCTCTCTCTCTCTCTCTCTCTCTCTCTCTGTCTCTCTCTGTTTCTCTGTCTCTCTCCGTGTCTCTGTCTCTCTCTCTCTGTCTCTCCTCTCTCTTCATCTTTCTATCTTTCTCTTTTGTTCTTGTTCTCTCTGTCTCTGTCTCTCTGTCACTCTCTCTCTGTGTCTCTGTCTCTCTCTGTCTCTCTCTCTGTCTCTGTCTGTCTGTCTGTCTCTCTCTCTGTCACTCTCTGTCTCTGTCTCTCTCTGTCTCTCTGTCTCTCTCTCTTTCTCTCTCTCTCTGTCTATCTAACCCTCTCTCTCCCTTTCTCCTAGTCCAAACAGAAAACTTGCCATCAGTTGTAATCAGAGTAGTATATTGTCATGGATGGTTAAGCAGGCAGGCTCCTAACAAGTTCAAAGAGGCTGGTTGCATAGATGAAGAAAGTGAAACTCGAAGCAGTGACATGATTGGAAGGCTATGTTGGTTGTAAACAGCTCAGGTCCTCTGATCGTCACACCGTGCTGCCTCTGGAATAGTAATCGTAGCTAGCATTTACACAGGGCTTTAAGGACACCATCTCATTTCATCCTCACAGCAGCTCTGGAGGTGGGTGTTATTATTATCCCCATTTTACAGAGGAAATTGAGGCAGATAGAAGTTAAATAAGTTGTCCAGGATCACATAGCTAGTAAATGTCTGAGGCAGAATTCAAACTCAGGTCTTTCTGAATCCAAGTCAAGGACTGTCTCCACCACACCACCTAATAGAGTAAAGATATAAAGTAAGGATGGGTATGAGAAGTATTTTGAAAGATCGGACAAGATATATTGATTGACTTTGATGTCAGAACTGGAAGGGATCTCAGAGGCCACATATTCCACCCTTTCCCTGAACCAATGTGCCTGCCCCCAAATATCAGCCTTCCTCCTGGGGTCTCCATTCTGCTTTGGGGTAGTTCTAGTTGGCTTAGATTTTGATGTTTAAAATAGTGGTTCTTCCAAATATCGATCCTCCCCACCACATGCATTTGAAGGAAATTGTTTAAGTAATGGATTGACTACGGTTCCCCAAGACAAGCTCCTTTAACTTTCACTCAGGGGAAGCTTTGCATGTTCATATTTAATAAAGCATTGCTCAATGCTTCCAATCCTAGTTAGCTGATTAATCATTTTCCTGTGCATTGGTACTGGCACCATTACAAAAGCTTGTTTTTCAATGCACAGCTGGTTGTTTCAAAGTCATGGCTCTTACCAGATAATGATTCTAGAGAACTTCCCAGCTATCAATGAGGGAGACATTAGGGCCAACAAATACTAAGTGAGAGCTGGGTTTGGGGACAAAGCTCACTTAAAGGGCTAGGAACACTCTTACTATTAAGTGCCTTCCAAAAGCTCCTTTCATTGAGTGAAACCAAACTCACCGATCAGTTCAATTCGTTTATATTTAATGTGTCTAGGAGAAATGGTACTAATTAAAAATTTCCTCCGGGGTGTGTGTGTGTTTGCTGTGCTCATATTACATGAGCAGCAGGAAATATGGTTAGAGGCATACAAGAGGTACTCGATGTTTAAAAAAATAATCTTTAGTGAAGTATGTAAATGTTCCTGTTTCTCTGCATCAGTATGATCCGTGGAGTCATGAGTTTAAAAGGGATTCCTGCCACTGTTAGCTTTCTAAGCAGGTAAATTCGAGTAGTAATTGACTTACAGAATTTCAGAGAGGGAAGGGGACACAAGAAGATTATCCAGACCAGCTCATATCAGAACAAGACGTGTTCTGTGCTCTCTTTACCCACTTCTATCATACAGTCATTCAGCCTTTGTTGGAAGACCTCTTTTGATGTGGAGCCCTCTCTTCTCTGGGGTAGACCCATACCACTCAAAGATAGTGCTAATTGTTAGGAATCTTTTTCTGACACAAATCTCAATTTGTCTCATTGCAAGTTCTAACCATCATAGCTGGGGCCAAAAAGAACGTGTCTGATTCTTCTTCCACAAGACAGTCTTTTTTTAAATACCTGGAGACAGCTATCATATACCCCTGAGTCTCCTCTTTTCCAGACTAAACCACCTAGATCAGGGGTGTGGAACCACACGTTGCCCTCTAGGTCTTCAAGTTCAGCCCTTTGAATCCAAACTTCACAGAACAAATCCCCTTAATAAAAGAATTTGTTCTGTAAAACTTGGATTCAGTCAAAAGGCTGCACTCAAGGACCTAGAAGGCCACATATGGCCCTGAGGCCACAAGTTCCCTACCCCTGACCCAGATAGTCAGGTGGCACAGTGAATAGAATGCTGGGCTTAGAGTGAAGAAGCCCTGATTTCAAATCTGGATTCAAGATACATACTAGCTGTGTGACTCTAGGCAAGGCATTTAATCTCTGCCTCAGTTTCCTTAGCTATAAAATGGAGGTCATAATAGCACCTATCTTCCAGGGTTGTTGTGAAGATCTAATAATATTTATAAAGAGCTTAGAACAGTGTCTAGCGCACAGTAGGTGCTTAGTAAATACTTGTTCCCCCAAACTCTCATTTCCTTCAAATGACCCTCAGCTGACGTAGACTCAAGGTCCTCCATAACCCTGGTTGCTCAATTTCTGGACACTCTCCAGTTTATCAATTATCTTTTTAAATGTTCCAGAGTACAGAGGGACCATCACCACCTCCTTATTCCTGGAATTTATACCTAATAATTATAATAGCTAACACTTATAGAGTATCTAATGATACTGCATAATACATAACACAATAAAATAATTACCTCATTTACACTGGATGATATGGACAGCCTTACTTATTATAATCTAGGATGGCAATTCTTTTAACTGCCATGCCAAAAACACTATTTATAAAACATTATTGCAACTAAAATCTCAGATCTTCTTCAAACTACTGTCTAGATATACATTATCCATTATGTACTTACTAATTTATTCATTTTAAACCCCCAAAATAGCATTTTATATCTAAACCTGTTAAATTTTATCTTGTGCCTATCAAACGTGATATTTTTCTGAATCCTAAATCTATTTACCAATATATTAGCTAGCTTTCCCTCTCAGTTTTGGGTCTTCTTTAATGTAAAAATTTTAAAATTATTAACAATGTGTTAACAAACATATGATCAAAGAAACATACAAAATATAACAGTAGGACCAAATGAACAGACAATAATTAACCCAAAATGGACTTGTTCTTTTTGAAGTTCTGCTATACTTGACTTTGCTTTCATTTTTATATAACTCTTGTGTCAGAGGCTCCCTCCTGACAAGAAGGGTCTGGCTAAGCTTCGGAGGCTTCTGGCTTTTTGCTCCCTCCCAGATGATCTGAGAACTTCAGCATCTGTTTCCATCCCAGAGTGTAATCACCAGCTCCCCTGAGAAGCACACAGTTTGACAAGAATGAAAGCATAATGAGCTTTATTAAAAGGTAGGACCAACACGAGACCATAGATAATGGTAGCCACCTATATGCTATCCCTCCAGGTTCTTGAGCAACCTCAGTCACTTATAGCTTTAGGTAAGGTTCCAGAAGGAACACCAAGGGGTTATGCCTCCTTTTAGGGCTCCCCACCTATTGCCTAGCTGGGCATTCTTTTCTGTAGCTTTTGCATGATTTCCCTCAGATGGCTCTGGGTCACTGTCCTTGTAATGACTTGTCATGAAATTCTAATCACTTACCAGCAGCAGCAGTCATTTATCATTCTCCATCAGCTTCACCCTAGGTAGGGTACAAAGTAAGGATTGAAGCCATTCTGTGCCCCCCCCCACCCCCGCAACAGCAGTCATTTTTTCCAACAATTTTTTATTGAATATTTATTCTATTCTCCAATATTTTATAGCATGGGTTTATAAAACAGTAACCTCATACATGCTGGATTCTCTACTCTATCCCATTGGCCTATATTTCTGTTCTCTTCTTCTACTACCTTAGCACCACAAAGCTCTTATGACCTCTTATGTGTTGTTGGTATATTTTGAAATCTGGGTAGGACAAGTCCTCCTTTGCTAGTTTTTATTTAAATAGTCCATCTTGACATTTTATTGTACTTTTATATATTGAAAGGCATTTATTAAGAGCTATGTGGCACGTATTGTAATAAGTGCTAGAAATAAAAATATGAGAAAGTATCAGTCTCTGCCTTCAAAAATCTTATATTCTAATGGAGGAGACAACATACAGAGAGAGCTAGGAAACAAGGTACGATCTACATGTAGTGACATGGTGTGGAAAGGGCAGGGAAGTGAGAGTGTGTGTGTGTATTCATGTGTGAGAAAGAGAGCTGTAGAGAAAGAAAAAAGAGAGAAGAGGAGGAAGAGGAGAAGAAGGAGGAGGAGGAGGAGAAAAAAAGAAAGGAAGAAAAACTTTGAAAGACATAATATACCAGCTATCAGGATAGAACCAGAGCTATGAATCTTGCAAGAGTCAGTGCGTTTTAATAGAATGGTATATGACTAAATATTTGCTCAGGCAAATGAAGGTGGGGAAGGCCAGTAAAAGTTTTGCAATTTAAAAATTTTTCATAAAAGTGACTACATATGTATATTAAAAGTAACCATTAATAAAAGTAATGTTGTCATGCATTTATAGAATACTTTCTGTATACTGGAGAAGTTTGCCATTTCCTTCTCCAATGTTTATCCTATTCTATTATTAATAAACTCAGACCTCTTCTTCTCAAGCACTTTCCATTTTCTGGCACTCCTAGAGCCCTCACTCCTCCATGTAGATACTCTATCCCTGGCCAAGGTCTTCAACACTAGCTGCACCTTTTTTCATCTTCCTCAACATATGGAAGAGGCAGGGAAGCCTGTATCCAAAAAGGGATGATAACATAATAGAAAGGCCCTGCTTCCTGCCTGATTCAGAGCATGTGTAGGGATTTTGACTGTTTCTGGTCCACTTGTCTTATGGTGAAGAAAAGTCTTTCTGGCTGGCTGCTTAATAAAAACTTGGAGGCAAAAGAAACAAACAAAAAGTTCATTATGGTGGCCACTCAGGCCTCTTTCCTCTCTGGCTTCATTCAAAGAGACATTTCCTATAAGCTTGTGTGTCAGGACAGTAGCCTTGGGCCTTCTTCTCCTTATGAGGGTCAACATGGGACCCCATGAATTAAGGCTTCTCAGTTCTTTGCCTCTTTGCATTTGTTCTTTTCTGCTCTTAAGTGAAGTAGTGTTGTGTTAAGGTGTCTTTATGGGTTTTGAAAGGTCAAGAGAGCGGAGGTCCACGAGCTGGAGTCCATGCCAGATTTCGTGGACCTGACGAGCCCAATGAAGTACACCATCTTGAGCAACCTGAGTCCCCCAGCACAGAAGTGGACTGATGGCAGCCAAGAGGGAGTGACAGCAATTCCTCCTCAGTGAAGCTGGTGGGGTGAGTGTTTTGTAGCAATTGCTTTAAGGTTGAACTTACTCTCCCCAGGACCAAGGTAGTCTAGGGGAGAGTGTACCTCCAAGTGTTGAGATGGGAGGGAATGATTTTTAATTTGTGTCCTTGTTATATCTTCTCAGTAAATATCCATTTGTAAAAACTAATTGATGTTAAGTGGCTAAATGATACTGCAGCACTAACTGGCCATTAACATTGGTGAAAACACTCCAGAGTGGGGGCTTAAGCTGATGGTATTAGAGAAGAACCCAATAACCTCTCGGGACACTCCTAAGACTCTGAGGGAGGGAGATGTAGCCTTGTCTGAGACCTGGCTTTTCAGTGAGCGTGGGAGTCATTTTTATCAAAGCTACATAGGTATTAATTCTCTTAAGTATGGTATTATCTAGCACATATTTCTCAGTTTTGTCCAAGGACAACATGAAAAAGTTTGCTTTCTTAGCAGCTAGGTGTGTCCCGCACTAGGAAGTGGCATAAAGCTAAGATTATCATAGTGTGCATTTTAGTGGTAAGATTCTATTTTGCAGGTTAAACACTTCCTTCCTGGAGATTTAATGCCAACTGTGTCAATCACACTCTGACAGTTTGAAATGACAGCTTTCATGTTCTTTTCATGATCTAAATGATGCAATCCTCTGAAACTCTTCATTGTCTTTATAATGATGTCTTCATAACGCGTCTTAGTATTTCTACCTTCATAACATTTCTGAAGTTTGACCCCTTCTCTCTTTCATGCTCCCCACCACCAACTTTCTTTAGATTTTCATCATCTTTTGCTTAGGCAATTGCCAAGGCCTCTTAATTGGTCTCTCTGACCCGAGTATCTCTCTACTCCAGTCCATGGAAAAGATTTTACTGAAGCTCACATCTGACCATGTTATTCCCCTACTCAAACTCTAGTAGCTTCATGTGGTCTCTAAGACAGAATAAAACTCCTTTGTTTACCTTTTAACGTTCTTTATAACGTGGTCTCAACTTAATTTTACAGCCTATATATATCCTGTCCCTTTCCACATTTTGTGATCTGGCTAAATTGGCTTTCCCTCTATTCCTCAAATGTGGTAGATTGATCTCCCATTTCCATACTTTTGTCCTGGCCATCGTCCAGTATATAAGGGGAAGTAACATGAAATAAGCCTGGAAAGAAAGGCCGCAGCCAGGTTGTAAAGGACTTTAAATACCTAATAAAGGCATTTCTATGGAATGGAATAAGCATTTATTAACCACCTACTCTGTACCAGATGTGCTAAATGCTTTACAAATACCATTTCCTCTGATCCTCACAACGCTGTGAGATGTGCTATTGTTACCTGCATTTCACAGTTGATGAAACTGAGGAGCAGACAGAGGTTAAATGACTTGCCCAGGATCAGAAGGCTAGCAAGTGTCTGAGGTCAGATTTGAATTCAGGTCTCCTTGACTCTAACCACCTAGCTGCCTCTGCTGGACAAACCAACTTTGTATCGGATGCTATATTCACTAGGGAATCATCGAAGCTTGTTGAGTAAGAGAGTGACACGGTTAGACCTGTGCTTTGGGAATATCAGTTTGACAGCTGTATGGAGATGAATCTGGGGGTCGGGACTATAATTAGGGACATCAATAAGAACGCTATTGTGAAAGTCCAGGTGAGAGGTTATATCTTGGACTAGGGTCCAAGAGAAGGGGATGAATGTGAGAAATGTAGAGGAGGCAAAACTGACAAGACTTGGCACCTGACTGGATATAGGGGATAGGCGAGAGTAAAGAGTTGAGGATGACCTAGTTTGGGAACCTAGGTTATTAGAGGAATGGTAGTACCTTTAACAAAAATAGGTAAATTAGGAGGGAGCATAGATTTAGGATGAAAGATTGAATTCTGTTCTGGACATGCCAAGTTTGAGACACCCATGGGACATCTAAGCGGGTATGTTCAGCAGGCAGTTGGAGATCTGGAACTATGTAATTTTAATACAATTTGAAGACTTTCCCTGCCCCTTAATAGGCTTATGTGACCTGCTTTGAATCTGAGTCACATGAGCCTGGGTCATGAGGGTTGTGATGCCCTCTGGCCCTTAAGAAGGGTATATATACTCGGAGGTTAGCATTTTGCTTTGGGGCTCACTCATTGGAAGAGTGTTTGTGTGATTTAGCCAGATGAGACTCTAGGTAGCTGTTAAGGAGCCTCCCCCTTCTCCCCGCTCTGGCTACTTCTCTCTCTGGTAACTATGTATATATTGCTTGTGGTTAGACAGTTGGAAGCCCTGTCTGTTGATCTTTGCTGTTTGTATTTGTTCTGTTTATATAATTTCTGCTTGTAATTTCTGTTTGTATTTTCTCTGAAGTTCAGGGTACTGACTTGTCCCCTGAACTAAGTGAATGATACACATACACACACACACACGCACACACACACACACATACATACACACACATCTATATATATGTTTGATTAAAGTAAGATTGTTGACCCCTTTAAAGTTGCTTTCCTTTAAAAAAGCAGATCAAAGAATTTGTGCTAGCAGCCCTCCTGTGTGCTGGTGTTATTGGTCTTACACCCCCATAGCAGCTGCAAGGAGCATTGTTGTTACAGACTACCAGCTCAGAAGAAAGAGGACTCTACAGGTAGGTTTGAGAGTTGGTTCCATAGAGATGATAGTTGAAACCATGGGAGGTAAGATCACCATGAAGGAAAAAAGAGAAGAGGATGGGGCCCAGAACAGAGACTTCTTCTGCCTTCTCTATTTACCAGTAATACAATTCCTGAACTAAGGGCACTCTCTTAAATTATTAACAGGTCCTGATCGAGATGGATGTACCAGGAATTAATGGACTGATTCTGAGGCAGGGACACAATAAAGAATGATAGAGATTTAACTTTTGTGAGCTCTGATATTAGCAACTCAAAACACCAAGGCAGCAGAAGTTGTCTGCTAAAATAGGTGTATTTGAGCTGATTCGTATGTTGACGTTGACACTTTAGGAAATCCTGGTAGACAGTTTCATGAAATATACTCAACATCTCCAAAAATGCATCTTTACTTCTTTTTAATATACCCAGAACAGGATCAGAGGCCATAAGGAGCCCATATCAAGAGGAATATCAAGTAAGCTATGTGGGGTCTATGTGGGGTCTAAAATTGTCCAATCTGCAAGAAAAACCACTGAGGCAGAGCTCCAATCCAATAACACTTTATTAAATGGCCCTTGGCCCCCTCTAATGAAGTGGACCTCAGATCTTCCTCATGATCTGAGATACCCCTGATTGCTAGGACCTTGTTTATATAAGGTTTGATACTGGGTTTGACACTTGGACACTGTGGCGAGGCAAAGCAAAGTACAAAATCCCATTGGTTGACAGATCTTGTTTTGAGGGCCAAAAAATGATGTATTAGCCAAAAAAATGGTATATCAGTGGGGGGTGGCAGGGAGTCATGGGTTTGGTGAAGCATGATATATATCTCTGTTGATTAATTGGTCATAAGATGGATGGCTTCCTCCTCATGTTGACCAAGAAGAGATACCCAAAACAAACTGGGGAACTTTCCATACCATGTTGCCCATGCGAGGCTTGGCCATTGAATTTGAGCAAAACAGCAGATATATCTTTGTCAGCATTCTTGTGGTTGTGAAAGTGAGCTTCATAACTGGTAAACAAGTGATGAAAATATTGGATTAAAGTTTGAGGCCTACTATAAGAACCTACCTTATCTAATTATCCTCATATAATTTATGTACAATATCAAACTGATTAATACTAATTGAAATAGAGTAGGGGTCCAAATGAATCATTTTCACAGTTAAGTAGTAGGTGGGAGGCTTAGAAGCAGAAAGTGATGGGGAAAAGGGCAGGGAAGAAGCCATACAATTCCATGATATCTGAGAGTGAGTTATATCCATGTTGAAAAACAAACAAACAAAAAAACTAGCCTCACCTCCAGGAGGGGGAGATAGTCCCAGAAATAGTGATGGAAAGACCATGGGGAATCCTAGAATTCTATGGTTGGACCAGAGCTCAAAGGCTCTCCAATCCACCCCTTACCCAGGAGCAGGAATTCTCTGCATTAGCTCGGCCATGTGGTCATCTAGATGCTCGAATACCTCCATTGAAGGAGGTTTACTTCATAAATTAACCAATTCCATTTCAAGGCAACATAATTAGGAAATTCTTCTGCCTACCAGTAACTTCTATCCACTGATTCGAGTTGAATCTTCTGGAGCCAGATTAATTCTAATGCCTTTTATATATGACAACCTTTAAACTAATTTTAAAAACTTATTTCCCTCCCTAAACCTACTCTTTTCCAAGTCAAACAGTCTCAGTTCTTCATAGAAGACATTTATACCTTTTGCCATACTGACTTCCGAATGTACTCCAGCTTACACCCCTTTTAAAATGTGAAGTTCAGAAGTGAATATTATTCTCAAGGTATATAGTCTGACCAGGGCCGACTGTGGTGGGTCTGTTACCGCCTCTGTTCTGTTAGTCAGTCGACAAGGGTTTATTAAGTACTTACTATGTGCCAGGCACTGTGCCAAATGCTGGGGACATAAAGAGAGGACCAAAAATAATCGCTTGCCCTCGAGGAGCTCATACTCTAATAGGGGTTGAGACATATAAATACCTAAATACATACACGTTATCTCTAGAGTAGATGGAAGGTGAGCTGAAAGAGAAAGGCGTAAACAACTGGGGAGATTGGGAAGGGCTTCATGCACCAGGTGAGACTTGGGCTGAGTCTTGAAGGAAGCAAGGGTTTTGGCCATTTTGTGTCTTTTAATGTAGTCTAAGATTTCAGTAGACCGTTCTCTCTCTCTCTATGGATATCATGGGGCTATCCATTGTTTCTCCTTATGACATTTACATGACTAGTTTACCTCCCTTTCCAGTCATCATTTCTCCAATGATATAAAAAAAATAATAGTCAAGGATCTCACAAGATTTAGCGGCTTCCACATTAAAGAATTAGGGGGCTTGGAATACGATATTCTGGAAAGCTGAAGAGCTAGAATCACAACCAAGAATAAGCTACCCAGCGAAACTGAGTATAATCCTTTAGGAGGAATATAGACATTCAGTGAAATAGAGGATTTTCAAGGGTTCCTGGTAAAAAGACAGGGGCTGAAAAGAAAAGCTGACATTAAAATAAAAGTTTCAAGAGAAGCATAAAGAGGTAAATACGAAAAAGATATCATAAAGGATTCTATGAGGATAAACTATTTACATTCATATATGGGAAGATGGTACACATAACTCCTAAGAACTTTATCATTATAAGGGTAGTTAGAAGGAGCCTACATAGATGGAGGGCATGGGTATGAGTCCATTATGTTGGGATGATCTAAAAAAATGAAGGGGTGAGAAAGAGGAGTGCATTGGGAGGAGGGAGAAAAATAGGGAAATTATCTCACATAAAAAGAGGCATCCAAGGAAGATTTTTTTTTATAGTGGAGGAGGAAATGGGCGGTGGCGGTAGACACTCACTCTCATTGGAATTGGTTCAAAGAGGAAAAAAAACACACACACACACACACACACACACACACTCAGTCAGTTATAGAAATCTCTTATCCAACAGAGAAATAGGAGAGGAATGAGACAAGTGAAGAGGGGGGTGGTGATAAAAGTGAGGGAAGATTAACAGACATGGTAGTCAGAACCAAAACAGAATTTTGGGGAGGGATAGGGTAAAGAGAGACAGGGGGAAGGAAACGTGGAAGACAATAGGATAGAAGGAAATACACAGTAATAATAACTGTGAATGGGATGAATGCACCCCAAAAATGGAAACAGATAGAATAGATTAGAATCCAGAATCCAACAATGTTTACAAGAGATATGCTTAAAACAGAAAGACATACATGCATAATTAAAATAAGGGGCTAGAACAAAATCTATTATGCTTCAGCTGAAGTACAAAAGGCAGGAGTAGCAATCATGTTCTCAGATAAAACAAAAGCAAAAACAGACCTAATTAAAAGAGATAAGCAGGGAAACTACATTTAGATAAAATGTACCTTAGACAGTGGAGTATTATAAAAATGTTTATGGAAAGTTGCTCAGATAAAGACATCATTTCTCAAACATGTAGGGAACTGAGTCAAATTTATAAAAATAAAAGCCATTCTTCAATTGATAAATGGTCAAAGGATATCAACAGGCAATTTTCAGAAGAAGAAATCAAAACTGACTATAGTTATATGAAAAAATGTTCTAAATCACTATTGATTGGAGAAGTGCAAATTAAAACAACTCTGTGGTACCACCTCATACCTATCTGAAATGACAAATACTGAGGAGGGGGTGATGTGGGAAAATAGGCACACTAATGAGCCACTGGGGGAGTTGTGAACTGGTCCAACCATCCTGAAGAACAATTTGGAAGTATACCCAAAGGGCTATAAAACTGCATGCCTTATGACCCAGCAATGTCACTACTAGGTCTGTACCCCAAAGAAATCAAAGAAAAAGGACAAAAATGTTCATAGTGACTCTTTTTATGGTGTCAAAGAATTAGAAATTGAGGGATGCCCATGAATTGGGGAATAGCTGAACAAGTTGTGGTATTGTAATGGAATATAAGAAATGATGAAGGGGATGGTTTTGGAAAAACTTGGGAAGACCTATATGAACTGATGCAAAGTGAAATAAGCAGAACCAGGAGATCATTGTACACAGTAACAGCAATATTGTAATGATGATCAACTGTGAAAGACTCAACTATTCTGATTAATATAATAATCCAAGACCATTCAAAAGAACTCATGATGGAAATTGCTATCCACCTCCAGAGAGAGAACTGATGATTTCTGAGTGCAAATTGAAGTATAATTTTCACACTTCCTTTATTTTTCTTGGTTTTGTAACATGGATAATATGGAAATGGGTTTTGTATGGTGGCTATCATATTACTCGCCCTCTCAATGGGTGGGGGAAGGGTTCAAGGGACAGAGAATTCGGAACTCAGAATTTTAAAAAATGTTAATCATTTTAAACACAGCTAGCATTTATGTAGCTCTTTAAAGTTTGCAAAACACTTTACATGATATTGCATTTGAGCCTCATAACAACTAGGGAGGTAGGTGCTATTATTATGCCTCTTTTTCAAATAAGGAAACTGAGGCTGAGAGGTTATGTGACTTGCTCGGGATTACTGCACTCGTGAGTGGCATCCTTTACACCACTTCTCTGGTGCAATTCTTCTTTGGAAATATGTTGTAGCCTACACCTCTCCATTGCTCCAAGGGCAACCAGCAACTTTGATTGTCCTGTTCCATGACTCACAGCCATACAATGTAGGTAAGAGAATGTTGCTGTTAAAAAGGAAGAAACCTTGTCTTGGGGAGAAGCTTGGTGTCGTTATAAATAACCCCCAATTTCCCCAGTCATTCCAGCTTGTTTTCTTCCTTCTGTTCACTTCTGAGCCTGGTTCACTGATCCATCTGTAATGTCTGTTCAAGTCACATATGCATGCATACCTACACACACATCTGCAAATACACACACTGCTGGACTATGTCTATGGGTTTTACGTCCAACTTCATGTCATATGCTGGACAATAGGTATTCTTTATCCATTTGGTTTTTATTGAGTGGAAAAAGCCATCTAGCAATCCTGTCAAAAAGGGAAATGAGATTATTCTGTAATGCTTTATTTTTATTGAAATCATACCAGCTGCTAGGCATCTATGCTTTGCTTAAAAACTCCATTCTAGATTTTTGCCAGGGACTGATCTCACATAACTGCTTTGTGCTTCCCAGAATACACCTCTTCCCTTTTGAAACTCATGATAAGGTTTCCTGGCTTTCCTTTCACGTCTCCTGATTCACATTTGATCACAGGTTCCTGCTTTTGGTCCATGAGCACAATGGACCAAAATCTTTCATGCAATTTGCCTTCAGACTTCAAATCATTTCTTCCACTATGTGGGTTTTAATTCCCTCCTAATATTTGTTTTAATCTAATCTCCTTAGTTGGGAACTCATTCTGTTTGATAAAGACAAACAAAAGAGAAGCTGGGTCCTTCTGATTCTCTGTGTTTTTGGTTTATTTCCCTATTTTAGACCAATGATGTCAAGCTCAAATAGAGATGGGGGCACATTGACTTAGTATGTAATGTTATCTATATTTGATATATTTTTACTTACTTTGTTAAACATTTCTCAATTACACTTTGATCTCGTCCGGCTCACTCAGAAGTTTTACTTTGTTGCTACCAATGGTAGAACCCTGAAGAAGACAGGATCTTCTGAAGCATCATATGTGGAACTGACATATCCCTGCCATGCTACTCCCCAAAGACCCCTGACACACGTGATTTCATGTGAGGTAGGCAGCTCTGATGTGGGGAATACAAGCCCTATCATCTCATATTGTAGGTGTGCACCTTGCCCATGGTCCCTCAGCTAGGGAGGCAACAAAGATGGGATTCAATCCTTCATATTCGGAACACCCCTCTCCCCAATCTAGAAAGCTTTTTCACTGTTTGTGGTTCATACCCACTAAAGGAGAGGTAAGTTTAGCCTACCATAACACCTCCACTCGGCACTGGGCTTTCTCACAGGTAGAGGCAATCTGAGAGGAAAACCAGACATTCCCTGTGACAGGAATAGAAGAGCTGAAAAAGAGAGCTTTGAGATATGGAAGACTGACAGGAAGCTGTAATGATGGCGCTATAGCAGCGCAGATGTTTTGCTGTTGTTCAGTTGTTTCCGACTCTTTGTGACCCCATTTGGGGTTTTCTTGGCAAAGATACTAGAGTGGTTTGCCATTTCCTTCTCTAGCTCATTTTATAGACGAGGAAACTGAGGTAAATAGGGTTGAGTGACTTGCCCAGGATAACACAGGTAGTAAGTGTATGAGGCTGAATTTGAATTCGGGAAGATGAGTCTTCTTGACTCCAGGCTCGGTGCTCTATCCACTGTACCAGCTAGCTGCTGCAGAGCAGATGTGATGGACTACAAGAAGGAAGCCATAGGGGAGCTGCAGTAGGGAGGGAGAGCAGACCAGTGTGAGTGTGTGTGGTGTGTGTGTGTGTGTGTGTGTGTATGTGTGTGTGTGTGTGTGTGCTGTCTGTGCGTGTGATTATGGAAGCACAAATCAGGGAGAGGTTATATATGCTAGAATGCTTCTCTGGTGGGCTGCAGGATGCCTCTAAACTCCTTCCTCCACATGCAGATACTGTGAGAGGTATCAAACCTGCAGCCACATGTGACCCACAAGAGTCCTGAGTGCTGCCCAATAAAATATAATTGGGAAATGTTTAACAAACATTTGTTTGTTTAACAAACAAAAAAAAAACAGCTGTTAAAATGTGGTCTGAGCTGACTCCAGCAGTTACTACTTCTATATATTACATCTGAGCTCTTTCAAGATGCTGAGGATAATACGGCATAGGTTCAGAATAGGTGCTGCAGAAATACAGCTACTGTTCTTTCTCTGAAAGACCTCGTCACAGACTCAGCTCTTTATGGAAGATTGACTTTGCTCACATGAGGTCAATACTTTGACTACCACAGGATGCCAGGAACCAAGGAAAGGGACACGGAGACCCGTAAACTCTCCCCTACTTGAGGAAGAGACACAATAACATTCCTGAGGTAGGGAAATATTCGACCTGCTTTGTTAACGGTTATGAGTCACTGTCAATAAACTGATTTTGCTCAGAGTATGGATTGCATTTTACCTTTATTGCATTTAAGTGTTTTATTGCCTTATTGCTCAGCCTGGATGATCACTTTTTGGGAATATTATAGAGAGATATCGCTCAGGTACAGGTTGGAATAGATGGCCTCTGAGGTCCCTCTAACTGAGATCCTGTAACCTTATAAAAAGAATAATCAGTCAAACCTTCCAGTATTCTCTATTCCCAAGACACTGCGCAGCTTATAGTGCAACCTGGAACACAAGACTTCCTAGGGACACATATAACGCAGGAAGACACAGAGACACACAGGGATAACCATCCAGAACAACAGATTCCTGGAACTTGATACTACACTACGAAGAGGTCTCATGTAGTTCTTTAACTTTTCCTCCTTATATAATTAACTCTGCAACTATGGCTTAATGGGCCAGTATCTGATTGCCTGTGAATGTTGATGCAGAGTTAGAGCATCCTTATGTACTTCCAATAGTCTCCTTTCATTTTGGCTTGTTCATAAGAATTGAAAAATCTTAGCTGAAAAGAACCACATTCATCTAGTTCAACGGCCTCATTCACCTCTACAATTACCTTGATTTTCATAGGACGTGACTTCAAATTCCCTTGTTTTTCTTGTTGCCTTGCTCAGGGACATTCCTTTTAAAGTGGATTCACAAAAATGAATGTGATACGTGGATGACAGTCTACAGTCTAGTAACACTGGCCTTCTTGTACTTCCTCGCCCCAGATACTCCACCTACTGACTCCATTATTTTTCACTATTTCTGCATACTTAGAATGCTTTTCCTCCTCATCTCCACATCGCTGGCTTCCTTCAACATTTGGCTCAAATCCCATCTTCTTTAGGAGGCCTTTCTGAGTCCGACTGCCATTCCTAAAAGCTTCCCTCTGAGATTATGTCCTATTTACACTGTATGTATCTTGCAGGTCCATAGCTGTCTGCATACTCTCTCCCCCATTAGACTGTAGCTCCCTGAAGGCAGATATTTACCTTTCTTTGTATCCCCAGTACTTAGCTCAGTGCCTAAGCACCTGATAAATGCTTGTGGATGATGATACTCCATGTGTCGTCTGACTAGGAAAAAGGACAGTGGGACGATTACTTTCTTTATGGAATGGCCTTTTTAAAGTACCTTAAGATTGTGCTGGTTTTCTCTAGCAGCCACATTATACTGCTGACTCACACTGACCTTAAAGTTGATAAAACCCTTAAGTCTTTTCTTCTAAATTCCTGTGTAGTGATATCTCCCCCATCCTCTACTTCTGCTCAACTTTTTAAAAATGTTTACCATTTTTCTCTACTAAATTTCACTGTTCGAATTAGCCCATTATTCTAGTCTCAAGACTTTTAGTACCTGTTTTCTCTTGTAATTTAACAATTTTCCTCTTCGACCAAATTGCAAATTGATTGCAAATTGGATTATCATGCCCCCTGTCTTCATCTAATCACTGTAAAAATGATTTAAAAAGGTATGCTGATGAGAGAGCCTTGTAATATGTTAATAGAGAATGTTTTCTGGATTGACAGTACTTCCTTTACCATTTGAGATGGGAAATCTCTTTAACACAAGAGATGGATTCATCACACTTAGTGGAATGAAACTTGCAGATGTCTAGAAGTTGAATAGCTTCTTCAACTTTCTTTTGTAATCTCTATCAGAAACTCATATTTCATTTTCTCCAATTGTATGATCAGTCTGCAGTATTTTCCCATAATATTATTGCTTTGGTTTTTTTCCTCACTCAAATACCATCCATGCTGTTTTTCCCTTAGGTTCATGGATTTCCATGCAGGTGTATCTAGGGATAGGGACAGAAACTGGACCTGAGTATATATTCTTTAAATATGTTTCTCAACCTTTGAAGAAGGCATAGCCTTTTTTTACTGCCAGATTGTAGTATTAAATTTCATTCCATCAAGTCTGGCAATATCTAAGAGGTTATATTTCTCCTTGTGCAAAAATCTCAAGTTTGCCTAAAAATAAATACTCTCTCTACTGGTCTATAGACATGTATCGGACGGAACATAATTACCTATTTTCACCAAGAAGCAACCACCTCCTCCCTCCCTGTACTTTATAGAAGTTCTCAGTCCCACTAGTGTTCCCATAATGCTGTGAGTTTGGGGTATTTGCACAAAAAGAACTGAATAAGGATTCCTGGGAGCCGGAACAAAAAGGAGAAAGCTTCTGAGAAATGGTGCTATTGAGGAAGGTGAGGGGCCTGAAGGGGAGGAAGACTATGGCAAAAAGGTGAATATCTTAGTATGAATATATCACCTCTTCTTTATGTAAGCAAAGGTAGAAGATCGGTATGCTCCCTAGAGCTTTTTTGTTTGGATTTCAGAGACTGGGACTTGATTCTATGTCATTAACTGAGACAAAGTTGTTTAGATACTCATCAGAAAAGCTGTCCTCCCTCTTGGTACCTTATTATATAAAAGTGAGTTGGGAACCAAATTGGATTGTTTTCCCTTCTAAGCCTCCCTGGATTTCCAGATTGTGAGTAGCAAGGGGTTGGGAGATAATTTCTTCTTTTTCTCCAAAGCAGAAAATGGCAGTTTGCAGGAGAAGCACATGCAAACAAGCAGCATATAATTGTTCAAATGGACTGAGGTTAACGGACCCTATATTTTGTTTCCATTTCTTAGCATTGGATAGACTCTAGAGATACTGGTTATGGACTTTACCAGCCTTGAGGATTATCTCCTGGGTAAACCCAAATTCCAAAGTTCCCAAGTTAGAATTCAGGCACCAACTTCCTAGAGAGATTTCCTTGACAGCTTCCTTCTTAGAGAAGTAAGAAACTTGGCTAAAAAAAATAATTAAAAAAAAGGATTCCAGTCTGCCAAAACCTGTTCTTGACAAACCCAAACTTTTTCTTAGCGATTGCTTCCCTTCTTAAATCTCATAAACCAACCCTTTATTAATTAACACATTTTGCCAGGAATAGCTGTCATGTCTAACAACCTGTAGTTAGCAAACATTACCCATTTGCATTAAAAAACAAAATCAAACAAAACTGGGACATTTGCCATTCTGCAGTCCTGTGATACCTCTCCTGTTTTCCATAGTTCTCAAAGATCAGTATATGACAGGACAGCAACTAAAAAATTCACATTTACCAGTTTTTTAAAGTACCGTACAGTTCATTCTGGCCTGGTAACTTGCACTCAGTGAGTACAGCTAAGTACACACTTATAATCACCTTGGTTTTCAACTTTCTGCTAAATAGGTTTGTCCTATTCTTCCTGGTATGAAAATCATTCTCCAGGTAGAGAAAAGGAAAGCAAAATAGGAGTCTGTCAGTTCTTCCTTTTCTGCAGTGTTTATTATAATTGTCTTTTTACTATTTCTTCTTCAATCTTCCTCTTGCTCTAATGTAGCTAACCAAAATCTCTTTGTCTTTTGAATTGTCCACCTCACTCATTCTGAGATTTGGGGTTCCTGACAGTCTTGCTATATGGCTATTTTAAAAAATCACCTGTAACCTGTTTTCATTTCCATTTCCCATACATAGGGACAGGATTAGACCTGTGATTTCATTGGTTTAGGGAATTCTCAGGTGAGTAATCTCTCTCTTCTAAGGCACAGCAATACCTTCTTTACAATCTGTAGCCTTAAAGTATTTAGAAGTTAAGTGACTTGCCCAAGGTCACAAAGCTAGTATGTGTCTTTGGTGATTTGAGCTTAGGTCTTACTGGCTTTCACACCAGCTCTCTGTACATGATACCATAATGTCTCTCTTTTCTCTATGCATTTAAGTTAAGCTCTCTGTATACCCATATTAGTTTCCTTTGACAGTTTCTCTTTTTCCTCCTACACCCTACTTATCCACAGATTCCTTATTTGTGTTTATATTAATAAGCATATACATATATAGGCATGTGTATTTTTAAAGAAATGCAATAAAATTAAAAAGATGATAAGTGTAAAATAAATATAAGGCATCTAAGGAGGAGGCCAGCAGCAGCTGGCCATATTGACAAAAGGAGCAGCATCATAGGCTGGGAAAACAATATAATTAGCTACAAAGCTTGTAGCATCACAGGTATGGGGGACAATATGATTAGCTGGAAATTGGCAATGAAGGCTAGCAACAAACCCGTTTTGTTGTTATGGAAAGCTTATTGGTGGTGTCCACCTTTATGGCTAGGGAGTGTCACAGTGATAATAGAGCGGACTTTCTTGAGGGATAGTCAGTGGTGCAGAGAAAACAGAGTAGACCCCCTGGTATCCACCTGCATCCTTCAGGGATAACAGATTTCCTTGACACAAGAGTAGAACAGTGATTAGCAGGAAAACTGAACTTCTAAACTTCATTAACTCAGAGAAGAAAGCTGAACTTCTGAAATTAACTTGGACACAAAGAAACATCACTTAATATACAAAATTTCAGCAGTGATACAGAATAGAATCAGTTACAAAAATGGAGGCAGTATCAGTTTTTCTAGTGTTTGATTTATAATTTTTGCCATATTAGAAAAGGTCGCTTTAATGCTTTTGTTTTTTAATTTTTCTTCAGCATAAATGAGCACTACATTTTGGCAAAAGCTTTTTCTGCATGTATTGGTATAATTATGTGCAGTTTAAAAATAGGTCTTATTTAATGGATTTTTAAAGTTTTCAAAGAAATTTTAGGTCATATTTAATTATTCCTACTGTAATTCTGTGTATATTTGAAAATTATTGGTACATCCTTATTTTTCCATTAAATTCTCTTCATACATTGTGTTGCTTAGCTTATTGTACCCTAAGATTTAGAGCTGGAGATCATCTAGCCCAACCTCCCCCCTCCTTATTTTACATATGTGAAAATTGAAGGCCCAGAGAGGTGAAGATATTTGTGCAAGGACATGTAGGCAGTAGTTGAATAGTATGGAAATCCAGGTTTTTTGACTTCACATTATTATTCTTATGCTAAGCCAGACTTATTCAGTGATCAACTCTGTAATTTGTTTATCTTTTTCTTGACTTATCATATGCTGATAATATGGAATTGAAATATTCACCTATTATTGACTTCTTACTCTAAAATCGTAAGCTTCTCTTTGCAACTCTATGAATGTTATATACTATATAAATGAATTATTATTCATTTAGTTCTAGCTAACATGTATATAGCACTTATGGGCTAGGCACTGCACTATGTGCTTTATCAATTTTCATCTCATTGGATTCTCAAGATGACTGTGGGAGGTAGGTGCTTTATTATGATGCCCATTTTACGATGGGGAAACTGAGGCAGGCAGAAGTTTAGTGCCTTGTTCAGGGTCACATAGCTAGTCAGTGTCTGAGGCAGGATTGGAGCTCAGGTCTTACTCTAGGCCCAGCGCTCTCTCCACTGTATTACCCGCTGCCTCTGATTCATCATAGTAATGTAACTGCTCTATTATTTGATAGGATTGAAGTCCTCTTGGGTTTTCAGAGAGGTGCACCAGAGAACAAGTTTTAGCATTTAGTAACTTCCGCAAGTTTTGAGTGTAGCTTGTTGATGGACTCTGTCACCAAAGGACTAGCCTGTGTGAGTTTGAAGAGGATAATAAGGGGTCCCCACTTTTGCCTTAAGCTGTGATGTCAGATGGAAGCTATTTGGATGGGAAGTAAAAGAAGGCATCCCTCTCCCACCCAGTTCCTGCTAGGACAGGAGTGTTATACACATAGGTCACAGGTTGGAGGGCATGAGTTTCCTTCATAAAACAAGCCAAGTCTTACTCTGGTCCCTAGAGAATCAGCATTCCCCACACCAACTAATTTTCATTTTTTAATTGTACTGGTATAGGGAGTTCCTGGGGAGATGTTCCCTCCACCAGTGTAGACTCTTCTACCGGCAGTGCAGCTCTTCTGCAACTTGAAGTCTTCATCAGCTTCCTGGGTCACAGAAAAGTCAAGTGATTTGCACAGCTGGTATGCGTCAGTGGCAGAACTTGGCCCGGCTCTTCCAGGCCTCACAGCTGGCCCCCCTCCCTCATGCCATTTGGACGCTTTCTTTTGTTGCACTGTTCAGATCGTATTCATTGAATACTTTTCTCTTTCTGTGGGTCTGGCTTTGCTGGCTTCACGCTGTGAAAAGGTCCCCAGGAATCCCGGTGCCCTCATAGATTTGGGGACATAGCAGATTGAATAGCTGGTGAAGTTTTGGGGGCAGTTCTTCTTACAGCTATCTCCGTAACATCTTCCTTGACTGAAACAGTCCTCTTGCCCTCCAAATAATTCTCATTTTCTTCATAGCTGTCTTAGTGAACTCATGAAAGAGAAGAACCATTTTGAAAGCTTTTAGCTTCTTGCTTCAGATCAGTTACCATCTTATTTCTCGATTCCTACATCTCTTAGGATCAAATAAAAACACGTATTCAGGCATATATATGAAAAATTAGCTTTCTTTACTGGCAAATAAAATATGAACTAATGAATGAAAAGGATGATCACACTTTTATGTTTTTACCTTAAATATATGTGTTTATAGTTAATCCATTTGTTCCTTTAATATTAAATGTATAATTTGCTTTAAGAATGTTTGTGTCCAAATGTACAATCAGTCCACAAAATTCAGAGAATTTTTCAATTTTGTGTTGATTTTGTTATCATTCCATATTCAGTCTTGTTACTTTTTTTTGTTGTTCAGAACACATAGTGTGACACTTGCAATGATACAAACAGCTGCAACTGTACCAACAACCGAAAGCACTATCGTTGAAATGCTAACTCCAACAGAACTGGAAGGATTTTCTGGATCAACTTCTATATCAAGTACTGGAGAAGGAATGAACCGAGATGCTTGAGCTATGTTCGATAGAGGTGATGTCAAGTTGACTTTATCAAGTGCCTTAATAGCAAAAAAAATGGTGGTGCCGTTTTCTATTGTAAAATTTTCTGGTTTGAACACGAAGACTTCCTTGGAGTTGGCTTCATTTGGAACGAGGTCAGTAGTGTTCACTTGAACAGCAGTGTCGAAATCTTCTCTTAGTTGGAGGATCTCTTTACTCATTCTTATAATATACTCTTGAGCTAAAAAGAGAAGAGACCGTTGACTCAGGACCAGGACCATGGGCCATAGGGGTATACGCTGGGAAGTTGGTCAAACAGAGACCAGAAATAAGCCATAAAGAAAAACTGAACAAGATATCTCCATGTGCTTTTGGGTAGTATTTAACCAAACTGAATGGGTTTGGATCCCAACCTGTACGGCTGGTGGATGTCAGATAGAGCTACCCCAGATGCCCTCATTACTCGATCTTGAAAGCCATGGCTAAAGAAAGGCCTAGTAGAGACTGTAATTCTGGAATCGTGGTCATCTGTGTCCCATTCCCAGACCCTTCCCACACACACAATAAGATAAGAGTTATATCTCTGAATTATTTCCTTGTCAGCTTTTCAAGTTGAACTTTGATTTTTTAGGCTCCGTTAACTTAGACCTTTTTTGTTTCAGAGCTCTGGAATGACTTTTTCCTCAAGTCACATATTGTTGATTGAGTCAAAGAATTGGTTTTAAAATCACGGTTTTCAGGATCTGTTAATTTTGTTCTTTTAAAGCCACTCCCTCATTTTGTGGTTTTTTTCCTTTTCTGCATTATCAGTGAGAGCCCTTGGCTCTGAACCAAATTGAACATCACACTTACCTTGTCCCTCATCATAGTCATCCCCAGGGGCTGTCCAGGTCAGATTAACATGATCATCTTCAAAATTAGCCTCCAGGTCAGTAATTTGACTTGGGGGGAATGCATCAGGTATAGAGGTAGTTGGAATATTTGATAATGTAAATGAACCTCCTGAGGCTGTTCTGCTGAAACTTTGCATACTTGCTTGAATTTCATCTTCACTAAAATCAGGTTTTAGTGGATTCATTTTGATTTCCCCTGCATAGAGGGAAAGAAAAACAATAATAGCCTTGTCCTTGATAGTAAATTCCACACAAATGTGTATTTCTGTTGTTTATTATCCCAGTACCTAGCCTAGGCAGCTGGGAGGAGCCATAATGCACAGAGAGGCGGACCTGGAGTTAGGCTCACCTGAGCTAAATGTGGCCTCAGACACTTACTAGCTATCTGACACTGGGCAAGTCACTTAACCTCTGTCTGCCTCAGTTTCTGTAAAGTGGGGATAATAATAGCACCTACTTCCTAGAGTGGTTGTGAGAATAAAGTGAAATAATATTTGTAAAGTGCCTGGCACACAGTAAATGCCATATAAATGTTAGCTATTCTTATTATCATTATCATTATTATTATCATCTCGCCCTCCTCTTATCATCCTATATAGTCAGTCATTTTTCTTCTCAATAAAGCCATTACTTGCATGGGACAAACAGAGTGTTGATCCTGGATGCTTTTATTCAGAGGACCATGCTTCTTCCCCTGATGGATATACTTCCTTGGGAGGGCAAACTCCCTCCACATAGTCTGCTGTCTCTAAACCTCTTGTATCTCCACCATGTGGCACAATCAACCCCACACTGCCACTGCCAGGGTGCAGTCACCATGGTGTCCTTCTTTTACCCTTTTCCCTTATCGCCCAAGGGACAGAACTCTATGGGAGACAATCTACCACCTCTCCTGATATAACTATATCCACTGGTGGACTGTTGTCCATTGTGTTATCATACCCCCACCATACCCTCGAGCCCCAGTGGTTTTTGCCCAAGGAGAGAATTCTTGGTGAAAGCTGCATTGGCTCTAAGGCAAGGTGGCACAGAGGTGAAGAAGAAAAAAAATAGCATCTTGGCTGATGAACCCCTTGGAATTTTAAGGACATGAAAATTTATTAAGATCAGTTGCTTGTAGTAATTATTTTGTTGACATGGACTTGAGAATAAATGATGGCTGTTATACTCAGGGCCAGTTCAGTGTCACTTATTATGTTATTAATAGTCACACTATTCACTTTCTCTTGCTCAGAAACCTCATATTGGCCAAGCCATCAACCAGGGCAGAGCTTCCCTTGCCCATTTTCCTGTTAACTTGACCTAATAGCATCCTGTTCCTCTTCTGTAGATGGGTGAGAGTGGAGTGGATAGAACTGGCCTTGTTTTGATCAATGTGGTTAAGTGTAAACTACAACACCAAAACTGTAATGAAGCAATTAGAGGTATTCTAATGTAGAATAGACTTCTTCAGTGGATTGCTGGACTTACAGTAAGATGCACTTGGTAGGTAACCTCTCAATCGCAGAATTGAAGAACCTCAGAGTTGCAAATGGCCATCTAGTCCATACTATGTGAAAAGAGCCCCCTCTACAACAAACCTGAGTAGTCATCCAGACTGCACTTGAAGCTCCTCAGTGATAGGGAGCCCATCTAGTGAGGGAAAACTCTCCTTGCTGAGGCAGCTCATTTCACTATGGGAAAGCAGGAGGTTTCCTTCTATCAAGCCTAAATCTTCCTCTTTGGAACTTGTACCCACTGAGCTTGGTTCTGCCTTCTGGGGCCAAGCAGAACAAGTCTAAGCTCTCTTCCTTGGGAGATCCTTTCAACTACTTGACAGATAAGTCTTCTGTTCTCTGGGCTAAACAGCCCTACTGCCTTCAACAAGTTCTATAATGTATGAACAATCTTTAGTTTGAGATCCAAGATGTGTCAAAGTTCAATTAGATCATCTCTTGCCCTTGATACCAGACAGCACCTTAGTTTTGTTATGGGAGGTTCCTTACCATTCTCTACCCAGCCTGGTATGTATAAGGCTCCATTCACTTGGGATCTTGACCTTTGGGTGTTTGCTCCTCCCAGGGCTTTCACTTTTAAGCTATATCTACCATTTGTTTTGTAGGCTGTGAAATACCTTGAGTAGACACCATCATTCTTGTAAGCATCAGCACCTTTGTGTAAAAATAAAGGAGTTAATAAGCAGTATCATAACTAATGAACATATAAATTCTCAAAAATATGCTCGGACATTGGAAGATAATAGTAGACACTTCCATGAGTACGTGTGCATGTGTGCATGTGTGTATATACCTCTGTGCCAATTCTACACACACACACACACACACACATTTATAAAATACTTGAGAATTTTCCAAGCTTATCACAAACATGATCTCATTGGAATCACCCAGCAATCCTGTAAGGTAAGTGGTGTGTTAGGGTCGACTTGTACTAGAGATAGCTGATTGTTCAATTTTCAGTGCGAGCATTTACACCTTGGAAATACCTATAAATGAGGGCTTGGTTTATTGTTTGGTTGATTGTCTAGATTTAAGAAAGTGATGGAGATTAAACTTAGAAGTGTGTTGTGTGTACTTTTCCTTCTCAGAAAGCCTGTTCCTAAACATTTATCAGCAATCTGTAATGGTAATTAGGGAGGGACTTTATTTTGCTGTTTTCTCTTTTGGGATGCTGAGATAACCAAGTACCTTTGATGAGTCTCGCCTTTCAAATGTAATGGCAAGCAAAGTGAACTTTGTGTTGTCTGTGTTTTAGAGGCTTCTCAGCACTAAGGAATCTTTGATTGAATTGAGAGTCTCTGATGACCTGTCACGGGAAGGCCTAGTTCACATGGGTTTGAATTGCATGGTTGTGACACCCTTTGACCCTGAGACCTGTATATAAGATCTGATGTTGGTGTTTTGCCTTTGGGGGCATGCTCTTTGAAAGAGTGTTGGTGATGAAATGCTGGGTAGCCTTTGAAAGAGTCCCCTGGCTTTGAAAATCCATGTGGTGGTGCTTTTCTGGTAACTATGTGTGTATTGCTATGATCAGACAAAAGCCTGTTTGTTGATGTGTTTATATCTTCTGTTTGTATTCTCTCTGAAGTTCAGGGTGTTGGCTTTCCCCCCTGAACTAAGTGAATGGTATATGTATATTTAATTAAAGTGAGATCGTTAATCCCTTAAAGTTGCTTTCCTTGGAAAAGCAGATCAAAGGACCTGTGCTAGCAGCCCTCCTGTGTGCTGGTGTTGTGGGTCTTTCACCCCCACTACAGCTGCAAGCAGCATTGTTATTACAACACCCCAGATGAAAGATATTACTGCACCCATTATACAGATGAGGATACTGAGACTTAGATCAGTTAAGTGACTTCTCCACAGTCAAAGAACTTCTAAGTGTAAGAGGAAGGATTTGAACCCATGTCTCTCCCCTCTCTCTCAATCTCCATGTCCAGTCATTTGCCAAGTCTTGTCAGTTCCACCTCTGTATCACCTCTTGCATCAATCTCTTTTTCTCTACTCATACAGCCTCTACCCTAATTCAGGCATTTGGATGGTTGTAATAGCCTCGTAATTGGTCTTCCTGCCTCCAGTCTCATCCCTCTGCAATACTACTAACACACAGATCTGAACATGTGATCTTGCTAGGAAAAATCATCAACTACCCCTATTACCTCTATAGAAGTCTTGTCAGTTTTTTAAATCCCTCCATAATCTGGCTCCCACCTGCCTTTGTAGCATTGTTTTAATCCCTTTCATGTGATCTCTATTCCAGTCAGACTGGCAGGCTAACCATGTCCTGTACATATCTTTCAATCTCTCACTTCTCTGCCTTTGCTTAAGTGACCCAATGGCCTCACATTTTTGCAACGTGCTCCTTCCTCACCTCTGATCTTGGAATTCGTAGCTGCCTTCAAAGCATAGCTCGGGTCCCATCTCCTACACAAAGGCTTTCCAGATTCCCCCTATTTATTAGTTCCTTACCTATTGTCTTCCACACCCAAAGTACTTTGAATTTACCTTGTATATACTTTGCATTTACCTCTCTGTGCACATGTTGTGTTCAGCCTGTTTGATTGTAAGTTCCTTGAGGGCAGGGATTGCTTACTGTTTGTTAATGTGTCCCTAGCTTCTATCATTGTGCCTTACCTCAGTAGCAATTTAATAAATGCCTCTCAGATCCACACAGTTTTATTAAATGGATACCACACGTAGTGCCAAGAGGGTCTGTTCCACATAGTACTAGACTAGTAGTAGACATTTCAAGGAGTAGAGGAGACATCATTGTTGAAGGCTGTCTACATAGACCCATTCCCTGAAGGGATGAACTGGGGACAGAGGCAGGGTGGTGCTGATGTTTGGTCAGTGTGAGATTGTCTCCTCCTAGGGATCATGGAAAAAATTGGGAGCCAGTGCTCTAAAGTATTTTCCTATAGTCTAATGACTTTGAATTGGCCTTTTATCAAACACCTTTTAAATTTGTTTATCTGATTACAGTCTTCTGTGGGCTCCTCTCTACTATGCTAAACCAAGTTACTGGATTCCCCTGTGATCTAAGGGAGAGACTCAATTGCTTGTTCATAGGTATATACTTTCCCTGAGACTAAAAGTTTCTTCAATAACTAGGGGGCCACTTATGTTTCCAAGTAAACAGTCTTCTTGGACCTCAAGCATGATGCTCACATTCATTCAATTCAATTCAGTAAATGAGAGGTGAATTAACAAGAAGGAAACAGACCCTGTCCTCAAGGAAATTATATCTAACTTGGCAGACTCAACTCAAACAAAGATCAGTAGTGGAGAGGTTACTACAAAGTGTGCACAAGGTAAATACCACGCAGTTTGGTGATGAGGAGAATAGAGAGGGAAGTAGCTTTTAGGGGAAATCAGGAGAAATCTCTTGTAGGAGGTGGGACCTGACTTGTGTTGTAAAGGACACCGGGGATTCCAACAATCAGATGTGAGGAAGGAAGAGATTCCTTATTCATGAAAGGGGGTAGGGAAGAAAACTTACATAGGCCCAGGATTCCTTTCAAAGGGAATAATAGAGCATGTTTTTCAGGGATCATGAGTTGGAAGGGATCTTTGATGTCACTGAATTCAGCCCCTCACTTTGTAGAAACTGAGATCCAGTGAGACTGGGACTGGCCAAGGTCAAACTGACCAGTGCTCTTTCCACTCTCATGCTAATTTTCATTTTATTTTGTTAAAGTTTATCAAATAAAAAGTTATGAGCCTGACTCTCCCCTTTTAGCATGAAGAGGTATTAATTATTTCCTGCCAGGAATACCAATGAACTAGCAAAGAGATTACAGCAATATATGCCAAAGATCATATACGATGACCAGATGGGATTTACATCAGGAATGGAAGACTGGTTCAATATTAGGAAAGCTATCAGCATAACTGACCATATCATGAAGAAAAACAACAAAAATGATATGATTATCTCAATAGATACAGAAAATGATTTTGACAAAATACAACACTCATTCCTATGGAAAACCCTGGAAAGTTTAGGAATAAATGGAGCTTTCCTTAAAATGATAAACGGTATTGATCTAAAACCATCAGTAAATAATTTTCTGTAATGGGGATAAGCTACTAGCCTTCCCAGTAACATAAAGGGTGAGGCAAGGATACCCATTATCACCACCGTTATTCAATATTATACTAGAAATGCTAGCTATAGCAAGAAGAGAAGAAAAAAATGAAAGAAATTAGAATAGTAAATAAAAAAATGCTTACTCTTTGCAGGTGATATGATACTACACTTAGAGAATCCTACTGAATCAACTAAAATGTTGTTGAAATAATTAGCAACTTCAGCAACATTGCAGGATATTAAATAAACTCACATAAATCGTCAGTATTTCTATGTATTACCAATAAAGTCCAGCAGCAAAAGATAGAGTCATTCCATTTAAAAAAACTGTAGAGAAAATAAAATGCTTGGGAGTCTACCTGCCAAGACAAACCCAGGAACTGTATGAACACAATTATAAAACACTTTTCACACAAATAAAGTCAGATCTAAACAATTAGAGAAATACTAATTGCTCATGGGTAGGCCAAGCCAATATAATAAAAATGACACTTCTAACTAAATTAATTTACTTATTCAGTGCCATACCAATCAAATTACCAAAATTATTTTATAGAATTAGAAAAAATAGTAGCAGAATTCATCTGGAAGAACGAAAGGTCAAGAATATGAAGGAATTAATGAAAAAAATGTGAAGGAAGGCGACCTTACTGTTCCAGATCCCAAACCACGTTACCAAGCAGGAATCATCAAAACAATCTGGTACTAGCTAAGAAATAGAGTGGTGGATCAGTGGAATAGATTAAGTACATAAGACATAGTGGTAAATGACCATAAATATTGAAGAGGATGTGGGAAAATTGGGACACCAATGCATTGTTGATAGAGTAGTGAACTGATCCAACCATTCTGGAGAGCAATTTTGAATTATACCAAAGGGCAATTAAACTGCATACCCTATGATCCAGCAAATACTATTAGTAGGTCTATATCCCAAAGAGATTATAAAAAGGAAAAGGATCTATATATACTAAAATATTTGTAGCAGCTGTTTCTGTGGTGGCAAAGAATTGGAAATTGAGGGGATGCCCATCAATTGGGGAATGGCTGAACAAGTTCGGGTGTGTGAATGTAATGGAACACTTGTGCTATTAAAAAAGCGATGAGCAGGCAGATTTCAGAAAAACCTGAAAAGACTTACACAAACTGATACAAAGTGAAGTGGGCTGAAACAGGAGACCATTGTACACAGTACAGCAATGTATTGTGTCGATCAACTATAATTGACTTAGGTCTTCTCAGCAATGTAGTAATCCAAGACAATTCCAAAAGACTCACAATGGCAAATGCTATCCACATCCAGACAAGCAACTGATGGAGTCTGAATGCTGATCAAAGCTATATCAAAGCTATATCAAATACCATTTCCACTTTCTTCATTTTTTTTGTGTTCTTTTTCCTTTTGCAAATTGTAATTTTTTGCAAACTCTTTCTTCTTCTACTTCCTGACTAATATGGAAATAGGTTTTACATGATTGCACACATATACTGTGTATCAAATAAATGACTTACTCTCTTTGAGAGGTTGGAGGGAAGGAAAGGAGGGAGAAGATTTGAAACTCAAAATTGTATAAAAATTACTGTTAAAAATTGCCTTCACATATAAATGGAAAAAAATTATTAAAAAGGGGAAAAAAAATCTTATGTCTTTCTTAAAAGAGAAAGAACCTTGAGGTTTTTATGGGGGAAGTTACCTGCACCATTATCCAGAAGTTGCAGAGTCACTGTTGTTCCTTCAGCTGATTCAATGAGGGCTGTTACCTCAGCTCCTATAATAGGCAGGGATCCTTGGCGAACTTCTGCATAAGCAATCATTGGATTGGGATAGGTGTTGCTATCTTTATTCATTTTAGAATCCACTGTAATGGGAGGTACATTAGCATTTGCAGCACGAGAGGTTACTGTCATAGTCAGGGTTTGTGCACTTGACATAAGGTTATAAGTCCAAATTCCATCCTGAAAAATCCAATAGAAACTCATTAAAACAAAACAGTATCAAGACCTGCCCTAACTACCTTCTCTGTTATCCATTATCTGTCTTACCCTCTTATCTGTTTTATACAAGTGAAGTTCAAGAAAACCATCTGCTAGAGACTTTGTATGACTTTGCTTCTCTATCAGCTGCGACATTTCAAACCCTTCTCTATAAGTACAGCAACTAGAATAGAGCTTTCCCTGGGGTATATATAATACTGATTACTATTGAAACTTTTGCTATGAACAGTGTAACCTGAAAGGTATGCCTCTGCTATAGTCTTTTTTCCTGAGAAGCAAGATAAGGATTTTGGATGGCAGAACACATGAGTTCTAAAATTTTGGATGGGAAAGAGGGTGTCATAAGTATGTTCACACAAATCAGAAAAGGTTCTATAATTTCCTGGCCTGCCTTCCTTGTGTCATAGCCCAGTTTTGGCCCTCCTGATACTCTTTATAACAGTTCCTTTGTTGCCACAGTATAATATTTTTAAGCCTTGGCTTTTTGTGGTCAATTCATCACATTTCTAAGAGAGCAAGCTTTTTTAGTAAAAAACAAAACAAAACAAAAAACTATTGTCACTCAAGAATAATTACAAAGTTATAATACTGATATTAAAAAACTTGACTCCATTTTCTGAAAATCTTAAGAAAACACAAAAGAAAAAGCTCCTCACCTTGGCAGTGTTTGGTATCTGGAGGTATGCCATTTTGGAATTTGTATCCACTGAAAAAGTATCATATGTTGTCCCACTGGGATCTGAGACAAACATTTGGGGTTGTTGTGATGTCCATGTGACAAGAAATAGAGTGTCATTGCCTACTGTGCTGTCAATGATAACTGTGCCATTCATCCACTCCTCATCCTCCAGAGTGGCCCCCTCACTCACGAGCTGTTAAGAAAATGTAACAAAACATTTAGTGACTGGGCAAAGGACTAAGTCATCAACAAGTCATATTGTAATTAATCTGAAGGACATGCCAATGGGCAAAAGATTAAAAATTGCAGAGAAGGAACCAGCATGCATGGGTAGAGGGAGTTTCCTTACCTGGAAATTCCTCATAACAATTAAATTAGTTGCCACTTCCCTCCCTCTGGTTAGCATCCATTAGGAGGTAGGATGGTCAAGAGAGGAGACAGATGTCATGGTTATACAACTGTGCATGAATAATATTCTTGGCATAAAGGACGTGAAAGGCAAGGCTAGAAGGAGATCCCTTATTTTTAGCTGAAGGTAATATTCAAGTTACACTCTTTCACTCTCTCTCCCCCCCTTTTTTCTATTCAGCTTCCCTTCTAAATCAAATTCACTCCATTTTGAATGGAGAGAGAATAAAACTGTCATTTAAGCCAGGCTGTTGATTTAACTCCTTAATTTTGAGTCAGCTTCTCAGCAGTGAGGATAGGCAATACTTTTTGTTGGGTGAAAGGAATATCTTGAGCAAAAATACAGAGATTTAGAGCAATCTCTGCCCACAAGGAGCTCACATTCTGATTGGGGGTGGAGATAACATTCAAAAATAAAAAACAACCTGTGCATACAAGATACATACAATACAAATGGAAGGTAATCTTAGAGGGGAGGCGTCAGCAGATTCCAAATCTAGATTTCTTTCGACAGAACCACCCTGCCCAATTGGTCTGGCCTGGCCTAGTCTGGAGCTGTCATCATTGTATTTCTCCCACTATCCTACTCACCAAAGAGGCTCTTAAAACCTTTTCATCTCTCCTTAAATCTCCCAGTGGCCCCCTCTCCCTCACACTCTAATCTGAAAATCTTGCCTCATATTTCACTGAAAAAAATTGAGGTCATTTTCTGAGAGCCCCTCTTTCCCTTTTTTCTTTTCAGTTCTTGTCTCCCACATGCCTTCAACCACTGTCTCTTTCACCCCTGTCTCACATGAAGTGGTGGCCCTTCTCCTTGCCAAGACAAAACCCTCTCCATGCATGAGAAATCCATTTCCATCCTGTCTTCTCCAGCAGTTTGTCCCCTCCATCATTCTCTCACACTCATTTATATTTAATCTCCTTGTCTGCTTGGCTCCTCAACTCATTGGCTGCTTCTCTACTAAAAACATGCCCATGTCTCCTCTATCCTCAGAAAACTTCCTCTGATGTATCCATCCCCACTATTTATCATCTCTTACTTCTCTTTTCCAGCTAAGCTCCTTGAGAAGACTGTCTATACTAGGTGCTTCTTCCTTTTCTCTCACTCTCTTCTTAACACTCTACAGTCTGACTCCCAACATCATCATTAAATAGAAACTTCTCTCTCCAAAGTTACCATAATGATTGCCACTCTCTTGACTGCCGCATCTAATGGCCTTCTCTCCATCCTCAGTCTTTCTGACCTCTCTATAGCCACTGGCACTGCTGATTTGCCTCTTCTCCTTCATATTTTCTTCTTTTTGGTTTTCCATGATCCTGCTCTCTCCTGGTTCTCCTTCTACATATCTGACCACTTCTTCTCAGTTTCTTTTGTGGAATCTTCATGTCATGCCTGTTAATCATGCCCAGCCCTAATATCTCTGCTGACCTCTAGATTTGCATCTTTAACTGCATATTTGATATCTCAAACTGGATGTCCCACAGATCTTAAATTCAGCATGTCTAGAATTGAACTCTTTATCTCTCCCCCAAAGTCTCTTCTCTTTGTAACTTCCCTATTACTCTGGAGGGCTATACCAGTCACTCCTCCCAGCCACCCAGGCTTACACCTTTGGTGTCAGCCTCAATTCCTTCTCTCTCACCTTCCATCACAATCTCATAAGTTTTTCCTTTGTAACATGTCTGGCACATGGCAGGCACTTAATAAATGCTTATCACATCTAAATCTCACATGCCCTGGAGAAACAAAGCTACTCCATTTTGGAGCTCCCACCCAGGGTCTGGGCTGTTCTGAGAAAGCTACTACATGTAGCCAGCCCCAGATGTGATGATGCTTCACTCTGGCCTTAATTTTTCTGCCATGTTGCCCACTGTTGAGCACAATGGTTGTTTCCCTTTCTTCCCAGCTTATTGTACCTTCCTATTCCTCTTCCATTTTGTGTATTCTTTAAGGGTTTTTCATTTAAGTATGTCTGGTCATGTTGTTTCCCCTGAGTAAAATGTAAGCTCATTGCAGGCAGGGCCCGTTTAATTTTTCATTTGTATCTCTGATGTTTAGAACAGTGCCTGACACATAGCAAGTCCTGAATAAATTTTGATTGATTGTTGATAATAATTATAATAAGGTATAGCAAAAGAGTAAAAAGGGATATATGCTCTTTTTTTTAAAAAAAAAACAAATTTACCCTGACATCTGTTTTCATCTTAATCCCTGCTTGAGAAATCCTGCCTGTTTTGGATCCTTCTTGCTGTTGTTGAGACTTTTCAGTTTAGTCAGACTCTTCATGACCCCATCTGGGGCTCTCTTGGCAAAGCTACTGGAGTGGTTTGCCATTTCCTTCTCCAACTCATTTTACACACAAGGAAATTGAGGCAAACAGGATTAAGTGACTTGTCCAACATCACACAACTAATGTCTGAGTCCAGATCCGAGCTCACAGAGGAGTCTTTTTTAGCATTGTATCTACTGCATTGCCTAGCTGCCCTGTTGTGGATCTTTGGAAAAGATTTAAATGTTGGTCTTGGGCTTGCATTCAGATGACCTTCAATGTGCTAAAATATGGTGAATTTATAGAGAACTCATGATATAGCCAGAGATCCCATGGAGAGAACCAATTGGGTGGTCTTTAATGGTCAGGGAGTGGCATGGTAAGAGGAATAGGGCATGGAAATATGCAAATAGAGGCCACTACTGATAGTGGGATGCATAAAGTTCAGTTTCTTTATCCTCCAAGGCTCTAGAAGGAGCCATCAGGACTGGACAACTTCCTCAAAGCAGGGTAGGTAAAGAACTTGTTTCATGTGTCATTGGGACAGTTAGAGCATCCTGTGAATTAGCATCATGATGTCCACTGTTTTCTTTTCTTTTACAAATTTAAACAAGACTGTCAGCCAGTGGAAATGCTCATCGTCTAGAGGCAATGAGGTGACACAGGAGATAGAGCCCTAGGCTTGGAGCCAGAAAGAACTGAATTCAAATTTGGCCTCCAACATTTATTAGCCATGTGATCCTGGGCAAGTCATTTAACCTTTGTCTGCTTCAGTTTCCTAATCTGTAAAATGGGGCTAATACTAGTACTTGCTTTCCCGGGTTGTTGTGAAGATTAAATGAGATAATATTTGCAGATTTGTGCCTGGCACACAGTAGGTGCTTAATAAAATTTGTCAAGTTAAAATATATGTACACATGCACACACACACACACGTATGTGTGTGTGTGTGTGTGTATGAAAGCCTTTTATTTATACTGCCAGTCCCCATTGATTCTAATGTCACAACAAGCGTGGTGCAATGGAAAGAGTGTTGGATGTGGAATCAGAGAACTGAAGCTCATATCCCATCATGGCCACTCCATTTTCCTCAGTTTTCTCACCTATAAAATGTGTGGCTTCAACTCGATGACCCTGAAGTTCCTTCCAACATCATATCTATCATGTATGATCCTATGAACCTCAGAGGTCCCTCTAAACTCTCAATCTTTGATCCTAGAATACTAAGATCCTATATAATGCAAACATGGGAGATGAGAAATTGAAACTGACCTGGATGGACCGTTGAGTGATCTTTCCATTTCCTGATGAGAGGGCACTGAATGCATCAATGAGCCCATTGTTCTCGGCATTGTCTGTAGAAGTTGTTTGCACACCTCCTAAAGTAGGATTGAATTCCCAGAAGTTAAATAATTGACATAGGTTATTGACAAATTAACACACTTACCAAAGTTATTTTTTCATAAAGTTTCATGTTGTTTCATAAATGGTAGTCATTCTGTTGCCAGACTGCAACCTTACTCATGGAAGTCAATGTAAAATTTTGACTCTTGTGGTATATAAACTATACATTATACAATCATTATAGTCTCATCTGGAACACAACCAGGGCCTTGGGAAGAGAAAAAAAAATGACTGACGAGGAGTCAAAGAAGTGTCACGTAATCCATGATCATATATTTCATTCATAATTGAGCTTCTTGGATCCTCATTACTTCAAGAATTCATCAGTTCAACCATGTAGGGGCTTCCTCTACCAAAGCTGACTATAGCCCTTCCAGTGCCTTAGTAGTTGTTTCTATGGCCAGAAAAATTCATTGCTTAGTTGACAGTCTGCTGATGACTTGTTTTCCAGTTTTAACAATGTTGGTCAATTCATTTCAGTTAGACCTCATTCATTAAGCCCCTACTATGTGCAAGAGCTGTCCACTACAAAGAAACAGTTTCTAACCCTCAAAGGTCTTACGTTCCCTTTTGGAGTTGGAAATGAGGCTAGAGAACCTACAAATATACAGAGAAGTAAATTTTGGGAAACGACAGAAGAAATCCCGGGACAATGGACACATCACCCATAATCAAGCCCTCACCCAAAGCCTTTCCATCTTAATAGGACCTCAATGGCATAGCCTTTGAAATTATACAGTCACCTTCAGAATGAGGAATCAGAGTAGGACTTTTATGAAGGACTTACTCTTACTTCAAGCAAAATTTAATAAGCTTGATTTGCTTTCCTAGTCCATAAGTAAAAACAACAAATTAGAAGAATGGTGAGGAAAAAGGAAGATGGATACTGCTAAGGTCATCACACTAGTAGCATCAGTATATGACAGTGTGACATCAACGGAGGGGATGAAACTTTATTAAAAAAGAGACACAAAGAAAGCAAAGAATGCACTAGCCAGGGAAGCATGGTTTGGTTGAAAACCCCTAGATTGGCTTCTAGTGGTGGTTCAACCACTAATAGCCCTGTGACCTCACATGAGTTCCTCTGTCTCTTTGACCCTTGATTTCTGTGGTTAATGGACAAAGCACTATGCCAGAAATCAGAAAGGCCTGGGTTTAAATCCTGCTTTCAACACATATTCTTATTAGAATTGTCACGTAAAGACCACACCAAAGCTGCAGAACTCAGCCAGTGATCCAGGCTGGGAGAACACTGGGCATGCGAAACTGGTGGTACCTCCCAGGCCTCCCAGCTCAGGATAGGAGTCTGTTGGAGCTACAGGAGGAAGCAGCACAGTGCCTGAGGCCATGAGAACAACTACTCCTGAGGTTTGCAGCCAACAGTCTAAAGGTTTGAAACTCACCTTCTTGAACTTCTGGGAGCCATAATGGCTAGCTAAAATGGCTCTCATCCCCCCTAACCCAGATAATATGCCCTCAGGAGAAGCTATGAAATAGAGAAGCTAGAAGTGGGGCTTCAGTAGCCTTTTAGCTTGAGAAGTTGGGGAGAGGGCCCTTCTTGTGGTGGCGGAAGGAGACTAGTGCAGGAAGAGAGGTGTCCCAGAAGGGCCCACCTCAGCAGAATAGCTGGAGCTCCCTAGCTTTAGTGGGGCAGAGCCAGCAATCATCAACACCAGGACCCCTGACGTGCCTTTGCACAGCCAGGGGAGGCAGCAGACATCAACGCAGGTAAATGCCATACCACAGCACTAAGGGAAGAGGAGACTTCCAGCAGCCAGATCACCCTCCTCTACACCTCAGAAATCAGAGGCCATAACACACAAAGCCAGTAACTATGCCCACAATTCCTGGAACAAGAAGCCTGGGACAGAGCCCTCTGAGGCCCAGAAGCAGAAATCACTTTAAAGCCAGGAAAAAGTTAGCCAACATGATGAAGAACTCTAGAAAACTGAGGACAATTGATTCTTCTTACGAAGACAGGGAAGATCAAAATACCAATTCAGAAGAGGACAGCATTGACACTATGCCCACATCTGAAATCTCAAAAAGGAATATGAATTGGTCTCAAGCCTAAAAAGCATTCCTGGAAGAACTCAAGGAGGATTTTAAAAGCCAAATTAGAGAGACAAAAGAAAAAATGGAAAAAAATTCACTGATGAGAACAAGTCTTAAAAAAGTAAAATTGGCAAAATGGTTAAGGAGATTCAGAATCTAGTTAGAGAAAATGGTGCCCTGAAAAGTAAAATCAACCAAATGGAAAAGGAGGCTCAGAAGCAAAATGAAGACAGCAATTCATTAAAAATTAGAATTGAGCAAGTAGAAGCTAATGACTATGAGGCATCAAGAGTCAATCAAACATATCTTACACCATATACCAAAATAAAGTCAAAATGGTTACATGATTTAGGAATAAAGGCTGATACTATAAGCAATTTGGGAGAGCAAGGAATAGTTTACCTGTCAGATTTATGGGAAAGGGAATAATTCATCACCCAACAAGAGATAGAGAGCATTATAATGCTTGTAATTGTAATTTTGTAAAATGCTAAATGTATAATTTTAATTATGTTAAATTGAAAAGTTTTTGTATAAACAAAGCCAATGCAACAAAGATTAGGAGGGAAGCAGAAAATTGGGAGAAAAGCTTTACAACTAATATCTCTGATAAAGGCCTAATATCTAAAATATAGAGGGAACTGAGCCAAATTTATAGGAATACAAGTCATTCCCCAATTGAGAAATGGTCAAAGGATATGAACAGGCAGTTTTCAGAGGAAGAAATTAAAGCTATCTATAGGCATATGAAAAAATGCTCTAAGTCACTATTGATTAGAGAAATGCAAATCAGAACAACTCTTGGGTACCACATCTCTCCTGTGAGATTGGCTAACATGACAAAACAGGAAAATGATAAATGCTGGAGAGGATGTGGGAAAATTGGAACATTGTTACATTGTTGGTGGAGTTGTGAACAGATCCAGTCATTCTGGAGAGCACTTTGGAACTATGCCCAAAGGGCTATAAAAATTTGTATATCCTTTGACCCAGCAATACTACTCCTAGGGCTGTATCCCAAAGAGATCACAAAAGGGGGAAAGGGACCTGTATGTACAAAAATACTTATAGCTGCTCTTTTTGTGGTAGCAAAGAATTGGAAATCAAGGGGATGTCCATCAATTGGGGAATGGCTGAACAAGTTGTAGTATACGAATGTAATGGAATACTATTATGCTATAAGAAATGGGGAAGATATGGACTTCATAATAACCTGGAAAGAACTACGCTATATGATGCTGAATGAGAGGAGCAGAACCAGGGGAACATTGTACACAACCACAGACACATTGATTCTGTGATGACTAACTTTGATAGACCTGGTTCTTCTCAGCAATACAAGGTTCAAAGACAGCTCCAAAGAACTCATGATAGAAAGAGCTATCTACATCCAGACAAAGAACTATGGAGTCTGAATGTGGATTGATGCAGAGTATCTGTTCTCTCTTTTATTCTGTCTTCTTTTTTGGTTTTGTTTCTTCTCATGATTCACTCCCTTGATCACGGTTCTTCTTTACAGCTTGACTATTGTGTGAATATGTTTAATGCGAAGGTATATGTAGAACATATACTGGATTCCATGCCATCTTGGAGGGGAGGGGTGGGAGAGGAAGAAAATTTGGAACCCCAAAACTTGTGGAACTGAATGTTGTAAACTAAAAATAAAAAAAAATGAAAAAAAGAATTGTCATGTAATGTATCTGTGCCTCTATCTCCTCATCTGTAAAATGAGGCAGTTGGAATAGCACTATGATTCTATTATCCAATGACTAGATGGTCTCTAAAGATCACTTGTGTATTAGCAAATAGACCCACATACAGCAATGTGCTAGCAAATGTTTAACAACTGACTCATCCAAAAATATGGATTCATCACACATTTTAAAGTAACACCATCATCATGAACATTTTCTCCATCACTTTTGATAAGTGTAGAAATCAATAAAACAACAAATCAAGTCCTTATTTGTAGCATTTGCTGATTTCTGAGGTGTAAATACAATGAAAATTTAACATTGGGCTCTCATAAGCTTGTACAATCTGGCTCTAGCAAACCCCTTCTTTAGTACCTTAGTAGTACAATAACATAACTGATGATGCTGAGCCATCAAGAGAAAGGTTCCGGGGAGCTCTGCTTAATCACTTAGAGAAGTGCATGGTATATTTTAGACAATTTTTCATCCTAATTGGTTAAAATTGAAAAGCAGTCCCTCAAGGGGATAAGCTTTAATTGTCTGGAAAGTTCACTTGTTCCCCAATAGTGCTGGCAGGCATTGATTGCCTTAAGAGAGTCAAGCACTACTTTTATTCAGTATCCACTTCTTATTTTTCCTTGTCAATGGAATGATTTGGCCCATGGATTAGGAATAACAAGTCAAATCTTTTTGGCATCTTCATGTCCGTATCTCATTCTCTTCCTCATATCCCATTAGACTGTTAAGTTCTTGATGGCAGTGACTGTGTCATTTTTCATCTATTTGTTTACCCATAGTGCCTAGCACAGGCCTTAAACATAGTGGGCTCTGAATAAATGGTTGTTGAATTTGTTCGAATTGAATTCAACAGTTTCGTCATAGTTTGAAAAACCTAAGAGACCGCAAAACCACGACCATCAGTGGGAGAATTCTTTTTTTTTTTGGTATAAGTTGGACTAGTTGGTCTTTGATGAACCACAAAGACCAGCTCCGATGAGCTATAACTCTGTCATTGGGTAGACAGCCTTTGACATTTGTTTTAGGGAAAAAATCATCTCAGAGAAAATATAGAGGCATACCCTCAGATGACAGACACTAAGGCTGTTGTTGGACTTTATTTGAAATCTCTCCGGTTTGGTAAGACCAGTTATATTATTCATTTCTTGCCCAGCTGTCCTCCTCTGAACATCTGCATCCTGCCCCAGGAACCTCATCAACTTTCAAGTTCACTTCAGTTCTGGAACTCAAACTTCAGCAGTCTCCCCTGGCCCAGGGGATTCCTCCCCCTCTCTGACTGCAGGGGGTGGAGTATGGAGGGCAGAAGAGGGAGAGCAGAGAGCTTCTCTTATATCTTCAGTTTAAGTAAGGTGCCCTAGCCAGTGGTCTATTCATTTTCCCCCAGGCTTCACTTCTCTGGATTCCATCATGCCCCTGCTCTTGGTACCCTTCTGCTCCCTTGCCCCTTTTAAGTTTCTTTTTGTGTGGTATCTTGCCTCTGCCCCAAATGGATGTGAGCTTCTTGAAGGCAGAGACTTTCTTTTGCCTTTGTGTCCCCAGCACTTAGCACCATACCTGGCACATAGTAGGCACTTAAATGTTTACTGACTGACCTTCCAGAGCTTGTGCCCCACTTCCATAGCCTTCAAAAACCCCAGGTAATCTGTAGATCTTAGAGAACTCAAGGGGAGGGTTACATAGAAACAATCTTTCATGCCTACTGAAGCAGCACATTCTCCAGATCGTATTTTACCTGTCATCTTTGACAGTTCCTCCAGGTCTTCATCTGCATCAGGTCCCAGAGCAACTGTGTGGATAATGGCCCCACTCTCTCTTACTTGATCGAAACATGTGCTGATTGTACTGTCTTCCCCATCAGTCAGAAGGACGATTTCTGAACCATTTGTGGAGAATTTGTTTCCTATTACCTGGAAGCACAGATTCATCACAGACATTGGTAAGCAGACTTAGTGTGGCCAGGTAACCCTGAGTGAGAGGATCTGGCCACGAATGAAAGAAGAAAATAAAGGAAAGACCCCAGGAATCCCAGGAAGAGCTTCCCATCTTGAGATCTTCAGATATGAAATGTGCAACTTTCAGAAACTCAGCCCAAGCCCTTTTTCTCTTGATCTGTTCTGGTCAAAATGAATGACCCAGCTTCTATAGACTGGTATCAAGTCCAAGCCAGGATATCTGTTCTTTCTAGCTCTATCTAGAGGCTGATGAGATGCTGGACAGATGAACACCCACCATGTGGAAGGAATTTTTTCTGATTCTTTTGTTATTCCTTGGAGGGCCAAAGAGGAGGAAGCTTATGAACCTTAGAGGAGACATGATATGACAAAGAGCAATGGCTTTGGAGTCTGAGGTTCTGTGGGTCTCAGTTTTCTCATCTGCAAAAGGAAGAGAGAGTGGCCTCTGAGGCCTCTTCCAACCCTAACTCAATGCTCCTGTGCTCCCTCTTGCCTGCTTTATTTGGCTAAACTTCTTCACGACAGTGAGTGTGCTCCAGCAGAAGCTTTGGGAAACCATAATTTACATCAATTGTCAAATTGGACACTTGGAAACAAAGGCATGACTGGTAGCACTCCATTCAGGGAGTATTATACAACTCCTGGGGTAGGAACTCCCTCCACTAAACCAGATGATAAATTTCAGGGAGTTGTCCAAGATACTCTGATCTTCAATGGCTTGAGCAGGGTCATAGCTAAAATGTTACAGTAGCAGAAGTGGAGCTCGGGTCCTTCTCAGTATTCTATCTGTGAAACAATGCTGGATTTACAGGAAACATGATGTTCTAATACTCCAGTGGATCTGGAATTCCATCTCTGTGAATATCTCCTCCAGTGATGCAAATCACAACCCATCCATCCCTGCCCGTCCTCTCTGTATGAGGCAGCTAGGTAGGGCAGTGGAGAGAGTTGGGCTTAAGTTCAAATCCGACCTTCCTAGTTATGAGATCTGGGCTAGTCATTTAACTTCAGTCTGCCTCAGTTTCTTCATCTGTAAAATATAGTTAATAATAAGACCTTACTCCCAGTGTAATTATGAGCATCAGATGAGATGATATTTGTAAAATGCTTAGCGCAGTGCCTGGCACTTCAGAAATGCTTATTACCTTACCTACCTGTATGACTCTTGTCTATGTTCTTCTGCTTGTTTACAATTCAGTGTACTAGGGGCCTTCCTTGAGTGCTGGGGCCATTGGGATGATGCCAGTGGAGCACAAGTGCTGCTGATTGGCATTTACATGCTGCTTTCAATTCTGCAAAGCACTTTAAGTCTGTGATCTCATTTGAGTCTCCCATTGATGGTATGAGGTAGGGACTAGAACTCTAGGTACTACTAGCTCCACTTTACAAATCAGGAAATTGAGGCTCAGAGTGGTTTAATGACTTGGCTGCAGTCACTATGGGGTCAGAAGTAGGGGGTGAACACAGGTTTCCCACACACTAAGGCCAACATTCTATTCACTATGCCTCATTGCCTCTTATGGGGAATATTATGTGATAGAAAACAATATACTTAATAGATCCAAGTGTTTATTTTCTGCCAAAGTGGCCCTACCTAGATGTTGCATTGTTTGAAATTGCTTCATGTAAAAAAAAAACAAAACCCTCAGACTTGAAGATTTTTGTCTGCCCACAATCTCATGTTCTTCCACATCTCACTCACAGTCACTCCTCCTAACCCTGTTCTTTTTCTGTGCTGTGCCCTCTTACCTCTTACTGCTTCTCTGACTTACCTATCCAATGCTCACCAATCTTTTGCCCCTTTTCCCTTCCACTATTGCCATCCTGTTACTCACCAATCACTACTAATTCTCAACATCTCTGTCCAGCTCCTGAGCAACGGAGAACTGGGCCAGAAAGTTCTGAGACAGTGGTTCCCCTAGGAATGGATGCCACATGCACTTCACCCAGACCTTCCCTATACTCTTTCTTGATTCTCTAGGACATTCCTCACAACATCTGTTCCAACCATTTCCCGAACTCTCTGAGACCTTAGCTTCTCATCCATATCTCTCAAGTCCCAGCACATGACATCATCTCTTACTTCGCAGAAAAAGCTGAAGTCATCAGGCATTTTTTTCCGGTCTCTCACCTATTTCCTTCCTCCTGTATTGGAGGAAACAGTGGGGTTGTCATGTCAAAGCCAACCTCTCCACATTGACCTTGGTGCCTTCCCTTTCCTTTCTTCCAGGACCTTGTTCCATTGACCCTCCTTGCTTTCCTTCTTACATATCTTTAGTCTCCTCTCTACTGATTTCTTCCTCCGTTCCTACAAACACGATTAGGTGTCCCATGCCATGCAAATAAACTTTGCCTTGAGTACAGGCTCAGGCTCTCTCTTTTTCCCCTTTCACTGGTAAACTTCATGTCCTTTACTTCTATACCACTCAAGTCCCTACAATCTGGGTTCCGTCTGTTCTTCTCTATTGAAGGTTCTATCTACAACATCATCCATGAACACTGAGTCCTTATCCTTCTTGGCCTTTATCCCATGCTTCCTATATACAAACTACTTACTATATAAATATATACTATATTTACTGTAGAAACAGCATACATGGTATGTCCAGTTTCTACCCACTAACTTGCCACTTGTTTCTTTTGGCTCCCTCACTGGTAAAATGAGGCTGTTGGACCTCAGGATCACTAAGATAATTCTATAATTTTATTTCATATCAAGAGCAACAGTCTTTAGACAGAATTAGTGCATCAAAATGTGGAAAAACTTCCACAATGGGAGTCAAAATATCCATTCATTATTCTTTGGCTGTATTATAATATCCCCCTAAGTGGATGACTAACAGCTCCTTGTCTCAGTGTGTTTTAATAAATCAACGGAGCCTGAAATGGCTGGCTTTGCCAGAATGGAGCCTAGATTGAAGATCATTGCACCTGGTTGCCCTGAATGCTTCTGCTGCATACCATGCACCTTTTTATATGTCATGCACAGTGCCTTTCTCATTGGTTGTATAATTTCACAGCCCATCTGGGTTAGAGTATTCCTGATTTAGGGCTAAAAAGGATCTCAAAGGTCATCAACTCCACTCCCCTTATTCTACAAATGAGGAAACTGAAGCCTGCACAAATTAAGTGTCCTGCCAGGGTCACACAGCTAGTAAGTTTCTGAGGGAGAATATGAACTTGGCTCTTTCTGGCTCCAAGTTGATTCTTCTATCTACTGTACTTTGAGCCCAAGTCTTCCTGAATCTAAGGTTGACTTTCTTTCTTTCTTCCCTAGTTCAGCACTAAGTGCTTAATATTTGTTGGGCTGAATTTAATTAGGATTTCCCCACATCACCATTTGTTGATATTCGTTCCCCTCCCTGGAAATACATTCACTTTTTAAAGGCATCACATTCATGCTAGACAGTAGACACATGAGGGATATTCAAAATAGAAATTCACTTTTTAAATATCCACTACAATAGAGACAGTGAAGGAGAGATGATTTCACCGTAAATGCTGATTTGAGTCCAGAGCAGATGGACGTTCCTCCTAAAGCAACAGTAGGTAACTTGGTAATGAGGGTATTCCTCTCAGCATCGGTCTCTATTTGTACCAGTTCACTTTGAACAGTGGCTGTACTGTCAAATGTGATCACCCCAACATAGGATCCCGTTTCAACGATCTGAAGCAGGAAGAGTTTGGCCGCTTGATTCAGTCGATTCAGCCGGTCCCCACTCTGAAAGAAAAACCACAAGTCAAATTGCTAAGCAAGCTATAGCAGAATGGACTGATCCCATATATGGAACTCTAGGGGCTCTGAGTACCATGGTGGAGACTCTGGATTCTCCAAGGCTAGGAAATAGAACACAAGCTTTGGAGTATTCTTCCAGGCTAGGATATATTTGAGGATGGGCCTTGGGATAGGCTATATGTTTGCTACCTTAGGACAAGGCCTCCTAAATTTAGAGAGGCACATCACTAGGTGAGCAAAGGGGCAGTGCACGTTTCAGCCACCATAACTCTCTAAGGTTAAGTGGTAGAAGGGTTTGTCTGTGGATTGGTTAACAAATGAGCAGATTCTGAAAATGTTGAAGCATGGGATTTTAAGATGGATCATGGTTGTGAATGGGCTTAGATGAAAGAAGTTCTATGAAATATTTTTGCCTTTCAATTTGAGCCACATCACCAGTGATGAGCTATTCTCCTTGAATAGGGACTAGACCTGTGATTTCATTGGTACAGGGGACTTCCAGGTGAAGAAGTTCTCCCTACCAAGGCAGGTCGGCACCTTTTCTGCAACTTATAGTTTCAGAGAATTGCCTAACCAGTACATGCCAGATGTGGGAAATGAAACCAGATCCTCCTGACTCAGAGGTTAGCTCTCCTTCCACCATACCACATTGTCTCCTAGTGAATTATTTTTGACCAAGGAAACTGATGAATTTGTGTGCTGGAACTACTAATCCATTTTGGTGAGTAGGGAATGGTGGGGTGGACTAGAGGGTGCCCCCATTAATGAAATTGCAGGTCTTTTAATGTATGGAATCTGGGCTGCATTTTTAGGTAGAATGTTTAATGATTTTGCATAATCATCAACAAAGGAGGAAAATATGAAGTCATACAAAGTTGATTGGGTAGTTTGGCTAACAGGGACTACAGATTCTCATGGACTGGGAAACTGCAGAGCAAATTCTTAGTGTAGTCCCTTTTTGACAATCAAAATGCATCTTAATTCAAGGGATAATTCGCCATGAATCTTTGTTGGAGAAAGAGGAGCGGAGGGAGTATGAGTATGAGGGGTTAAAGGGAAACTTGGTGAAGCGTCCATGAGTTCACTGTGGTTTCCAACAAGCCCAAGAGTCTATGGGTCCACCATATGTTGTAGACACACCCCTCTCCCCTCCAGGAGAATGGGGTGAGTTTGGCTTACCGACATGCTTCCAGACTTATCCAGAACTAAGCACAGGACCCTTTCTCTGATCTGCTTCAGTGAGAAGCTGGTCTCAGGTGGCTTGGCTGCTGTCATAGGAGTGGATGTGTTATAGTCTTCTGAGTCTTGGATCACTTCCCATGTGCTCCTGAGATTGCACTTCTGGTTTTGAGCATTTGGTGCATCTCTGTTATGGTTCTCTGCTGTACAAAATTCAACTACCTGAAAAGCCCAATTGCATGATAAATACAAAAACTGAAAACCAGGCCTTCCTAACCTGGGTTTATGAACTAGATTTTGAAAAGACATTTTTATACCTTTTTAAATATCATTGGTTTTGTTTGTCACCCTGAGTATTTCATTTTATGCATTTAAAACTTGATTATGAGAAGGGGTCCAAAAGCTTCACCAGAGTACTGAGGACTCAATGACAACTCCTTCTGTAAACTATTAATGTAATCAATCCAACTAGCAACCCAATGATGATGTGGGGGGATTAACTCATTTGAAAAACTCTTCAGCACTCCTAGGATTCTAGTCCAGACAGTTCCACTCTCTTGGCCTAGTCATTTAACCTTAGTTTTCTCACCTACAAAGCGAAGACCTTGGACTAGATAAGTAGGTCTTGGGATTCTTTTACACTAAAAAATTATTGAGGACCCTTCTCCCAAGAGCTTTTGTTTATGTTTGTTTTACCTATTTGTATTTATCACATTAGAAATTAAATGCCTTAGTATTAATATGAAATAGCATAGATCTGGAGTCTCTGCGACTGAAGGCTGAAGTGTTCTGGACCCAACTCTAATGGACTGTCAAGAGATACTTGTTGAATTTTCAGCAGGAGCATTTACACCTCAGGATTCGGCAAATGCTACAAATCAGGGCTAGGTTTATTGTTTTCTCAGGCATCTAGGAGTGACATACAAGTAGCCCATTTGGAATCCAAATAGGGAAATAGTCAACAAAATTAATACAAAACAACAAAATATGGATAACACTATGTTTTGAGACCAAGTCAGTTTATGGGTAAAGGCATCCTTCTATATGGATCTGTGTGCTTATTTCTATTTGAGTTTGACACCATGGGTCTCCACTTAATAAAGTGATGGAGACAATGTTAACAATGCAGATGACACTTAGGAATGAGTCTTGCATGTATTTTTTTCAGAGTGTCAGTTGTTAAACATTTAGTAGCATGCCTTTGCCCACATTGTTTCCCAGGCCACAAATTGAGAAATGGACTAGGTTATTTCCAGGTTCCCTTCTAACTAGACTCCTCTCTGAGTCTAGGATTCCGAGCTTCATTTGAGTGTGAGAACTTACAAGGGGAATAGGCAATGGCAGAAAGCTATCAGGGGTCCTGACCCCCATTCCACTTATTACTGGCTCACTAGACAGACAGATCATGGAAACATCTCAGGAAGCTGGATTTTAGCAGTGTTTGGCTATGTTACTCTGGGAACACAATGAAGAAATGTAGAAAGAATAATAAAATAGCTAATTGGGTTCAGTCCTGGTTGGCTTGTTGCAGAAGTGGTGATTAATGTATTAATGCAAAGGTATCAACGTGGCAGGCCACATTTAGTGGCATCCCACAGGGATATTTTCTTGATCCTGTTCTATTATATTTTTTTAATCAGTGACTTGGATGAAGGCATAAAGAATATCTGTGCCTGATATTCAGATATTGCCAAACTGGGTGGGCTAGCCAGTACACTGAATGGCAGTATCAAGATCCCCCAAAACCTCAACAGGCAGGAACAAGGAATGAGATAAAGCATATAAGGTGAGGAGAAAGGGAGTCCTTCACTTGGTTTCAGAAATCACAAGTGTAGAATGGTGAGATGTGTCTGGAAAGGGGTAGTTGAAGCAAATAAAGGAGTAAGCATTTATCAAGCACCTACTAGGTGTCAAGAACCATGCTAAGCACCTTATAATTATTATCTCATTTGAGTCTCATAGCAACCTTGGGAAGTCAGTGCTGTTATTCCCTTTCTATATATAAGGAAACTGAGGCAGGCAGAGGATAAATGACTTTTTTAGGGTCACATGACTAGGAAGTATCTGAGGCTGAATTTGAACTCAGGTCTTTCTGACTCCAGGCCCAGCAGTTAATCCACTATGCTACTTTGCTGCCTCAATGAGAAAGAAATCCTACTGCATGTATTATTCAGTCGTTTCAATCATGTCTGACTCTTCCTCACCACATTTGGGGTTATATTGGCAAATATGTGTGGTTTGCCATTTCCTTCTCTAGCTCATTTTACAGATGAGGAAACTGAGGCAAACAGGGTGAAGTGACTTGCCCAGGGTCACACAGCAGCCAAGTGTCCTAGGTCACATTTGAACTCAGGCAGAGTCTTCCTGACTCTAGGCCCAGCACTCTGTGCTCCATGGAGCCACCTAGCTGCTCTCCTCGTGGTTATAGTGAACTGCAAAGTCAGCTGGAGGAATCCAGAAGAGAGGCCCCAGACTCATACAGAGAGTGCTAGGTTTCTGTGCAGAGGTCCTGTGTTTGAATGCTGCCTGTGCCCCTTGTTACTGTGTGACATGAGTCACCTGGCCTCACTTTAGCTTACCGCTTTTTATATTTCACACCAAGATAGATAATTTGGCTAAGTTGACTTCTCAAAAGCATGTAAGTTGGAACAAAAGGAACCACTTTAGGAACATATATACATATAGATGCATATATATGTATGTATGCATGCATAGACATACACACATACACAAATATCAGAAAGTTAAACAATAAAAAGTTATAAAAAATAAAATATTACAAAATTATAATTGTAGGTTATTATAAGTTATTGTGAAAAATAATAAAAAAGAGGATATCCTGACACCTGCACCCTGCCTTCCTTCCAAGAAAGCATTCCCCTTGAGAACCCCAATCTGATTTTTTGATTTTAGGGATTCAAGGGGAGTAATTTCAAGATCCTAAACTCAGAGATTGGCCTAGAGTACATGTGTAGGACAGCAGTGTTATGAGAGGATGGGCCTAGTGAAGGTGGTGTTTCCTTCTGTTCTCTTGTATCCTCAGCCTTCCCTTTTGGAGACGGAATGGCACACTGAGGGGCTGCCCGGACCAAGAGACCTGCCTCAGGTCATCTAGACAGATGTTCTGATAGAGGATGTGTTGGAAAGAGACTTGAGCTAGCAGTGGGACCATACGCCACTCACTTCATTTCTCCAAGTCTGTTTCCTCACGTATGATAAAGGAATGACAGTTATGGCCAGTGAGGTCATTCTAAGCATCAAATAAGAAGGAAGAGGGAAGGTGTTCTGCAAACTTTAACAGTAATAAATGCTGCTCTTAGGGTTAGAATAGACACTGTGTCTTCTGTTTACAAATTTCAGAACCAACAATCTAAAATTCTAAATACTTACAGAATCGATACTTTGCATGAACATGATGGAGGCTTTCTCAGTCTGAACTTTATCAGGTATAAACAAACAATCTTCGTTAAGCTTTCCCGTTTTTGAATCTATTCTGCATGTTCTGAGTGAACAGCTGCCTCCGGAACATGCATATACCCTATTTATACCAGTGATAGCTTCGGAACATCTGAAAACACATTAGCATTAGATTTTAAAAACAGAAACTCATTTAAAACCACCCCAACCTATGTGTATTCCTGATATTACCACATTAATTATTTCTTCATCACAGAGGGTGTGTTTTAAGCAACCCATTTAGGCAGCAATGTCTCGGATAACCAGGAAGAACAATTTCTGTTTGGCAGAGAACTCCTGCAGGGAATTTCAGGTGGGCTTTTTGGAATATCCCAATGCTAGCCTGACTGCAGGGAATGCCAGGTCTAGTTTACTGGTGTCCCCAACTCTGCTGCTCACAGGGATGGGCTCCAGGAGCCTTGTCTTCGTGAGAATTAAGAGGGAATCCTCCTCATACTCAGCAGCTATAGTAGCTGCCCATTGTTATTATCAACACTAATTTGCGGTGCTCAAGTTTTTTATCTGTATTTATCTGTATTACTAAGAATCCAATTTGCTTTTCATTGACTCATTTCATTCATTCACTAGATCCAAAGTGCTCAACAAAGCGTCTCTCAGAGCTCTCTGGCCCAGCCAAGCAGGTAGAGGAAATAGGGCACTGTAAAGACTTCTGTCCCTCCCAATTACTTTGCATTTACTTCACATCTATTGTGTGTGCGTGTGTGTGTGTGTGTGTGTGTATGTGTGTGTGTGTGTGTGTGTGTGTACACACATGTTATTTTCTTCAAGGTCTGTGAGAGCTGAGATGGTTTCATTTCCTCCTTTGTGTCCCCAGCAACAAGGACAGCACATAGCAGGTGTTTCATCAATACTTGTGGATTTACTGATGCTAAACCTTTTGTTAACCCAACAGGGAGAGCAATGTAGGTTTCCTGCAGAGACAGGAAGACAGCAGGTATAGCCTTCACAAGGAAGGATACTGCCATTTCCCCTCCTTGGGAGTTGTAATTACTCACTGTACTTAAACACCAAGAAGTAACAGAATGTTGCTTGTGCTTCCTAAAACCATTCCTAAAATCCCTGAGGAAATAGACTGTGTGTGAGGAGAAAGAGGAAAAGGACCAGGTAGGTCCTTTGGTGCAGTGAGGGTGTTGTATTCCAACACTTGGGTGGCTTTTTCTGTCTCTGTCTTTCAGCGTGTACTGCTGCTGTCCTGAGGAGGCAGCAAAGACATGTGCTAGGTCTATCTCTCTAGGAGTGATGTATCTGAGGCCATGTTTTGCAAGTCTCTTTGTGTTCCAGACATATATAGCAGCACCAAAAAGTTGGTCTGTGATGATTTTGTGCCTCATATTCAGAAAAATTTCTATGCTTTGATAGAACTGCCTCTGCTTTGAAGTATGTTGGGGTAGGAACCAGTCACATATTATATAAAGAAGGTAGTAATGAAATTGGTGATACACATGCCATTGTTGTAATCTATAGATAAAAAGAAAAACAATCTTGATGACCAAAATATTTCAAAAATTAACTCAAGAGAAGATGATTTCAATCTGATGAAGTTCCCAAAAAATTTAAAAGAAGATAATCATACTTTACTGGTAGATTTTTTCCTTCAGACTGGTAGAAACGTTCCTCTTCATTGTACTCCTCAAACACTCCCCACCGTAAATGGGCCCATTCATGAACTAAAATTTTACCTGTGGGAATACATTTGAAATGCAAATATGTAATAATTTCTACAATTCAATGGTTCTGTGGGTATTCCCTCAGGTCTACGTGGGTATTCCCTTCATCAATGCAAATTGCACTCTAGTCATGCTTTCTTCTCCTGTGAAATTCTTATCCATGGTCTTCCACAGATCAATTGTAGATAATGTACCTTCTCCTAAAGTTTTATATTTCATGACTACCAGTGTACTATTCAAAATAGCTAGGTGGTTCAGTGGATAGAGTGCTGTGCCTGGAGTCAGAAAGATCTAAGTTAAAATTTGGCCTCACACCCTTACAAGATGGTTTCATTTTCCCCTTTGTATCCCCAGCACCAAGGATAGCACCCAGCACATAGCAGGTGCTTCATCAATGCTCGTGGATTGACTGATGCTAAACCTTTTGTTAACCCAACAGGGAGAGCAAAGGTTTCCTGCTGAGACAGGAAGAGAGACCCTGTGTGACCTGGAGTGTGACCCTGGGCAAGTCTCTTAACCTTTGCCTCATTTTCATCAACTGTAAAATGGAGATCCTAACAGTACCTACCTCTTAAGGTTGGTGTGAGGATTATATTTGTTAAGCACTTAGCATAGTGCCTGGCACATAATAGTTCCTTCCTTCCTTCCTTCCTTCTTTCCTTATTATCCCTTACTCTTACTTAAATAATTAAATGATTTTTTTAATTCTATTATAGTCACCAGTGGTATAGATTTCAGTTCATCTATGTCTGCCCATCTTCCCCCACACGAATCCATCAGAGGGAGTCTAACCAACACTCTGGGGGAAGAGCGTATCTTTGCATAGATTTCTTTACATTGTATAGATAACAATAGACTATCCCTCTGTTTTCCTACACTCAGCACATGCTACATGGGTCTGTATCTTCTATCCCTTGGGTATTTTGTGTTCTGTGTTGGTTCCTGGTACATTTATTTCATTTAATAGTAATAGTCCTTCATGCTTTTCAAAATCTTTATCTTCCTTTAAGGTGTAAGTCAAGCATTCTCTCTACCATGAAGCCTTGTCTGATCTCTCTCCCTGCTTGTTATTCTCTCCCCCTCCTCATATTATTATATATTATACTTTTCTAAGGACACATTGACTAGCAGTGTGTTGTAGTAGAATGATTATTGGCTAAAACCCAGCTGCTTATGTAGCCTTGGACATATCACTTAATGTCCTTGGGCCTTAGTTTTCTCATGTGCCAAAAGAATTGATTGGACTAGATTACCTCTAAGGCCCCCTCCAGCTCTAAATCTATGATCTCATGATCCTGTGTCTGACCATGTCACTCCCCTACTTAAAAACATCCTTGGCTCCCTAGTACATTAGGATGAAATGCCCACCAATGAATGTGGCCTTTGAGGCCTTCCAGATTCTGACTCCAGCTTACCTCTTTCCTATTACTTCCCTTTGTGCCCTTTATGTTCCAGTCAAATTGAGTAATTTGCTGTTCTCAGAGTTCAATATGCAATCTCATGTCTGTAGATATTTGCCCAAGCCCTGCCCCCATTGAACACCTTTCTTATGTGCCTTTCAGAATCCTCATCTTCATCCAAAATTCAATTTTAGTATCACTTCTTCTGGGAAGTCATCCTTGATCCCACCACATATTAGCCCACATTCAGCCTCTTTTCCAACAGTCCCAGAGCTCATTGTCTGATCTCTCTTGTTCCCTCTTTACTCTTTGCTTTGTTTTGTAATTCTCTGTGTCCATCTTGTATCCTTCCAGTAGACTGTGGGCTACCTGAGAGCAGAGAATGTTTTATTTTTATCCCTGTATCTTCTAAACCTTACGTGGTACTCCATACACGATAGGTACTTAGTAATATTTGTTGAATTTGTTAAAAATCAAATTAGTTCTATTTGACTCCTATCATTTTAATAGTCAGTTATGCTTAGATGCCTGAATCCTTATGGAGAAAATTTAGATTCTTCTGTTCATATTGGGTGTTACACTGATTCATAATGTTGTGATGTGAAAAATACTTTAAATGGATGTTCTCTAGAGGAGTGGTCTCTAGGGTAGAGGCCCAGACCCCTGGAGAGCCAAGGCATTAACCCAAGAGATGACCCTCAGGGTTCTAAGGTGGGCCCTCTTCTCCCTCTATACTATTTCACTTGGTGATCTATCAATCCCCTGAATTTAATTACCATCTCTTTGCAGATGATTCTCAAATGAACCTATTCTGCCCTAATCTCTCTGCTGACCTCCAGTCTCACATCTCCAACTGCCTTTCAAACATCTTGAACTGATATGCAGTAGACATCTTTAACTCAATGTTTCCAAAACTGAATTCATTGTCTTTCCCCTTAAACTTTCCCCTCTTCCTCCTATTACTGTAGAGAGCAATATCACCTTCCCAGTCCATCAGGTTCACAACCTAGGTGTCATCCAGGATTCCTCACTCTGGGTTACTCGGAACATCCAATGTGTTGCCAAGACCCAATGATTTCACCTTCGAAGCATCTCTTGAATATGGCCCCTTCTCTTATCTTATGCTGCCAGCACTCTGGTGCAGGCCCTCATCACCTCCCACCTAGACTGTTGCAGTAGTCTGCTGGTGAGTCTGCCTGTCTTAAATCTCTCCCCAGCCCACTCCAACCTGCATTCAGCCACTAAAGTGATTTTGCTGAAGCACAGGTCTGATCATGTCACCATTCATGCCCTGCACCTTTCCCCCCAGTCCCCTAACAAACTCCAGTGGCTTCATATTACCCCCAGGACCAAATACAAAATCCTTTGTTTGGTATTCAAAGCCCTTTATAACTTAGCTGCTTCTTGCCTTTCCAATCTTCCTATGCTTTACTACCCAACACATACTGTTCAATCTAGTGATATTGGCCTCCTGGCTGTTCAACCAACAAGACCATCTCTTGACTCCAGGCATTTTCTCTGACTTTCCCCCATGCCTGGAATGTTCTCCCTCTTCTGCTCTGACTATTGACATCCCTGGCTTCCTTTAAGTCCCAAATAAAATTCTGACTTTTATAGGATGTCTTTCCCAAATCCTCCTAATTCTTTTGCCTTCCCCCTGTTAATTTTTGCCTATTTATCCTGTATATAACTTTGTGCATATTTACTATCTGTCTTCCCCATTAGATTGTAAGCTCCTTGACAGCAGGGACTCAGCACAGTTTCCTATGACATAGTAGGCATTTAATAAGACTGACCCAGGAAGAGCTGTGGCCTAACCCTAATGGTATGGAATCAACCAACTCGAGGGGTGGGTTTTTTTTTTGCTATAGTTGTATTTCCAACACAACTGTACCTACCTAATCTCCCCACCCCACCCCAACTCTACCCTCTCCCTCTGCTGTTCAAGCTCCCAGCCTTCACATTTTTGAGCTGGGTGTCAACACCCTCTAAGTAGTTATAAACTGAACTAACGATCCACATCAGCTGTCCAGACATCATTGGAAAAATTGTGTCCATATCCTAATTCCCCCTCCATTTGGGGGCAATGCCTAGTGAGTAAGAGCCCCACCTCCCCCCTTTCCTTTTTCGGTGATGCAGAGCCCATGTAGGATGAGTGGGGATGGGTTAATTGTGTTTTGGCTTGACTATCTTCATTACATTAGCTTTTCTCCCAAACCAACTTGTCTTTTAAGTTCTCCTATTCTTTCTTAGAGGTACTACCACATCCATGTATGCAGTCAGTTGTCATATATTGTCAGTTCTATCTCCACATCTGTCCCCTCCTCTCTGCCAACACTACTGACACTCTCAGACCCCTATCACCTCATATCTAGACTCTGGCAATAGTCTTCTGATTAGTCCCCTACGTAGGCTTGGACCTCTCCCCACTCCAACTGATCCTCCACAAACTCACTGATTTTCCTAAAGTGTGGGTCTGACCATGTCACTCCCCTGCTCAATACTCCAGTGTCTCCCTATCACTCTAGGATCAAATGTTGATTAATTTTTCTCATCCTTCAAAAATGTCTATTTTATGTAAGTTTCTGAGTGTACATAATAATTTCTACAGTAATAATTTGCAGTTAAGTACATATCTACATGTGGAGGGTTATGCTCAAAATTATTTTTTCTGATGGGGAGGGCAGTCAAAAAACTTTAGCAATTACTAGTCTAAAACAATTACATTTCCAAAGTAGAAGTGAAATACTGCTACACCTTTTCAGATGAAAAGAAGAAATGCCCTCACAATCTTTTTGACTAATCTATATTTTCAAATCAAGAGAACCATATTCTCTATATATTGTGAAACCTAAGTTATGAAATATGATGCAGATATGATGCAATACTAGACTTTCACCAGTAACTGTACCTTGTGGTCCATACTCATCCAACTTTTTCCCCAATATGATGTCAGGAGTTAAATGAATTCTCTCTCCCATGTCTCCACACTGTCCATACTGGTCAGTTCGTGGAACATCATTCCCTTCGGGATTTGGGACTTCAATGATGATATCTGCCTAGAAATGTTTTTTTAAGTTTTTTTGTTATATAGAACATCATAAACAAAACTTGCAATATTTAGATTGAAAGATTCTGAAAAAATTTTCATTAATTATCAGAGATTTGTATTTAAAAAATTTAAGTCATACATCACCTAATGTTTAATAAAAATGTTTTAAAATAAAAATAATACATAATAAAAATCAGAGCTTAATGATCTTACGTTTTTGTAGGTCTCAAGTTTTGGTGTCTCATAGTCTGTGTTTGCTTGCCATGTTGTAGGAATCAAGATGGAGACTGTTTTGAAGTAAAATCTTTTTTCTGTGGCCTCATACAGGTAAATTGAAGCTTCTGATACCATGTTCTATATGGAAAGAAGAAATCCATCAGGAAATCTGACAACTGTCAGAGGTATAAACAACAATCATTTAACTTCACAAAGAAGATTGATAACAAAAAAAGACTACAGCATTTCAATCAAGTGAAAATGGAGAAATGTGCCCACCACGCTTGTACTGCTCAGTCTGACTTCCACTATTACCGCTTTAGTGTTCTGGTCCTTTTTTAGGAAGATACCAGAGTACACATGTCCCTCCTCAGGGACCCCAAGTACCCTGGGAAGCAGTCCAGTCCAAGCTTGCCCCACCCTGTCAGTCATAAATAGCCCTACTGAGAATCAAGGGTGTACCGTGATAATGTAAGGGTTTTGTTAAAAATCGTACCCAAGGTTATGTTTCTTTGAAACAAATCAGAATTCCAGTGTTGTGTCACAAGTGAGTTCGGGGCTTTGTTGTAGTGATTTCCATATTTCAGCGGATCTGATCTCTGATGTGGGGCTTCTCTCCACCTGCTGATAGACCCTGTCCATGCCTTTTCATTATGTCAGCTCCTTGTCTATGCCTTTCCCAAAATTCTCTTTGGGACATCCCTCAACATGAAAGAGGTCTTTCTCTAGAGCTCCTGAGAGGGTATGGAAAGAACACATGGGCTCTCCGCCAGTGTTGAGCCTTTTAAGCTCTCATCATCAGTTAGAATGGAAATAGATTGTTTCATTCCTTGTATTTGTATCCTCAATGCCTAGTACGTAGCAGTTACTTAACAAGTACTTCTCAGTTGATTGGCTATATGACAGGCTCACTTTCATTTCCAGGAATTCATTTTTCTATAGTTAGTATTTACATTTGTGAACCCTTTACTATGTAGATTGACTTTAAATGAAGCTAAGGTAGAAGAGTAGTAGGGTGGAAGATGAACTAGAATGGGAGTCAGGTTCTGGGTTTGAGGGTCAGGCTTGCCATCCTAACATCCTCATAAAGCCTGTAATTTTAACAAGACATTTAATCATTCTCTCAGTGCCCTTATCTGTGAAATAAGGGCAAATTGCCCTCCTTGCCTCACAATTAGACAGCTTTTCAGTGAGGACAGACTGACTGGGATGCTTTAAGAGTCTTTACTAAAGCTTCTCCAACTTTTATTGTGAAACTTGGTAGCTTTGTAAGTCATTCCAAACCATCCAAGGTTTGATACATGTCCTACTGGGGTCCTAACATTGTTCCTCTCCATACTAAGTCACTAAGGGACTTCGATATCAACAGGACACAATTCAATTAAACTCAGTTCCACAAACAGCTTGTAAGTACCTAACATTTGCAAAACACCACTGGGGATAGAAAGATGGCGGCAAGGCAGACCCTACTATTTAGGAGTTTGTGGTCTAATGATAGGTGGTGGAGGGGCGGGAGAGCCATATATGCAGAGTTATAATAACAGGGGAAAAGTGATAAATGAAAGGAGATGAGGGTGGGCTCAGCCGAGAGAGTAATTAGTTCTCCTGGGAAATAATCAGTAGAGAAAAAGTACTAGAATTAAAAGAAATCTGGAAAGGCTTTCTGTAGAAGGAAGCTCCAGGCATGGGGAACAGCCAGAGAAAGAGACAAAGTTAGAAGATGGAGTGTCAGGTGAAAAGAACAGAGAGGAGGCCAATGTCGCTGCATCACAGAGTACATTGAAGGCAAATAAGGTGTAAGAAGACTGGAAAAGTAGGAAGGAGTTAGGTTGTGAAGGGCTTTGAATAAAGCCAGACAGAGCATTTTGTATTTGGTTCTGGAGGTGATAGGGAGAGCTGGAGTTCATGGAAGCCGGGAGGGGGTGGTTGGCATGGTCATTTTCAGGAGATCACTTTGACAGCTTGGTGGAGGATGGGTTAAAGTAGAGGGAGGCCTGAGCAGGCACACCAGCCATCAGGCTGTCATTGCAAAGTCCTGTCTTCAGTCCTAGTGAATCTGGGCTTACACACAATCTCCTCTGCTCTTCATTTCCACCCTTCACAGTCTATCTTCCACCTGGGCCCTCCTGGCAGCGGCCAGCCATCCCCCTTCCTAGAAGGAGCTTCCTCCGTTTCTTGGTGTCCTTGGGTTTCATTGGTTCAAGACTCTGCTCATCTGCACCTCTTAAAGGAATCTTCCTGGCCCCCTTCGTGATTTGTGCTCTCTCTCTCTTCTCAAATTATCTTGTTATTTGCTTGTCTGTTTTTTGATTCCAGTGAAATAGAAGCTCATTCATGGAATCGACTATTTTTCATTTCTGACTTTGTTTTCTCAGTACCCATCAAAGTTCCTTCCGTGTCATAGGAGCTCGGTAAGTCTTGTTAAATTGAGCTGAACAGTCCACTTGATAAATGCATAGTGAACATTGCCACAAGTCTTCCCCACTCCAGCTCATCTTCCATTCTGCTTCCTGATCTTCCCCATCTCATCCACCTACTCAGGACACTCCAATGACTCCTGTAACTTCTAGACTCCAATAGAGAATCCTCTGGGTGGTGTCAAAGTCCTTCCTAACCTTCCCCTCCCCTTGTGCCTTTCCAGTCTTCTTAAGCTTTACACCCAACCAAGTACTCTGGGATCCAGTGAAAGCCAGCCTCCTTACTCTTCCCAAAACCCAGTCCTCTGTCTCCCAGCTCTCCATTACCCCTGGCTGCCCATAATGCCTGCAACATTCTCCCTCTTCATCTCAGCCTCCTGGCTCCCTGGCTTACTTCAGGTTCCAGGTAAAAACCTACTATCTACAGTAAGCCTTCCCCAGTTACACTCCATTCTGGTGTCTTCCTTCAGCTGATTATCTTTGATTTCTCCTTCCTGTGGTTTATTTGCATGTAATTGCTTGCGTGTTGTCATTAGACTGCAAGATCTGGGAGAACAGGAACTGTCATTTACATTACTTTGTGTCCTGAGCACTCAGCACAGTGCGTGGCACACAATAGATACTTATCAGTGTTGACTGACTGACTGAATTGAAATGAATCTGAGTAAAAAGCAGTATTGGCTTCAGGAGCAGGTATGGGAGGAGGCTGAGGGATTCCGGTGGGACTTTGATCCCACAGACCGGGCCTTGAATCCCAGCCTGACCACTGCTCTGCTGCTTGGCCAGGTACTAAGCTCTCCAGTGAAAGCATGAGACAGAGCCTAGTTTTCTCATGAGGGCCTGTCACCTGGAACAGCCTCCCCAAGCAGTCCATTTTCTGAAGGGAGGGAGGCACATAGATGAACACAAAGGGCCATTCAGGGAGGCCGTGTGTGTGAGTGTGTGTGTGTGTGTGTGTGTGTGTGTGTGTGTGTGTGTGTGAAGAATGGAATTTCCCAGAGCACAAGCTCCAGTATGAATTACGGGAATGTGAAAGGCTTGTGCCCTGCAGAAATCATTCTCAGCAGATACAGGAAGGCAAGTCCATCAAATCACTAGCACTGGAACAATCACTTAGACTTGTAACTGCCACCTCAGGTTAAATTCCTGCAGTGGAGGCAATAGTTAGTGAGAGAGAATCTGGGCCTACCTGTTCCTCCTGGAGTTATTCTCCCTCTGCTGGATGCCTGGGTCCTAGCTCCCTCTTTCCTTCTCTCCCTCTCCTCCTTGATGGGCATCCTGTGCATTCGGACTATGTGGAGAGGGCCGTGCTGGAGGATGCCTAACATTCTTTCCTTCCTGACAATTGTCTTTGTTCTGGAGCCATTCGACAATTCTATGTTTTTAGCTAGAATGAATTTGAGTCCCCCGCAAACCAGGATTCTTAAAATGTTAAATCTTTCTATCAGCATTCAGAACACACTCTTCGGCCCCTATTCTCCTTTTTTTGTTTGTTTTCGGCCCCCTGTACTTTTGTAAGCAATGTCAGTGTCCTGCTTTTCCTTAGCCTGAAATTTGCAGGTTTTCTTTAGAACAGAGATTCTTAACCTGGAGTCCACAGATAGATTTTGGGGAGTCTCTGAACTTGGATGGGAAACATTGTATTCTTATTTATACTAGCTGTTGGCTTCCTTTGAAATCCTCTGTATTTTTTATGCATTTAAAAACATTATTCTGAGAAGGGGTCCTGGGACTTCACTAGACCACCAAGGGGGTTCATGACACAAAAAAGTTAAGAATTCCTACAAGAACCATGGGCTAGTGAAAGGTGTCCCTGTAAATGAAGGAAGCTGGACGTGGCATTCAAACTCTAGCTCATGCTTAGCTAGCTGTGTGACCATAGCGAAGTCACTTAGCTTTTCTGGTCCTGCTTCTTTATTTGTAAAATGGAAGCTTGATGCTTGAATGGCATTGTGGTTCAGTTGTGTCCAACTCTTTGTGGCCCCTTTTGGGGCTTTCTTGGCAAAGATACTGGAGTGGTTTGCCATTTCCTTTTCCAGTTCATTTTACAGCTGAGGAAGCGGTGGCAAAGAGGGTTAAGTGACTTGCCCAGGGTCACACAGCTAGGAAGTGTTTGAGGCCAGGTTTGAATTCAGGTCCTTTTGAATTCAGTCTGGGTGCTCTAGTCACTGTGCTACTTAACTGCCCTTAAAATGCCATACATATGTCAATTGTTGTGATATGAACATCTCAAACACCTACATTAGGTGACAGGCATTTCTGAAGCATCTGTTCTATGCCAGACACTGTGTTAGGTGCACAGGATACAAAGGCAAAAAACTAACAACCTCTGCTCTCAAGGAACTCTTTCTATTGGGGGAAAATGGATTGAACCCAGATAAGTTAAAATATTCCAGTACTTGTTGGGGGCAGAGAGCAGTGCTCCAATAACTGGCATCTGGCAGCTCAGGGCAGCAGAAACCCTTTGCCCTGTCCCCCTGAAGCTATGATACTCCCTGACCTCTAGCAAGGAACAAGGAACTATCAGGCAGAAGGCTTCTGTGGGTTATGATAGCCCCAAACTGGGAAGATGGAATATGAAGACAGTGGCATTTCTTGGTGGTAGGGACTGGTGAAATAGCTTACATGACTGTTCCAAATATGTTATCTGGCCCGTTAGTGTATTCTGTGCCATCGGGAACTCAGAATTGGTCATTAGTAGCACTTAGTTACTTCTGAGAAAAGACCTCCTTCTCTTATTTTAAATTTATCCAATGTAAATACAAAAGGCATCAATAGAAAAAGTTTAAAAGGTTGTGTTAGTTTTCTTGCTTGCCACTTACAGTCAATTCATATGGAGTTTGCAAGCCAATGAAATATCAAGAACCCTTTCAAATAAAAAAGTTAGTAGTAAAGATTCCCCCTTACATTCACAGACACGTTTCAAAATTCAAATAAAACCGAAGAGCAAATATTTAACATGTCTCCTACCTTTATTTGCTGAATAAGATTTTCATCCTCTTCCACCTCTGGGTCAATTGCAATGACCACATCTTCATAGCCATTGTCATTCAGCTTAATGAGGGATGTGCTTGCCCCCTGAAGCAAGTACAGGGCCAAGGTTAATACAAATATTTTAAATGCTACCATGACTATGTCCAATTCTTCTTTGAAAAACGGCTAATCTAGGAGACTTGTCTCCTGCTGCTATATATATGCTCTTAGAAATTTATTACCAGCAACTCAGCCAGGACTTTGACCTTGTTTCTGATAGACTACAACTTTGTTATCATAATCCAGTCAGAAACAATTCACTTCAGTAGGAATTAAAAATGCTTCCTTATGATCATCATGGAGGGGCATAGTATAAAGCAGAGAGTTGTCTTATAGATCTGTATTATATGTAGGAGGAAAGGCAGCACGACAGAGTAGATAAAGAGCTGACCAAGGAGCTAGGATGACCTGGGTTCAAGTCCCAACTCGGACACCTATTGCCTATGTGAAACAAAGAAGTCATCTCACCTTTCAGTGATAGGCAGCTCTTTAAGACTGTAAGTTATAGAGAAGGTGCTGACCTACATTAGCAGAGGGAATTTCCTCACCTGGGAGTTCTCCTGTTTTTTGCAATGAAACACCAGATCCAGTCCCTCTCTCTCTCTTTCTCTCTCTCTCTCTCTCTCTCTCTCTCTCTCTCTCTCTCACACACACAAATATATGTGTGTATGTATATATATATATCTATACATAGATATATATATGTGTATGTATGTCTTTAATATGTTTGCCAGATGGCAAAACATTGTTCCTTTCTATGAAAGCTGATTTCTTCTTTTTACAAGGTCCCGTCTATTTTTTTTTTATAGTCAGTCAATTTACATTTATTAATTTGATATTTTTTGGTTTTCAGCATTGATTTCCACAAGATTTTGAGTTACAACTTTTCTCTCCATTTCTGCCCTCCCCCCCACTCTAAGATGGCATATATTGTGTTTGCCCCATTCCCCAGTCAGTTCTCCCTTCTATCACCCTCTTCCCCTCCCCCATCCCTTTTCCCCATACTTTCTTGTAGGGCAAGATAGATTTCTATGCCCCATTGCCTGTATATCTTATTTCCCCATTGCATGCAAAAACAACCTTATTTTTTTTTGAGCATCTGCTTTTAAAACTTTGAGTCCCAAATTCTCTCCCCTCCTCCCTCCCCATTCACTTTGCCTAAGAAGGCAAGCAATTCAACACAGGCCACACATGTATCATTATGCAAAACACTCTCATAAACAGTCATGTTGTGAAAGACTAACTATATTTCCCTCCCTCCTATCCTGTCCCCCTTTATTCAGTTTTCTCCCTTGACCCTGTCCCTTTTCAAAAGTGTTTGCTTTTGATTACCTCCTCCGCCATCTGCCCTCCCTTCTATTGTCCCACTTTTTTATCCCCTTCCTCCTACTTTCATGTGGGGTAAGATACCCAATTGAGTGTGTATGTTATTCCCTCCTCAAGTCAAATCCTATGAGAGCAAGATTCACTCATTCCCCCTCACCTGCCCCCACCTTCCCTTCCAATGAACTGCTTTTTCTTGCTACTTTTATGTGAGCTAATTTACCCCATTCTATCTCTCTCTTTCTCCCTCTTTCAATATACTCTTCTCTCATCCCTTAATTTGATTTTATTTTTTTAGATATCATCCCTTCATATTCAACTCACCCTGCGCCCTCTGTCTATATATATGTATATTCCCTTCCCTAATACTGAGGCCTTGTGAATAATGCACATCATCTTTCCATGTAGGAATGTAAACAAAGTAGTTCAACTTTAGTAAGTTCCTTATGATTTCTCTTTCTTGTTTACCTTTTCATGCTTCTCTTGATTCTTGTGTTTGAAAATCAGATTTTCTATTCAACTCTGGTCCTTTCACTGAGAGGGCTTGAAAATCCTCTATTTTATTGAAAATCCTTATTTTGCCTGGGAGCATTATGCTCAGTTTTGCTGGGTAGGTGATTCTTTATTTTAATCCTAACTCCATTGACCTCCAGAATATCATATTCCAAGCCCTTTGATCCCTTAATGTTGAAGCTGCTAGATCTAGTGTTATTCTGGTTGTGTTTCAACAATACTCAAATTGTTTCTTTCTGGCTACTTGCAGTATTTTCTCCTTGATCTGGGAGCTCTGGAATTGGCGACAATATTGCTAGGAGTTTTCTTTTTGGGATCTTTTTCAGGAGGTGATTGGTGGATTCTTTCAATTTCTATTTTACCCTCTTGCTCTAGAATATAAGGGCAGTTCTCCTTGACAATTTCTTGAAAGATGATATCTAGGCTCTTTTTTTGATCATGGCTTTCAGGTAGTCAATACTTTTTAAATTATCTCTCCTGGATCTATTTTCCAGGTAAGTGGTTTTTCCAATGAGATATTTCACATTGTCTTCCATTTTTTCATTCCTTTGGTTCTGTTTTATAATATCTTGATTTCTCATAAAGTCACTAGCTTCCACTTGCTCCAATCTAATTTTTAAGATTGTATTTTCTTCAGTGGTCTTTTGGACCTCCTTTTCCATTTGGCTAATTCTGCCTTTCAAGGCATTCTTCTCCTCATTGTCTTTTTGGAGCTCTTTTGCCATTTGAGTTAGTCTATTTTTTAAGGGGTTATTTTCTTCAGTATTTTTTGGGTCTCCTTTAGCAATTCATTGACTTGTTTTTCATGATTTTCTTGTATCACTCTCATTTTTCTTCCCAATTTTTCCTCTACTTCTCTTACTTGCTTTTCCAAATCCTTTTTGATCTCTTCCATGGCCTGAGACCAATTTATATTTTTCTTGGAGGCTTTTGATGTAGGCTCTTTGACTTTGTTGACTTCTTCTGGCTATATGTTTTGGTCTTCTTTGTCCCCCCCCCAAAATTTCCAAAGTCTGAGTCTGAATCTGGGTCCGTTTTCACTGCCTGCTCATGTTCCCAGCCAACTACTTGACCCTTGAGTTTTTTGTCAGGGTATGACTGCTTGTAGATTAGAGAGTACTTTGTCCCAAGCTTTAGGGACCTTGTGCTGCTGTTTTCAGAGCTACTTTTACACAGCAAGCTCTGCCACACCAGTGCTACTCCTCCCCCAAGAACTGCCAACCTGGACCACGACTCACTCTGCACTCCCACTCTGATCTGCTGCTTAGTTCCTCCCACTTGGTGGGCCTGGGGCCAGAAGCAACTGCAGGTGGAAGCAGCCCCAGAGCTGCACCACTTCTGTGCCCCCAGTGCTGGGGCCGACCGCACACTCCTTTCACTCCATTCTAGCAGTTCTACCCACAGGTCATAGACAGCAAGGCTGTATGGTGTCATGTGTGGGATTTGGACTCAGAAGACTTGAGTACGAATTCTGCCTCTGCTGTTAAATGGTAGAGTGGCCTTGGGCAAAGCATTTGACCTCTTTGGGCCCTGATTTCCTCATCTGTAAAATGAAGAGGTTGGACAAGATGGCCTCGGGTCTCTTCCAGTTCTAAATCTATGCTTCTGAGTTGGCAAAATGTAGTAGTAGAGGGAGTTTCCACATTAGCATTTCTACATGTTAGCAGAATCATGGCTCCCCTCCATGCCTCCCCCAGCTCCCAAGCTTCTGTTTTAAGCAAGTCATCTTTTAAGTCAGGGTTGTCCAACCTTAGGTTTTTGTTGAAACAATAGACAATATATTTTGATTTGCCATTTTAGTGAGCACTCTGCCATAGCTCAGCTTCGTTTACTAAAACATTTATGTAAATTTCTATGCTTGTAGGCAGGCCACATAAATCACACTGTGGGCCACATTTTGGACAGCCCTGTCCAACTTTTTTTTTAATTTAAACTTTTTTATTTAATATTTTTAAAAAATTTAAGTTAGTAAAAGTAAGACCCCTGCTGGCCTCGCCCTAGAATGTCTTCCTAGATCCCCCTGGAGGACTTGAGAAGACAGTGAGCCCAGCCAGATTGGATGGGGACAGAAAGATGGGCTTGGGTCCCAAAGGCCTTGCTGCTCCAGCAACAGAATACTGACCCTTTGATCCTGGGCACACACGCCTTTGCTGCACCCTCTGAAAATGCATGGTGCACTGGAAAGAAGGCTGCAGTTCCAAGGATTTGATTTCAGATCTTGACATGGGTGGCTCTGGGCAATTCATTTAACCTCTTGGGCCTTAATTTTCTCATGTATAAAATGTGGGGGTTGCCCTAAATGACCTTTCTGTCTTCTCATTCTAAATCCATGATCCTGTGACCTATGAGCCTGTTAGAAGTTGAAGAAGGGGACTGGCTGTTATTCCTCACTCTAGAGCCATCGACTAATAAATGGCAATTTCCTTTTGGTATCTAAGTATTAATCAGCGAGCATTTATTAGATGCCTACTCTGAGATACACTCATGTGCTAGGCTCTGCAGGAACAGATTCAAAAGTGAGACAACCTGTAACTTCAAGCAGCTTACATTTTACTAGGGGGAGATAATATGTTCACAGATAAGTACTGGATATAGAAATAGATATACGCCCCAATGACTGGGGGATTTGGGATAGGCCTCTTGAAGGTGGGGGCACTTGGTCTGAGCCTTGAATAGATCTAGGGGTTTCGAGGTGCTAAATTCCTAGCACCCCTCTGAGCTTCATGTTCCTCATGGAGTAACTCGGCAGGTTGGACAAGGTGACTTCTAATGTCTCTTCTTCAGTTCCAGCAATACCGTAGTTGGGGTTGTTTATTTGGGACCACAGAAACATAGATTCAGAGCATCGTAGAGGTCCTTAAGGCCAAGTACCTCCCTTTAAGGATGAGGCCTCTGAAGCTCAAAGGTGACCTGATCTGATTGGGATCTTTTTCAGCATTTTATTGTTGAGGCAGCAAAAGCCCACAGTTTAAAGTATTTCCTGATGAGTGCTACTTACCCTTTAGGGATTCTGATTCAAAGGTGCAACAGGCCTGCTAAACATCCAAGTGACTAAGCATTATAAAAATAAAAAACAGAATAGCAGATCTCATCCTAACAGTGTTGCTGGCAATAATGCAGACATTATCTGTAGCTCGATTTATGTGCTATTTGAAGTCACTTTGTCTTTGGAGGACTTTTACCGATTCTTATTTCATAAAATAGCTAAAACTGGGATGTGTAAATTAGTGTGTTTATATCATACTGATTGGGTCTCCTAGTTCATTAAAATGTTGACTGTAATAAAATAAAACACCCAGGCATAATATTTACTTTATTAATGTTATAATTTGACACTAAATAGAGGCTATTTGGTTTAGTAGATAGAGTATCGATCTTGGAGTCAGGAAGACCCGAGTTCAAATCCCACCCTTGACAATGGCTGAGTAACCCTGGGCTCGTCTTTGTGGCTTAGGCAACTCTTATCAACTGATAGTAGGTGGATTGTTAGCTACTTGGTAAGGAGAGTTCTCACACTGGGAGTCCTCTATCTGAGGAAATCTCAAGTCGTTCATATATTCACCTATTTGTTAGCATGCCACAATAATATCTGCTTATGAAATTTATTGAACAATTTAGTTGCTTCTTCAAAATTATAAATTGATTATCTCTGTTCTCTGCTTCCATAGGATCATAGATTTAGAATGGAAAGGACTTCAGAGGCCATCAAGTATAATCCCCTCATTTTATAGATGAGGTGATCAAAGCGCAGGGAAGTCGAGCGACTTGCCTGAGACAATTTAAAAAAATCTTTATCACACATATAAGGTGTTATTTTTCTGACCTTTTCTTTATTTGTGGCTATTAGTTGTTTTTTTTTTAAACTAGGGAAATTAGAGTTGAGAAACAATAAGCAATTAGAACACTGGGTCATAGGTCAATAAGTTAGAATTAGAAGCTGAGTCTTTGGATTCAAAGTCTGAGTCAGCTGCCAGTCAATCCTGCTGCTTCCCACGCTGATTTTTGAAGTACTTCATTCATCCCCTGAATTCTCATAACATTATTTCACAATAGATCAGGAGAGCAGTGACTCTTCAAGGCTAAGTAATTTATCACAGGTAAGGGAAGGGAGTTGGTTTGTTATTGAAGGCAAGTGATATCAAAATCAGTGAGGATTCATCACTAGGCAGGGAAAAAGGGATCAGAGATTATTTTATGTGTTTGAGTGAGGGTAGGGTGGGGGGTAGGAGAAGAGAGTGAACTAATCAATACTCAGTTTATACTTACAAATCCATAGGTGCAGGCCAAAGATTCTAAGATCTGGGGGTTGTGCTATTTAGAGCTGGAAGGTGTCCGAGAGATTAACTGTCCAAGTCTTATTTTATATCTGTAAAATGGTGATAATGAGGATGGTAGCACTTATCTCACATTTATTTAAATGAAAAAACATCTAATAAATATTTACTGTGTGTCCCGCATTGTACTAAGAGCTAAGGATGCCAGTCCAAAAAACTAGAGGCCTTGCCCTCAAGTAGCTTACATTGTAATGGGGGAAGACAACAAATAAAGGGGAATGGAGGCCAAGAAGAGGTGCATTTGTCCCTCTGGGAAGACACAAGAATGACGTCACATGGCTCTTAATCACACATTCTTTCTAGTAGAGTCAATGCTGATTAGATTACTGTTCTGAGAATTAGGGGTGAAAACAGATAAGGGTAAAGGTACTATGACCTGCTGTAAAAAAGGCCAGAGAACAGGGTAGTAGGTAGATCTGGATTGGTCTAAATATGTTGAACACTCGCCAGGCCAGAGCAGGAGCAGGAGCTAAAATGCAGAGCCAGGCGAAGGACGGAGCCTAGCAGCATGGCATGAAGGTGGTGGGGGTGCAGTGTGATGCTAGAAAATTACTTAATATATCAAGTAGTGATGTCAGGAATAGGACAGTCGAATAAATTTCCTCCACCATAAAATAAACACTTAAAAGCACAAAAGATTCTTAAGTACACATTGACAAATATTTAAAACGTCAAACACTAATCCGTCACTTCTAATACATTCTCCCAGAAGTTTGATTCTTAAGACACGAAACACTTTTCAAGACTGCTGACCAGGCGGAGCCATGCTGTCCTAGGAATTTAACCCTAGATCTCCAGGCAAGCCTGCCCTGGCTTGGACTTTCTTAATCCCTTCCATTGTAGTATCCTCCTGGTGGTGGTCATGTTCTCTTCTGAGAAGTTGTTTTGGAGATTGCCTCCTGCTGGGTAACTAGTGCTGGGACTGAGGAGCTCTCAACCTCACGTGGTAGCCACTAAAACTGGACACATCCATCTCAGGATCTCTCCTTGGTCACCTGTATTCAAGGAAAGAAAGACAAAGCGGAAGGGGCAGCTGGAGACTTGAGAATCATTCTCAGGCAAACATATGCTCATTGCTGTCTGTGTACATGCCAAAGGGATGAATGGGTGTTCAGGGAGAAGTGGCACCTCTGACATGAGGGTTGCCAAGACCTTTTCAGGGCTGCTTAGCCACCTTTTATATCCACCTGCCACCCAACTCTCACCTGTGGCTCCAAGAAGCTGTAGCATGTGCAGTGGCCACCCTCTGGAAAAACCTCAGCAGACAAGCTAAACGAGGTTGAGGACCAGCAGCCCTCACATGCATTAGTGAATTAGGGGGGTGGCTACCCCAAGCATGTGAAGACTTCTCCAGGCAGAATAGGCAGATGAGAACACTTTGTTCCAATGGTCACGAAGGCAGCCAAAGCAGGCTCTGTGGAGTGCTTAGAGCTTGGTCAGATATTGAAGATGCCAAGATCTTAAGCCAGGGCCTCATCCTCTGGGTCTCTTATTTTCCCATTACTTTACTGCTTACATCAGTAGCAGCAACAGTAAGCCAGTCAATTAACATTTGCTGTTGTTGTTTCCCTCATTTCAACTCTTTGTGACCCCATTTGGGGTTTTCATAGCATAGATACTGGAGTGGTTTGCCATTTCCATCTCCAGATCATCTTACAAATGAGGAAACTGAGGCAGGCAGGGTCAGGTGACTTGGTCAGGGTCATACTGCTGGTGGGTGTCTGGGGTCAGATTTGAACTCAAGAAGACTGAGTCTCCCTGACGCCAGCTCTGGCACTCTATCCGCTGTGGCACCTAAAGCAAAGAAAAAAAAGAAGATGCCAAGGTCATCTACTGTACCCTAGGCCATTGCCAGTTGACTTGTCTTTTGTCCTGTCACTGGACCTCAGTGACTCTGGAAGAGAGAATGAGACTGACAACTTTGTGCAACTGCCTCACTTAAATCCAATTCATGCACATGTCATTGGTCTTCTTTGAAAATGAAGGGTGAACAATATTTTTCTAGGACATCATTATCCTTCCAGTCTTGAGTTTTCAATCTTTGATGCTTCATTCAACTGAAACTACTTCCTTCAAAGTTACCAGTGGTCTCTTAATTGCAAAATAGGAAGATATTTTATGTGTTCATCCTTTTTGACTTCTCAGCAATATCGTTGACTACTCTGTTCTCCTGAATATTTCCTCTCTCCTCTCTGATTTGCCACAAATGATGGAGGCATTTCACCTATAACAATCCTTACATCTACACACACACACACACACACACACACACACACACACACTCATACACTCATACACACAAAATGGAAATGCTCTGGAAGCCTGGCCAACCCAAATGAGAAGGGATCCCTCTTCCCAGACCGAGGGCTACATACTAGAATAGGCTTTTGAGTTTTCACAATGGAAGCACAAAATGTGGCACTAAAGCAGATGTTTACACCAAATTATCTCACAGGATGGATACAGATGTTTTCTTTACTTGAGGAAAAGAATGACTCAAAGGAATGGAACTTTTTCCCTACATGCTCTTAAAGTAGCTCACTTATGGGTTCTAGGTTTTGTCTGTGGCTGCTTCTGAGTTCTCCTGGTGAGTCAATGTTGACTTAAAGCTAGTGACCTGTAACTTAGCCATATAAGTAAATGTGTGGATGGAGAACAAGTTGTTTTCTATATTTGGAAATGATGTTTTATGAAAAACATAGAAAACAGACATAGGAAGTGCTTTGGCAACCTCTAAAGAAGACTAACCAATCTAATGAGAAGTATTCAATGGGACAAGTGTTCATGCCTCTTGCCTCTCCAGACTTTCTCTGCCATGCCGTAGCAGCTTCCTCACCCTGGAAGCTCATTCTGCCCCTGCAGCCTCTTCACCCTGGAATTGTGCTCCTCCTCCTGTGGTCCCTTCTTTGATTGTCCAGTTCTTCTTAGAATTTCCATTTTAAGTAAAGTTCCTAGGCCATCCATGTCTTCATTCCTCTCCTGGCTCCACTTACTACTTTTTAGACTTTTTCCACCATGTTCTGGGGCAGGTACCCTCTCCCTTCACCCCCCACCCCACGACATATCAGCTTCCTTTTATGTGTTGTCTTCCCCAATAGAATATAAGCTCCCAGAAGCCAAGGACTGTCTTTGTTTTTGCTTGTATATATTCTCAGCATCAATCACAAGGCCTGGTGCACGGTAGTAGGTATTTAATTAGTGCTTATAGTCTTGGCATGACTTGTCAGAAACCACCCCAATTTCTTACTCTTCATGTTTTAGCTGAGAATAAAACACAATTAATGAATGATGGCATCTTGGTAAATGTCATATTCCAGTTTACTGTTTAAGCCCAGAATTCTTTATTTGAAGTGGAGTTATAGAAGCATGGAGAAGAGTGGAAAGGACTGCTGCTTTGAAAAGATTGTCAGAATTCTCGGTGTGCCTAGCAGACCAACAGGTGCATTTCCCTTCCATAAACAGGAATTAGGACTTCCTTCAGGATTTAAGGACTTTGTCAGCCCTGGTGGCCCAGATATCCTCTGAAACCATCCAAAATTTCTGTGGACAAATTAGGGACAAAATAGAGCTTCTTTCTAATCCGAGGATTTCTTCTCAGGTTAACACTTCCATGACAACAACAGAAACAATAATACTGCTGTTTCTCTAAAATTGGGACAGGGACAAAGTCTGCACCTGTGATTTCATTGGCATAGGGAGCTCCCAGATTAAGAAACACGCTCCACTAATGCAGGTGGGCACTTGATCTTTAAAATTGGGACAGGGACAAAGTCTGCACCTGCGATTTCATTGGCATAGGGAGCTCCCGGATTAAGAAACACCCTCCACTAATGCAGGTGGGCACTTGATCTCTAAAATTCTGATAGGGACAAAGTATGGACCTGTGATTTCATTGGCATAGGGAGCTCCTGGATTAAGAAACACTCTCCACTAATGCAGGTTGGCACTTGATCTCTAAAATTCAGATAGCAACAAAGTCCAGACCCATGATTTCATTGGCATAGGGAGGTCCCGGATTAAGAAACAGCCTCTACTGATGCAGGTTGGCACCTGATCTGCAGCTTGGAACCTTCAAGAGTTTTCCGGGGCATGAGTAGTTCTATGACTTGCCCAGGGTCCCAGAGCCTGTATATGCTAATGGTGAGATTTGAACTCAAGCTCTTCTGGGTTCTGAGGCCAGCTCTCTCCATAATTCCATTCTGCCTTCAAAATCTGCAAGATAATGATCACCCATTGTTTGGAAAGTTCAATCCAGTCATATATTCCTCAGCAGGGTCTCACAATGCATCCTGGGCCATGTCCAGTCATCCTGGTCAATATCAGGCCACTGGACCCAGATGGTTCTGGAGGAGAAAGTGAGATTGGTTATCTTGTACAACCCTCCCTCACTCAAATCAAAGTCCAGTGCAGGTCATGTCATCATTTCCCTGATGTCATGGTCCTCTTTGAGAACAAAGGACAAACACAACCTGTGAGTAGCCTCTGCCTCTGCCTCTGACTCTGCCTTCTCTCTGTGCTCCATTTTGATGGCTGAAGGCTGCCTCCTTAACTTCGGGTTTACTGGCTAGATTTCTTTCTCAAAAACCAAGCCTAAACACAGTTCACTCTGGAGTTCATAGACTGGACAATAGGTCTCTGCCCTCCTAGCACAGAGTGAATGTAAATACTAAATAGTAATTGTTTCTCTTTTGGCCAGGAGCCCTGAGGATCTTCCCTTCCCAGTTTGATTTTTTTTGTTTTTATTTAAAGGGACCACCTTTGATTAACTTCTTAAAGAGGCTTATTAACTGAATGGACATTACCTCACTCAGTGAGAACCTGAAAAGACCTTAGCCTGAAAGGGCCAGGGTCTCGCAATGCATCCTGGGCCATCTCCAGTCATCGTAATGAATATCAGGCCACTGGACCCCGATGGCCTGGAGGAGAAAGTGAGGTTGGTGACCTTGCACAGCCCTCCCTCCCTCCCTCAAATCAAAATCAATTGCAAGTCATGTCATCATTTCCCTGATGCCATAGTCCTCTTTGAGAATGAAGGACAAACACAACATTCAACTGAATGAGGAAGACATCCTCTTAACCTTGCTCTGTGCAATCTCTGTAGTTTAGTACTTTTTCATTGTAAATAGTGATCAAAGAGAAGTTAAATGAAATGATAAAACTGCATATAGTAGTATCCCATGAAAGAATAATCCATGTTTTGTATAAAGTTGGGAGACAGATTTGGACTTTGTTTTTAGTGTCTCTGCTGATGGTGCTCAGAATCTTGTTCACACTAGAACACTGGACTGATGGATGGTTTCAGGAAAGAGGCAATCACCCCCTTCCTTGGACCTCTTTCCTGGATTATGAGTGATGGCTCCAGGTCCTTCGTGTTATAAGCAGAATCATTGGGATGATATTTTAGAGCCGGAAGAGAATTTAGAGATAATTTAATTCAGCTTATTTTTCAGTTAAGCAAATTGAAACTTAGAGAAATTTGGACTTGAGCAAGTTCCCATGGCCAGTTAAAGCTAGGTCTAGCCCCAAAGTCTAATGACTTAATAACATATTGATGGTTAGTTATTAATGTATACTGTACTGACAGGTAGGATCTAGTTAAGAGACTCCTATGCAGGCAGGCTGGCCCCTTCTCTGCATTTTGTGGTCTTAGAAAATTGTCAATGACTTGCCCATCACAGGACCAGGCTGTGTCAGAGACAGGATTTGACCCTAGATCCTCCTGACTCTGAGAGCAGCTCTTTTCACCCACATGCTTGGGGTAGACATCTCCCTAACTCACCAAACAGTTTGAAGTTTATTGGTGACCCTCAATCTGGTTTAGCCCTTTTGCCAAGATGGTTTTAATGAGGTATACCCACAGCACATGCTACAGCTTCTTGAAGCTACAGGTGAGAATTGGGTGACTGGTTGGACATCAAAGGTGAATTAGTAGCCCCAAAAAAGTGTCAGCAAGCCCTCACACCAGAGATGCTAGTCCTTTTGAACACCTCATACACCCAAAGATGATAGTCCCACTGTGGAAAGGAGTCTCTCTGTCCTGGCCAGACCATATCTGGAGAATTGTGCTCAGCTCCTGAGGCTACATTTGAGGAAGGAAGTTGGTAAGGTAGAGAAAGTCTAGGGACTAGAGACTCTGCTATTTGAAGTTAACTTGAAGGAAATGGAAACAGGTTGGAGGGGAAAACTTTTAGGGATATACAGGACCATGGACCTAACACTGAAAGGGACCTTAGAGTACAACCACTTTACTTCACAGATGAAGAAATTGGGAAACCAGAGAGGTTAGAATAATAGGCTAACGGTCCCACAGATTCTTCGACTCCTAATCTAGCACTTCTCTCACTGAACCATGACCTTCAAGTCTGTGAGGGTCTGTCATGTGGAGGAAGAGTCCGACTTGGCTCATTTTCCCCAAGAGGGCTGTCCTAGGAACGCCAGATGAGAGACAGGCTTCAACTTTACTAACAGAGAACTTTTCTAAAAATTAGAGCTGTCCAAAAGTGACATGGCCTGTCTTGGAAGCTTGGGTTTTCCATCTCTAGAGTTCTTCCAGTGGAGGCTCTTAGCACCACCGGGTCTTCCATGTCATATGAGCTTGACTGGTATTCATTGAATTCACATTCTATTGGAGGAGATTCCTGCTTGGGTAAGGATTGCACTAAAGGACATCTGTTCCAGCTCTGAGATTCTGTCCTGTGGGGGTAGACTAACTTCTGGGCACAGGTGTTGTTGACTAACCAAAGTGAGAAGTTAAAAGTTTCATCTCTGCTGGATTAGCATTTATTATTTTTTTTCTCTTTACATTTAAATTGTTTTTGTCTTATTTCTATTGGAGTCTTTTAATTTTTATGTCATTTGTCTCTGAAAATATCTCCCCCTCTGCCCCTCCCCAGCAATCCATCCTTTATAATGAAGTTTTTTTTGAAAAAGAAGTAAAAGAAGTTCAGCAAAACTAATTAGCAAATGGACCATGTCCTATTATAGATGCAATATTCTATACCCACAGCCCCCCACCTCTGCAATACAAGGAAGGGGGCATGGTTTCCCATCTTTTCTCTAGGGACAAGTTTGACTGCCATTCAAAATTATCTTAGTTCTCATCCAAATAATCAAAACACATTAAAAAAATATTAAATGAGAGTTGTCTTTATTTGTCAGTATACAGGATAGTGAATAAAAAGCTGATAATTGTCACACTTGGTTAAATAGTCCTTTCACATACACATGCAGATATTTTTATTTAATCATCCATATGTCCACGTTTCCTTCCTATGCAGAAATCAGGAATACAAGCGACAAACATTTATAATTGAAAGGGAAATGGATGAGGTGGGACAAATCCAGAGGAAAAAACTGGGTTTTGTACTCATCTCAGAGACCTGAGCTTCAGGTCTCTATACATATGGCCCTTTACTTGGATATTGTCAGCTGCAGCTCACCCAGCCACTTCCACACTATTTTAAAGATATGATTGCTGCCACAAGGGGTCTTCTCTGGAGGTATAAATACAGATACTTGTGCAATGTTGGATAATTTGGACTTCAGATTTGCTTTATCAACAGCCTGAATGGCAATGTAGAGGTTGGTGCCATTTACCAGATTGATGCCTTTTGGCTCAAACACAAAGAATTCCTGGGTATTGGCCTCCTCAGGTATCAGGTCAGTAGTGTTCACTTGGAGAGCATCATCAAACTTATCCTGCAGGTCCAGGATACTTTCACTGATTCGTATAATGTACTGCTGGGCTAAAAGGAGATAAAACTACTTCTAATATTTGAATAGATTCAACAAAGCAGAGAAATAATAAAAATCACAGAGGTCAGAAAACTGTGTTTTCCCCATCTAAGAGATCAAATGGCAAGCCAAGTTATAGTCTTATCTAGCATTCCATTCAAGGTTTTGTGTGTGCATCCTTGACAGAGTGATAAATGTCAAGCAGGTACCCATGTAACAGATCTCCCAAGGGACCATTCCTCCTGAGAGAGGGAAATGATGTTTGTAGTTAAATTCTTTAGAGATTGAGTTCTGGGTAGGTTTCGAAGTTACTTCTAAAGGGGGTAACTTATTTCTACAGAACGTTTCTATCTTCTTCCTAAACCTGCTCCTGCATCTACCTTTCATTCTTCCAGGCTCTAAACTTCTATCTTCTCTAATACAAATGCCAAGAGAGACTTTCTATGAACTTTGCTATAGTTGCTTTAGTAAAATATCTCATTGTTTAAAAGCATGAATTTCTGGGAATAGATTATCTTTTTAAAACCACCGTTTTCAGCTGCCCTCTCTTGAGTAGAGGGTGTTCAAGAATGGCTGGGTGGCCGCTTGTTGGGTAGGTTACAGAAGGGATGTTTGTGTAGGTATGAGTTGAATTAGATGGGCTGAGAGTTCCCTTCTAGTACTAATAGTCTATGGTCCTTGTGAGTGTTCTCTCCGCCTTGAAATTCCTTTGAATGCTTTTGTATATTATTTACACTTACTTAACTGTGTTCATGTTGTATGTCCCCACCAGAACACAAGCTCCTTGAGGGCAGGGACTCTGTCTTTCTCCAGTGCCTACTACACTACCTTACACAGAGCAGGCACTTTGGAAATAGCTGTTGCCTTTTGTTCTAAATAATAACCAAACTTTTGACTTACCTTGTCCATGATCATAGTCATCTCCAGGAGCTGTCCATGTCAGATTAATGCAATTTCCTTCTGTCTGAGCTTTGAGGTCAGTGATTTGACATGGTGGGAATACATCTTGAATGGAGTCACTTGGAATATTGGTTACTACAAATGAACCTCCTGAGGCTGTTCTGTTGAAAGGCATTTGCGTGCCTTGAAGGTCATTGCCATTAAATTCTGGTCTTGGTGGATTCATTTTGATTTCTCCTGCATGGAAGAAGTCACTCAGGTCTTTAGGTACAATACCACATGCTTACTGCTTATTTTCATTATATATGATCATAGTACCCCCAGCCCACCCTCCTCTTTCAGTTTTTTCTTCTCATTAACACTGTCATCTGCTAAATGAGGGGACCAAGCCATGAATCAAGTTGGCAAGGAGGAAAAAGAGGAAAGGACATATCCCAGCTTTCTTTCCCAAACACCAGGTTTGCTGGAAGTCACTCATTTGCAAAAGCTATGTCACCTCCTCTGCCTATCTCATTAATTCTCTACATCTTTCACATCCTATGCCATAGTCTGCCTCCTCCCTGTGGCCTTCCCTGACTGCACCAGCCTCAAGTGAACTGATTTCTCTTGTCTCTGAGGTCTGTAGTATTTATTGTCTATACCAGAAGTATCAAACATGCTGCCTGACTCACTGAGATGCAGGAAGAAGTAGACTTATATACTTTGGCCATGTTGAAGAGAGCTGAGAGCCATAGGTAGGCATTACAAAGGAGCAGACATAGCAATTAGAGCTCTTCTAACATAGAATAGACTTCTTCAGTGGATTGCTTCTTCAGTGGAGAGCTTCAAGCAGAGGATAGAGACAGTATGTTGTAGAGGGGACTCCTACTCCAGGAATGGGTTTGTCCAGAAGGCTGTGGAGGTCCCTTCCAGTTCTGAGATGCTGTAATTCATAGCCCTAACCTCTACTTCTACCCAAACATTTGTGTCTGTGGGCAGTACTGGAATATTTAAGGCTTACAAACATGATTCTTCTACCAGTTAGAGATATGCTGGGAATGCTTCCTTATGTTATACTGGTCTGTTGAATTTTCTATGTAGGACAGACATATTGGACTTACAGTAAGAGGCACTTGGTAGGTAGCCTCTCAATTGCAAAACTGAAAAACCTCAGAGTTGTAAGGCACCCAAATGGCCATCTAGTCCATGTTATGTGAAAAGAGTCCCCCTTTACAACAAAGTTGAGTAGTCATCCAGACTGGACTTGAAGCTCCTCAGTGATGGAGAGTCCATCTAGTGAGGGGAAACTCTCCTTGCTGAGGCAGCTCATTTCACTATGGGAAAGCAGGAGGTTTCCTTCTACCAAGCTTAAATCTTCCTCTTTGGAACTTGTATCCACTGATCTTGGTTCTGCCTTCTGGGGCCAAGCAGAACAAGTCTAATCTCTCTTCCTTGGGAGATCCCTTCAACTACTTGACAGATAACTTTTCTGTTCTCTGGGCTAAACAGCCCTACTGCCTTCAACAAGTTCTATAACATATGAACAGTCTTTAGTTTGAGATCCAAGATGTGTCAAAGTTCATTTAGATCCCCTCTTGCCATTGACTCAAGATAGTACCATATTTTTTTTGTGGGAGGTTTCCAAGAAAATTATGAAAACAAGTCAAGTAATTGGAAAAGGAGATCTAAAGTCTTAAGGAACATTATAACTCCTTGAAAACTAGAATCAGGCAAGAGTAAGTGAGTCATGGTATAAGACACCAAGAAATAATGAAACAAAATCAAAAGAATGAAAAAATAGAATATGAAAAATCTTATTAGAAAAACAACTGATCTGGAGAACAGATCAGTAGAAACAATATAACAATATAATTACATGAAAGTTAAATAAAAAGGATATTTATACAATATTACAAGAAATTATTAGGGAAAATGGCCCTGAAGTTCTAGAACAAGAGAGTAAAGGAAAAATTGAAAAAAATCCACCATTTACCACCTGAGAGAGATATCAGATCTCTTACCATTCTCTACCCAGCCTGGTATGTATAAGGCTCCATTCGCTTGGGGTCTTGAGCTTTGGGTGCTTGTTCCTCCCAGGGCTCTCACTTTTAAGCTGTATCGACCATTTGTTTTGTAGGATCTAAAATACCTTGAATAGACACCATCATTCTTGGAAGCATCAGCACCTTTGTGTAGAAATAAAGGAGTTATTAAGCATTGCCATGATAAACGAACATGTAAATTGTCAAAAATACATCTAGACATTGGAAGATAGCAGTAGACTCAAACATACCTGCTACTTCTACACACAAACATACGTATTTATAAAATACTTGAGAGTTTTCGAAGGATATTACAAACACGATCTCACTGGAATCACCCAACGGCCTTGTGAAGTAAGTATTTTAACAGTGGTGTGCTAGAGTCAACTTGTACTAGAGACTGCGGATTGGTCAGTTTTCAGTGTGAACATTCACACCTTGAAAACACCTAAAAATGAGGCCTTGGTTTATTGTTTGGTTGAATGTCTAGATTTAAGACAGCAATGACAATTACATTTAGAAGCATGCTATGGTTTCTTTCTCCAGAGAGTCAATTCTTAAAAATGTATTAGCTCACCCCATAGGAAAGATATTGTGCCCATTATACAGATGACGATACTGAAACTTAGATCAGTTAAGTGACTTCTCCACAGTCAAAGAACTTCTAAGTGTAAGAGGAAGGATTTGAACCCATGTCTCTCCCCTCTCTCTCAATCTCCATAGTCAGTCATTTGCCAAGTCTTGCCAGTTCCACCTCTATATCACCTCTTGCATCAATCTCTTTTTCTGTACTCATACAGCCTCTACCCTAATTCAGGGCATTTGGATGGTTATAATAGCCTTGTAATTGGTCTTCCTGCCTCCAGTCTCATTCCCCTGCAATACTCCTAAAACACAGCTCTGAACATGTGATCTTACTAGGCAAAAATCATCAACTACCCCCATTACCTCTATAGAAATCTTGTCAGTCTTTTAAACCCCTCCATAATCTGGCTCCCACCTGCCTTCGTAGTATTATTTTCTATTACTCCCTTTCATGTGATCTCCATTCCAGTCAGATTGGTGGGCTGTGTCCAGTACATATCTTTCAATCTGCCACTTCTCTGCTTTTGCTTAAGTGACCCAATGGCCTCCCATTTTTGGAATGTGCTACTTCCTCTCACCTTTGATTCTTGTAATCCATAGCTGCCTTCAAAGCATAGCTTGGGTCCCATTTCCTACACAAAGGCTTTCCAGATTCCCCCTATTTATTAGTTTCTTCCCTATCCTTTTACACACCCAAAGTACTTTGAATTTACCTTGTATATACTTTGCATTTACCTCTCTGTGCACATGTTGTATTCAGCCAGCATGACTGTAAGTTCCTTGAGGGCAGGGATTGCTTAGTGTTTGTTAAGGTATCCCTAGCTTCTAGCATTGTGCCTTACCTTAGTAGCAATTTAATAAATGCCTCTCAAATCCATACATTTTTATTAAATGGATACCACACATAGTGCCAAGAGGGGCTCTTCCCCATAGTGCACAGAAATTTGAAGGAGTAGAAGAGATATTGTTGAAGGCTGTCTAAATAGCACAATCTCTAAAGAGGATGAATTGGGGACAGAGGGAGGGTGGTGCTGATATTTGGTCAGTGTGAGATTGTTCTTCTTCCCAGAGATCATGATAAAAATTGAGAGCCAGTGCTCTAAAGTATTTCCCTATAGTCTAATGACTTTGAATTGGCCTTTTACCAAACAACTTTTAAATTTGTTTGATGTCTGATTACAGCCTTCTGTTGGCCCCTTTCTACTATACTATAGAGGTTCACCTAATCCAAGTTACTGGATTCCTCTGTGATCTAAGGGAGAGCTTTGATTGTTCATAGGTTACACACTTTCCCTAAAAGTAAAAGATTCTTGGCTGTCTTTGTTTGGTAACTAGAGGGCCACTTATAGCTCCAAGTAAATAATCTTCCTGCACCTCAAGCCTGACACTAATATTCATTCAATGCAATTCAATAAACTAGAGACACATTAACAAGAAGGAAACAGACCCTGTCCTTAAGGAGATTACATCTAGCTTGGCAGACACAACTCAAACAAAGATCAGTAGAGGAAAGGTCAATACAAAGTGTGCACAAGGTAAATACCAAGCAGTTTGGTGGGGAGGAGAATAGAGGGGAAAGTAGCTTTTAGGGTAAATCAGGAGAAATCTTGTGTAGGAGATAGGACCTGATTTGTATTGTAAAGGAAGCCAGGGATTCCAAGAATCAGAGGTGAGGAAGGAATAGATTACTTACTCACAAAAGGAGGAAAACTTTTGCACAGGTCCAGAATTCCTTTCAAAGGGAATAAAGCATGTTTTTCATGGGTCATGAGCTGGAAGGGATCTTTGATGTCACTGAGTCTAGCCCCTCACTTCACAGTTGTAGAAACTGAAACTCAGTGATATTGTGACTACCCAAGATCACACAAGTAATATGTTTCAAAAAGTGAGTGTCCAGGCAGGAGATGGAGCCAAGACGGCAGAGTAAAGGCAGGGACTCTCTTGAGCTCTCCCCCCAAACCCTTCCAAATTTAAATAATAACTCTAAACAAATTCTATATTGGCAGAACCCACAAAAAGACAGAGTGAAACCATTTTCCAGTCCAAGATAACTTAGAAGATTGGCAAGAAAAGTCTGTTGCTCTAGAGTGAGAGAGGAGCACTGTTCAGTGCAGGCCACACCAGCACAGATCAGGCTCCAGCAAACCAGGTGCAGGCCTCAGGGAAACTGAATCAGTGGCAGCAGTGGTGATTTCCAGACCTCTCAGCCCACAGATGGTAAAGGAATTGGACAATATGTCAGAAGATTTATAGGGGTCCCTTTGCTGGCACCAGCAGCAGCATTCCGTTACATTGCCTATATTTGGATCTGGGCTGCATTTCTGGGTCTTAGTCTCAGTGTGAGGAGGAACACTAGCAAAGCAAAGCTTGCAGCCACAGAGATGCAGCAACCCTGGTCACAGTTCCGAGACTGCAAAGAGTTCTTGTGGTCCCTCAGAGACATGCCAGAGTACAAGCCGGGAGAGTAGTAAACACACCTCTCCCCAGATCATGCCACCTTGGAAGAGCCAAAAAGTTATAGGTCCCCAGAATTACCTCTGAAAATAGCTGCCAAAAGACCTGAAGATTGGGACAGTGCCCCTTCAACTTAAAGCAGAGCCCTGCTTTAGCATAGATTTAAAAGTCAAGAAATAGGTACGAAAATGAGCAAACAACAGAAAAAATTCTGACCATAGAAAGTTATGGTGACAAGGAAGATCAAAACACACACTCAGAAGATGACAACAACATCAAAATTCCTGCATCCAAAGCCTCAAAGAAAAATATGAATTAGTCTTAGGCCATGGAAGAGCAAAAAAAAAGGTTTTAAAAATCAGGTAAGAGAGGTAGAGGAAAAATTGGGAAGAGAAATGACAGTGATGCAAGAAAATCTTGAAAACAGTGTCAACAACTTAGTAAAGGAGGCACAAAAATACTGAAGAAAATAACACCTTAAAAAAACAGACCAAATGGTAAAAGAGTCACAAAAATCTAATGAAGAGAAGAACCCCTTAAAAAGTAGAATTGGCCAAATGGGAAAGGAGGTATAAAAGCTTACTGAAGAAATAACTCCTTAAAAGTTAAAATTGGGCAAGTGGAAGCTAATGATTTCATTAGACATCATGAAACAATTAAACAATATCAAAAGAATGAAAAAAACAGAAGAAAATGTGAAATATCTCTTTGGAAAAACAGCTGATATGGAATAAAGATCCGGGAGAGATAATTTAAGAATTGTTAGACTATCTGAAAATCATCATCAGAAATAGAGCCTAGACACCATCTTTCAAGAAATTATCAGGGAAAATTGCCCTGATATTCTAGAATCAGAGTTTTAAATAGTAATTGAAAGACTGCATCAATCACCTCCTGAAAGAGATCCCAAAATGAAAACTCCCAGTAATGTTATTGCCAAATTCCAGACCTCCCCGATCAACAAGAAAACAATACAAGCAGCCAAAAAGAAACAATTCAAATATCATGGAGCCACAGTCAGGATAACACAAGATTTAGCAGCTTCTATGTTGAAGGACTAGAGGGCTTATAATATGATATTGTTGAGGGCAAAAGAGCTAAGATTACAACCAAGAATCACCTACCCAACAAAAGTGAGTCTAATCCTTCAGGGAAAAAAATTGATATTCAAATGAAATAGAGGACTTTCAAGCATTCCTGATGAAAAGACCAGAGCTGAATAGAAAATTTGATTTTCAAACACAAGATGCAAAAGAAACATAAAAAGAAATGATGAGTGGGCAGAGTTCAGAAAAATCAAGAAAGACTTACATGAACTAATGCTGAGTGAAGTGAGCAGAACCAGGAGAACATCATACACAGCAACAGCAACATTGCTCGATGATGTAATATCAATTAAGTTGGGACTTCTTTACTGTTTTAGAATGATAAATTACTTAAGTGTCTTTGATTGAGCCTTACTAGGTGCAAAGCCCCAGGCCCAAACACCTATCTACTAGGTGCTAAGCCTATGTGGGCGTGAAGCCCCCAGGGTCCTAAGGGGTTTGCTAAGACCAGAGCCAATAGTAGGAGCCTAAGTTCTAAGTTGCTCAGATGATGTTTGATGACAGCTAAAGAGTGTATAAAAAGAGAGGACAGAGCTATTTGCTTGAGGCTCTCACTCCTGGAGGTGTGGGATGCTGGGCCTCCTGGTTCATCCAGATGTTGATAGTTTCTTGGTAACTATGAATTGTATTTGGTCTGTTTATGATGTATGTTTGTAATTTGTTTGTATTTGCTCTGAAGTTCAGGATGAGGGCTTTTCCCCCTGAACTAAGTGAATGATATTTGTATCTTGGATTAAAGTAAGATTGTTAACACCTTAATGTTACTTTCTTTAGTAAAGCAGATCAAAGAACCAGTGCTGGCAGCATTCTTGTTGTTGGGCTTGTGTTGGTCTTTCACCACCACCACAGCTGCTAGCTGAAATATTGCAACAGATGATCAGCTATGATAGACTTAGCTCTTCTTAGCAATACAATGATCCAAAAACAATTCCAAAAGACTCATGATGGAAAATTCTATCCACATCCAGAGGAAGAACTATGAAGTCTGAATGCAGATGGAAGCATACTATTTTCACTTGTTTTTGTTTCTGCTTTTTTTCTTTCTTGTGGTTTTACTTTTTTGTTCTGATTTGTCTTTCACACGTTGACTAATGTGGAAATACGTTTAATATGATTGTACCTGTATAAGCTATATCAGATTGCTTGCTGTCTTGGGGAAAGGAGAGGGGAGAGAGTGAGGGAGAAAAATTTGGAACTCAAAATCTTATAAAAGCAAATGTTAAAAACTATCTTTACAGGTAATTGGAAAAAAATAAAATACTAGTAAGTGGGGTGGGGGAGAAATGATGAGCAGGATGCTCTTAGAAAAACATGGAAAGACTTACACGAACTGATGACATGAACTGATGCAAAGTGAAATGCACAGAATGAGGAGAACATTGTATACAGTAACAGCAATATTACATGATGATCAACTATGAATAACTTAGCTATTCTCAACAATACAATGATCCAAGACAGTTCTGTAGGACTTATGATGAAAGGTGCTGTCCATCTCCAGAGAGAAAAAACTGGTAGAGCCTGAATGCAGATCAAAGATACTTTTTATTAACTTTCTTTATTTTTCTTTTTTTAATCTGTGTTTTCTTTCACAGAATGACTTACATGGAAATGTGTTTTGCATGACTACACATATATAACCTATGTCAAACTGCTTGCTTTCTCATTATGGGTAGGAAGAAAAGGAAGGAGAGAATTTGGAACTCAAAATAAAAAAATATTAAAATTGATTTTTTACATGTAATTGGGAAAAATAAAATATTGAACAAGAAAAAGTGAGTTTCCAGTGCTCTTTTCACTATGTCAAGTGATTTTCATTTTATTTTGTTAAGATTTCTCAAATATAAAAGTTGTGAGCCTGAGTCTTCCCTTTCAGCAAGAAAAGGTATTAATGATTTCCTGCCAAGAATACTAATGAACAATGATGTAAGTATTTTAAAGAAAATACTAGCAAGGAGATTTCAACAATATATCCCAAAGATCATATACTATGACCAGATGGGATTTATACCAGGAATGCAGGGCTGGTTCAATATTAGGAAAACTATCAGCACAACTGACCATATCAATAAGAAAAACAACTAAAATCATATGATTATCTCAATAGTTGCAGAAAAAGCTTTTGGCAAAATGTAATACCCATTCTTATTAAAAGCACAGGAAAGTACAAGAATTAATGGAGCTTTCCTTAAAATGATAAGTAGAATTGACCTAAAATCACCAGTAAGTAATTATCTGTAATGGGGATAAGCTAGTAGCCTTCAGTAAGATAAGGGGTGAAGCAAGGATACCCATTATCACCACTGTTATTCAAAATAGTACTAGAAATGCTAGCTATAGCAATAAGAGAAGAAAAAGAAATTAAAGAAATTAGAATAGTAAGTGAGGGGAAAAACATGATCACTCGTTGCAGATGTTATCATAGAATCCTATAGAATCAACTAGAAAACTTGTTGAAATAATTAACAACTTCACCAATGGTGTGGGATATTAAATAAACCCACATAAATCATCAGCATTTCTGTATATTACCAACAAAGTTGAGCAGCAAGAGTTAGAAAGAGAAATTCCATTTAAAAATAACTGCAGATAATCTAAAATGCTTGGGAGTCTACCTGCTAAGACAAACTCAGGAACTGTATGAACACAATTATAATACTTTTCACAAAATAAACTGAAACAAGTAGAGAAGTACTAATTGCTCAGGGGGAGGCCAAGCCAATAGAACAAAAGTGACAATTCTACCTAAATTATTTACCTACTCAGTGCCATTCCAATCAAATGATCGGAAATGATTTTATAGAATTAGAAAACAAATAATAAAATTCATCTGGAAGAAGAAAAAGTCAAGAATATCAAGGAATTCAATGAAAAAAAATGTGAAGGAAGGTGACCTTACTGTACCCTATCTCAAACCATATTACAAAGTGGTAATCATCAAAACAATCTGGTACTAGCTAAGAAACTAGCTAATGAATAGATTAGGTATACAAGACAAATTGGTAAATGACCATGTTAATCTAATGTTTAACTAACCCAAAGACCCCACTTTCTGGGACAAGAACTCAACATTTGACAAAAATTTCTAGGAGAAATGGAAAGCCATTTGGCAGAAACAAGGTATAGGCCAACCTATACCACATACCAAGAAAATGTCAAAATGGTACATGATTTAGATATAAAGGGTAATATCATATACAGATTAGGGGAGCATGGAAAATTTTATCAGTCAGATCTATGGATAAGGGAAGAATTTATATGCAAACAAGCAATAAGATCAAGAGAACTAAAATGTATGATTTTGATTAAATAAAATTAAAAAGTTTTATCACAAACAAAACCAATGCAGCCAAGTTTAGAAGGAAAGTAGAAATTTGAGGGAAATCTTTTTGGAGCAAGTATCTCTGATAAAGGCTTCATTTCTTCAATATATAGAGAATTGAATCAAACTTATAAGAATACAAGTCATTCCCCAATGATAAAGATCAAAGGATATGAATTGACAGGTTTCAGATGAAGAAATTAAAGTCAAATATAGTCATATAAAATGCTCTAAATCACTATTGATTAGAGAAATGCAAATTAAAACAACTTTGAGGTAGTACCTCACACCTATCAGATTGACTAATACAATAGAAAAGGAAAATGATAAATGTTGAAGAGGATGTGAGAAAATTGGGACTCTAATGCATTGTTGGCGGAATAGTGAACTGATCCAACCCATTTTGGAGAACAATTTGGAACTATGCCCAAGTACAATCAAACTTTGATACAGCAAATACCATTAGTATGTCTGCATTCCAAAGAGAACATAAAAAAGGGAAAATGACCTACATGTACAACAATATTTATGGTAGCTCTCTTTGTGGTAGCCAAGAATTGGAAATTGAAGGGATGCTCATCAGTTGGGGAATGGCTGAACCAGTTCTGACATATGAATATAATAGGATACTATTGTGCTATAAAAATGGAGAGAAGGCAGATTTCAGAAAAACCTGAAAAATTATACGAACAGATACAAAGTGAAGTGAGCAGAAACAGGAGAACATTGCGTACAGTAGCAGTAACATTTTGTGATGATAAACTACGATTGACTTAGCAGCTGCTCTTCTCAGCAATGAAGATTGCTGAGATGATTCCAAGAGACTCATGATGGCAAATGCTACCCATATCCAGACAAGGAACCGATGGAGTTTGAATGCAGATCAAAGCATATTATCTTCATTTTCTGTGTTTTTTTCCATTTGCAAATTCTAATTTTTTTGCAAACTGTTTCTTCTTTCACAACATGACTAATATGGAAATAGGTTTTACATGATTGCACATATAAAACATATATAAAATAACTTCCTTTAGGAGGGTGAAGGGTAGGAAGGTAGGGAGGGAGAAAAATTGGGACTCAAAACTTTATAAAACGTGAATGTTAAAAATTGTTTTTACATGTTATTGGAAAAAGAAAATGCTATTAACAAAAAGAAAAAAGTATCTTATTTCTTTCTTAAAAGAGAAAGAACCTTAACATTATTATTGGGGATAAGTTACCTGCACCGTTATCCAGAAGTTCCAGAGTCACTGTTGTTCCATCAGCTGATTCAACGAGGGCTGTTACAGTGGCTCCTATAATAGGCAGAGATCCTTGGCGAACTTCTGCATAAACAACCATTGGACTTGGGAACTTGCTGATGTCTTCATTCATTTTAGAATCCACTGTAATGGGGGGTACATTAGGATTTGCAGCACGAGAGGTTACTGTCAGAGTCAGGGTTTGTGCACTTGACTTAAGGCTGTAAGTCCAAATTCCTTCCTAAAAAATCCAATAGAAATTCATTAAAGAAAATAGTGTTAAGAACTGCCCTAACTACCTTCTCTGTTATCCACTATTTATCTTAACTTATCTGATTTATACAAGTGAAGTTCAAGAAAACCATCTGCTGGAGAGTTTGTATGACTTTGCTTCTCTATCAGCTGTGACAGTCATTTCAAACCCTTCTTCTCTATAAGTACAGCATCTAGAATAGAGCTTTCTCTGGGGTATACATAATACTGCTTGCTATTGAAACTTTTGCTATGAACAATTTGACCTGAAAGTATGCTCCTGCCATACTCCTTTCTCCTCAGAAGCAAGGTAAAGATTTTGGATGGCAGAACACATTTGTTCTAAAATTCTGGATGGGAAAATAGGGTCTTATAAGTAAGTTTACGCCAATCAGAAAAGGTTCTATAACTTCCTTGGCCTGCCCTCCTAACCTTCTTTGTGTTCTAGCCCAGTTTCTGCCCTTGTGATACCTCTTGTAACAGTTCCTTTGTTACCACACAGTAATTTTTTAAGCCTTGGCATTTTGTGGTCAATTCATCACATTTTAAGAGAACATGTAGAATAAGAATGTATTGCTTTAGTGAAAACTAAACCTATTGTTTTACAAAGTTAAAATACTGATATTAGTCTTGGCTTCATTTTCTGAAAATCTTAAGAAAACACAAAAGAAAAAGCTCCTCACCTTGGCAGTGTTTGGTATTTGGAGGTATGCCATTTTGGAATTTGTATCCACTGAAAAAGTATTATATGTTTTCCCACTGGGATCTGAGACAAACATTTGGGGTTGTTGTGATGTCCATGTGACAAGAAATAGAGTGTCATTGCCTACTGTGCTGTCAATGATAACTGTGCCATTCATCCACTCCCCATCCTTCAGAGTGGTTCCCTCACTCGCAAGCTGTTAAGAAAATATAACAAAACATTTAGTGACTGGGCAAAGGACTAAGTCATCAACAAGTCATATTGTAATTAATCTGAACGACATGCCAATGGACAAAAGATTATAAATTGCAGAGAAGGAACCAGCATGCATTGGTAGAGGGAGTTTCCTTACCTGGAAGTTCCCTATAACAATTAAATTAGAGGCCCCTTCCCTCTCTCTGGTTAGCATCCACTAGGAGATAGGATGGTCAAGAAAGGAGAGAGTTGTCAAGTTTATACAAATGTGTATGAATGATATTCCTGGCACAAAGTGAAATCCCTTATTTTTAGCCCAAGATAATATTTAAGTTTCACTCTTTCACTCTCTCTCCCTCCCTTCTTTTTTCTACTCAACATTCCTTCTAAATCAAATTACCTCCATTGTGAGTGGGGAGAGAATAAAACTGTCATCTAAGCCAGGCTCTTGGTTTAACTCCTTGATTTTGAGTCAGCTTCTCAGCAGAGGTGGTATTTTTTGTTGGGTGGAAGGACTATCTTGAGCAAAAGCACAGAGATTTAGAGCAATCTCTGCCCATCAGGAGCTCACATTCTTATTAGGGGGTGGAGACAACATTCAAAAAGAAACAAACTGCATACAAGATACTTACAGTACAAATAGAAGATAATCTTAGAGGGAAAGCATCAGCAGATTCCAAATCAAGATTTCCTTCCATTGAAGCACCCTGCCCCATGGGTCTGGCCTGGCCTTGTCTGGTCCTGTCATCCTTATATTTCTCCCAATTAATTCACTATCCCACCCACCACAAAGGCTCCTCCAAACCTTTTTCTCCTTAAATCTCCCAGTGGCTCCCTCTCCCTCACTCTCCAATATGAAAATCTTGCCTCATATTTAACTGAAAAAATTGAGATCATTCTCTGAGAGCTCCCCTTTTCCTGTTTTTCTTTTCATTTCTTTTCTCCCATATGCCTTCTACCACTATCTCTTTCACCCCTGTCTCACATGAAGTGGTGGCCCTTCTCCTTGCCAAGGCAAAACCCTCTCCATGCATGAGAAATCCATTTCCACCTTGTCTTCTCCAGCAGTTTGTCCCCTCCATCATTCTCTCACACTCATTTCTATTTAATCTCCTTGTCTGCTTGGCTCCTTGCCTCATTGGCTGCTCCTTTACTACGAACATATCCATGTCTCCTCCATCCTCAAAAAACTTCCTCTCATCTATCCATCCACACTAGCTAACATCCTCTACCTCTTCTCTCTTTTCCAGCTAAGCTCCTTGAGAAGACTGTCTATACTAGGTGCTTCTTCCTTTCCTCTCATTTTATTCTTAATACTCTACAGTCTAACTCCCAACATCATCATTTAACTGAAACTTCTCTCTCCAAAGTTACTACATTCTCTTGACTGCTGCATCTAATGGCCTTCTCTCCATCCTCAGTCTTTCTGACCTCTCTATAGCCACTGGCACTGCCAATTTGCCTCTTCTCCTTCATATTTTCTTCTCTTTGGTTTTCCATGATCCTGCTCTCTCCTGGTTCTCCTCCTACATATCTGACCATTTTTCCTCAGTCTCCTTTGTGGAATCTTCAGGTCCTGCTTTACAGAGCTCTGTCCTGGGTCTTCTTCCCTTCTCCCTCCCTCATTAGCTTCCATGGATTCGATTATTCTCCCTTGGCTGAAGATTCTCAAATCTATTTATTCAGCCCTAATCTCTCTGCTAACCTCTAGATTTGCATCTTTAACTGCCAATTTGATATCTCAAACTGGATGTCCCACAGATCTTAAATTTAGCATGTCTAAAATTGAACTTGTTATCTCTCCCCCAAAGTCCCCCCTGTTTGTAACTTTCCTACTCCTGTGGAGGGCTACACTAATCACTCCTCCCAATCACCCAGGCTTACACTTTTGGTCTCATCCTCAGTTCCTTCTTTTCTCCTACCATCTGTCACAATCTTGTCAGTTTTTCCTTTGTAACATCTCTGGCACCTGGCAGGCACTTAATAAATGCTTATTACATCTAAATTTAACATGCCCTGGAGAAACAAAGCTGCTCTATTTTGGAGCTCCCACCGGGGTCTGGGCTGTTCTGAGTAGAGAAAGCTGCTACATGTAACCAGCCCCAGACATGATGATGCTTCACTCTGGCCTTTATTTTTCTGCCATGTTGCCCATTGTTGAGTAAAATGGTTGCTTCCCTTCCTTCCCAGTTTATTGTGCCTTCTTGTCCCCTTTCCATTTTGTGTTCCCTGTAGGTGTTTTTCATTTAAGTATTTCTGATCATGTTGTTTCCCCTGAGTAAAATGTAAGCTCTTTGCAGGCAGGGCCCATTTAATTTTTCATTTGTATCTCTGATGTTTAGGACAGTGCCTGACACATAGCAAGTGCTGAATAAATGTTTGTTGAGTGAATGTTGATAATAATTATAATAAGGTATAGCAAAAGAGTAAAAAGGGACATATGTTCTTTTTCCACAAATTTGACCCTGATATCCATTTTCATTTTCTAATCCCTACTTGGAAAATTCTGCCTATTATGGATCCTTGTTGTTGAGACTTTTCAGTTTTGTCTGAATCTTCATGACAAGCATTTTCTTGGAAATGCTGCTAGAGTGGTTTGCCAATTCCTTCTCCACCTCATTTTACCGATGAGGAAACTGAGGCAAATAGGATTAAGTGACTTACCCAAGGTCATACAGGTAATACCTGAGTCTAGATGTGAACTCACAGAGGAGTCTTTTTTACTTCAGCCCCAGCATTGTATCTACTGCACCATCTAGCTGCCCTGTTATGGATCTTTGGAAAAGACTTAAATGATGGCATTGGGCTTGGATTCAGATGACCTTCAATGTGCTAAAATATTGTGGATTTGTAGAGAACTCATGATATAGCCAGAGATCCAGTGAAGAGAACCAGTTGGGTGGTCTTTAATGGTCAGGGAGTGGCATGGTGAGGGGAGCAGGGAAGGGAAATACTCAAATAGATTCCACTACTGATAGTGGGATGCATAAAGTTCCATGTCTGTATCCTCCATTGATCTACAAGAAGCCATCAGGACTGGACAATTTTCTCAAAGCAGACTGGGTGAAGAGTTTGTTTCATATATCAGTGGGACAGTTTTAACATCATGAGAATTAGCATCAAGGTCTACTACTTTTTAAAAAAAATTTAAGTCTGGACAGCCAGTGAAAATGCTCACAGTCTAGAGGCAGCAAGGCGGCACAGGAGATACAGCCCTAGACTTAAAGTCAGAAAGACCTGAATTCAAATTTGGCCTCCAACACTTATTAGCCATGTGATCCTGGGCAAATCACTTAACCTCTGTCTGCCTTAGTTGTGTAATCTGTGAAATGGGGCTAACAACAGCACCTACTTCCCAGGGCTGTTTTGAAGATTAAATGAGATCATATTTGCAGATTTGCGCATGGCACATAATAAAACTTGCTAAATTTAATTTGTCTGTTTGTGTGTGTATGTGTATGTGTGTATACACACACACACGTATGTAAAGAAAACCTTTTATTTATACTGTCAGTTCCCCCTTGATTCTAAGGTCACAACTAGCATAGTGCAGTGGAAAGAATGCTGGATATGGAATCAGAGGATTGAAGTTCATATGCCATCATGGTCACTCATGACTTGCATGACCTTGGGCAAGTGCATTTTTCCTCAGTTTCTTCACCTTTAAAATGTGGGGTTTGGACTAGATGACTCTGAAGTTCCTTCCAAAGTTATACCTATGATGTATGATGCTATGAACCTCAGAGATCTTTCTAAATTTTAAATCTCTGACCCTAGAGTGATATAATTCTATGTAGTACAAACATGGGAAATGAGAAATTGAAACTGACCTGCACGGACCGTTCAGTGGTCATTCCATTTCCTGATGAGAGGGCACTGAATGCATCAATCAGCCCATTGTTCTGGGCATTGTCTGTAGCTGCTGTCTGCATACCTCCTAAAACAGGATCATACAATCAGAAATTAAATAATCGACACATGTTAATGATAAATAAACAGTCATACAAAAATGTTTTTTTCCATAAAGTTTCATGTTATTTTATAAATTGCAGCAGTTGTGCAGCTAGTAAGAATGCAGCCTCACTGTAGGAGTCACTCTAGGAGGTCAAGGTAAAATATTTCAGTCTTGTGGTATATAAACTATACATCATGCAATATATTAAAGTCTCATTTATCTGGCATACCACCAAGTCCTTGGGAAAAGGTAAAAAAGACTGAGGAGGAGCTAAAGAAGTGTCCCAGAATCCATGTCTAGACCAGTTCATGTATTTCATTCATAATTGAGCTTCTTGGATCCTTACTACTTCAAGAATCCATTAGTTCAACCATGCAGGGACTCCTGACACATAATAGGCACTTAAATGTTTATTGACCGACCTTCCAGAGCCTGTGCCCCACTTCCATAGCCTTCAGATACCCCGGATTACCTGTAGATCTTAGAGGAGAACTCACAGGGAGGTTTACACAGAAACAATCTTTCATGCCTACTGAAGCAACACGTTTTCCAGATCATATTTTACCTGTCATTTTTGACAGCTTCTCCAGGTCTTTGTCTGCAGAAGGTCCCAGAGCAACTGTGTGGATAATGGCCCCACTTTGCTTCACTTGATCAAAACATGTGCTGATTGTACTGTCTTCCCCATCAGTCAGAAGGACGATTTCTGAACCATCTGTTGAGAATTTCTTTCCTATTACCTGGAAGCACAGATTCATCCCAGACATTGGTAAGCAGACTTAGTGTGGCCAGGTAACCCTGAGTGAGTGGATCTGGCCATGAATGAAAGAAGAAAATAAAGGAAAGACCCCAGGAATCCCAGGAAGATCTTCCTATCTTGAGATTTTCAGATATGAAATGTGCAACTTTCAGAAACTCAGCCCAAGCCCTTTTTCTCTTGGTCTGTTCTGGTCAAACTGAGTGACCCAGCTTCTATAGGCTGGTATCAAGTCCCAGCCAGGATATCTGTTCTTTCTAGCTCTATCTTCTAGAGGCTGATGAGGCACTAGACAGATGAACACCCACCATGTGGAAGGAATTGTTTCTGATTCTTTTGTTATTCCTGGGAGGGCCAAAGAGGAGGAAGCTTATGAACCTTAGAGGAGACATGATATGACAAAAAGAGCAATGCCTTTGGAGTCTGAGGCTCTGTGGGTCTCAGTTTCTTCATCTGCAAAAGGAAGAGATAGGTGGTCTTTGAGGCCTCTTTCAGCTCTATCTCTGATCTCATTTGAGTTTCCCATTGATGCTATGAGGTAGGGACTAGAGCTCTAGGTACTACCAGCTCCATTTTACAAGTCAGGAAGTTGAGGCTCAGAGTGGTTAAATGACTTGGCTTCAGTCATTACGGGGTCAGAAGCAGGGGGTGAACACAGGTTTCCCACACACTAAGGCCGTCTCTCTATTCACTTTGCCTCGTTGTCTCTTATGGGGAATATTATGTGATAGAAAACAATATACTTCTTAGACCCAAGCATTTATTTTCTGCCAAATGGCCCTAAGTAGATGTTGCCATTATTTGAAATTGCTCCATGTGAAAAAGCACCCCTAAGAGTTGAAGATTTTTGTCTGCCCATAATGTCATGTTCTTCCACATCTCACTCCCAGTCACTCCTCCTAACTCTGCTTTTATATAATGGAGATAGTGAAAGGGAGATAATTTCACCTTAAATCCTGATCTGAGTCCAGAGCAGATGGACGTTCCTCCTAGAGCAACAGTAGGTAACTTAGTAATGAGGGTGTTCCTCTCAGCATCGGTCTCTATTTGTACTAGTTCACTTTGAACAGAGGCTGCACTGTCAAATGTGACCATCCCAACCCAGGATCCCTTTTCAATGATCTGAAGCAGGAATAGTTTGGCAGCTTGATTCAGTCGATTCAGCCGGTCCGCATTCTGAAATAAAAACCACAAGTCAAATTGCTAAGGGGTCTTCTACAAGCAAGCTATAGCAGAATGGACTGATCCCATATATGGAACTCTAGGGGCTCTAGGTACCATGGTGGAGATTCTGGATTCTCCAAGGCTAGGAAATAGAACACAAGCTCTGGAGTGTTCTTCTAGGCTAGAAAGGATTTGAGAATGGGCCTGGGGATAGTCTGTATGTTTGCTATCTGAGGACAAGGGCTCCTAAATTTGGAGAGGCCCATCACCAGGTGACCATAGGGGCAGTGAATATTTCAGCCACAGTAGCTCTCAAAGGTTAAGTGGTAGAACGATTTTTCTGTGAGTTGGTGGATGCTTTTTAACAAATGAGCAGATTGTGAAAACAATGAAGCATGGGATTTTAAGCTGGATCATGGTTGTGAATGGGTTGGTGTTGGGCTTAGTGGATGAAAGAAGTTCTATGAAATACTTTTGCCTTTTAATTTGAGCCACATCACCAGGGATGAGCTACCAAGGAGAATAGGGACTAGACCTCTGATTTCATTGGTACAGGGGATTCCCAGATGAGGAAACACTCCCTACCAAGGCAAGTTGGCACCTTCTCTGCAACTCTTTGTTTCAGAGAATTGCCTAACCGGTACCTGCCAGAGGAGGGAAGTGAAACCAGATTGTCCTGACTGAGATGGTCAATTCTCCATTAACATTGTCTCTTAGTGAATTATTTTTGACCAAGGAAACTGATGGATTTGTTTTGTGGGACTACTAATCTGTTTTGATCAGTGGGGAATGGTGGGGTAGACTAGAGAGTACCCACATTAATGAAATTGCAGGTATTGTAATGTATGGAATCTGAACTGCATTTTTAGTAGAATATTTGATGATTTTGCATAATCGTTAACAAAGGAAGGAAATATGAAGTCATTCAGAGTTGATTGGGTAGTTTGGTTAACAGGGACTATAGATTCTCGTGGGCTGGGAAGCTGACTGTGTAGCAAATTCTTAGTTTAGTTACTCTTTGACAATCAAAATGTCATATTAATTCAGGGGATAATCCACTATGAATCTTTGTTGGAGAAAGAGGAGGGGAGGGAGTATGAGTTTGAGGGGTTGAAAGGAAACGATGAAGTGTGAATGATTCTTTTAAACCATGAGTTCAGTGTGGTTTCCAACAAGCCAAGAGTCTATGGGTCACTGTATGTTGTAGACACACTCCTCCCCCCTCCAGGAGAATGGGGCATGTTTGGCTTACCGACATGCTTCCAGACTTATCCAGAACTAGGCACAGGACCCTTTCTCTGATCTGCTTGAGTGAGAAGCTGGGCTGGGGTGGCTCTGCAGCTGTCATAGGAGTGGATGTCTTGTAGTCTTCTGAGTCTTGGATCACTTCCCATGTGCTCTTGAGGTTGCACTTCCGATTTTGAGCATTTGGTGCATCTTTGTTATGGTTCTTTTCTGTACAAAATTCAACCACCTGAAAAAGCCCAACTGTATGATAAATACAAAAAGTGTAAATCAGGCCTTCCCAGCCTGGGTTTGTGAACTAGATTTTGAAAAGATGTTTTTATACCTTTTTAAATATAATTTTTTTGTTATCCCGAGTATTTTATTTTATGCATTTAAAATTTGTTTATGAGAAGGCGTCCAAAACTTCACCAGAGTACTGAGGAATCCATGACAACCCCTTCTGTAAACCATTAATGTAATCAATCCAACTAGCAACCCAGTGATGATGTGTGGGGGAGAAAGTAACTCCTTTGAAAAACTCTTCAACACTCCTGGTATTCTAGGCCTGACCCTTCCACTGTCTTGGCCTATTCATTTAATCTTAGTTTCCTCACTGGCAAAGTGAAGACATTGGACTAGATAGGTAGGTCTTGGGATTATTTTACACTAAAAAATTATTGAGGACCCTACTTCCAAGGTGTTTTGTTTGTGTTTGTTTCACCTATTGATATTTACCACATTAGAAATTAAATGCCTTCGTATTCTTACGAAATAGTATGTCCCTGGAAGACCCATCCTCACCAAATGGTCTCTTGGACTGCAGGCCAAGTGTTCTGGAACCAATTCTAAGGGGATGTTGAGAGCTAATATTTGAGTTTTCAGCATGAGCAGTTACACTTCAGGAATCAGAAAATGCTACAAATCAGGACTAAGTTTATAGTTTCATTGAGTATCTAGAAGTGACCAGCAAGCAGCCTATGCACTTGAAACCCAGACACGGGAGTATTCACCAAAATAAATAAAAAAACAATAAAATATAGATATGATCACATTTTAAAACCAAGTCAGTACACAAGTAAAGAGATCCTTCTGTATGGATCAGTGGGTTCATTTCTATTTGAGTTTGACACACTGGTGTAGACTGAAGAAAGTGAAGGAGACAATGTGAACCATGCAGTTAACGCTTGAAAAAGTGCCTTGCATGTATTTTTTCCCTGAGAGTAAGTTGTTAAAAGCTTACCATCATATCTTTGCCCACCTTGTTCCCCAGTCTACAAATTGAGAAACGGACTAGGTGATTTCCAGGTTCCCTTCCAACTAGACTCTTCTCTGAGTCTAGGATTCTGAGTTTGATTTGATTGTGAGCACTTAAAAGAAGAGGGAATGACTAAAAGCTAGCAGGGGCTCCCAAAGACCCAGTCACGTCAGACTGGCTCGATTCCATTTATTACTAGCTCACTGGACGTACAAATCATAGAAACATCTCAGGCAGCTGGATTTCAGGAAAGTGTTTGACTTAATGTCTTTGTGAACATGTTGAAAAAATGTGGAAAGAATAATAATATAGCTAATTGGGTTCAGCCCTGATTGACTGACTCTAGAAGTGGTGATTAATGTAGTAATGTAGTAATACAAAGGTATCAACATGACAGGAAACAATAAAACAACAGAAATCAAGCACAGCCATGCAGCGTGATGGATAGGTCACTAGGCCTATAGTCAGGAAAAACTGAATTGACATCCCATCTCAGGCGCTTACTAGTGACCCTGGATAAGTCACTTAACTTCTGTCAGCCTCAGTTTCCTCACCTATAAACTGGGGATAATAATAGGAGCTACCTTCCAAGGTTGTTGGAGGATAAAATGAAATAATAAATATAAAGTGCTTTGGAGATCTTAAAGCAATATATGAATTTATAGTGATTATTATCTTTATTGAATAATTAGGCTGAAACTTCTTAACATTCCCCAGAGATAGGATTATGAAGTAATGGAATAGCTCCTGAACATTTGACCTGCAAATATTTTCCAATTGCATTGTATTTGTGCAGCAAATACAAAGCCTTGTTTTGTTTGGATCTTTTCATGATGTTATTGACTGACCTGTGCATGCTATTTTATTATCTCCAGACCCAAATGGAAATACAGTTTTACATAAAATAGTTTGGTTCCTCAGTGATGAAAGCCTCCCCCTTCAGCCAAATTCTTCTTCTTTGTTTCAGGCATATGTGGACTTTGCTGCTTTTTTATATATAACACCAAGATAGGTAATTAGGTCAAGTTCACTCCTTTAACGCATGGAAGTTGGAGAAAAAGGAACCAGTTTAGGAACACATGTATGTATATGAACACATACATATACATATAAATATATATACACACACACACACACACACACACACACACACACATATATATATATATGTGTATGTATAGCTAGATGGATAGATAGAGATATATAATTTCTACGGTGATTTTTGAGACGTGTTTTACAATTCAATCAGGTACCATCTACTTTCCTGAAAGCTTGGCTTTATTGTTGCTGTTCAGTCATTCAGTTGTGTCTAACTTTTTGTGACCCCATGGACCACAGAATGCCAGCCCCTTATATGCTCCACTATTTCTTAAAGTTTATCCAAGTTTATGTTTGCTGTTTCCATAACACTGTCCATCTCACCCTTGGCCATCCCCTTTTCCTTTTGCCTTCAGTCTTTCACATCAGGATCTTTTCCAGTGAGTCCCTTCTTCTCATTATGTGGCCAAAGTATTTGTGCTTCAGCTTCACTATTTGGCCTTCCACTCAACAGCCTGAATTACTTTCTTTTAGTACTGACTGATTTGATCTCCTTGCTGCCCAAGGATCTCTCAAAAGTTCTCCAGCACCACAGTTTGAAAGTGTTGATTCTGCAGTGCTCAGCTTTCCTTATATTCCCGCTCTCATAGCCATATATTACTACTGGAAAAACCATAGCTTTAACTATAGGAACCTATGTCAGCAAGGTGATGTCTGTCCTTGTTAGTATGTTGTCCAGATTTGCCATAGCTTTCCTTCCAAGGAGCAAGTGTCTTTTAATTTCATGGCTGCAGTCATCATGTGCAGTGATCTTTGAGCCCAAGAGTGTAAAATCTGACATTTCTCCCATTTCTCTCTCTATTTGCCAGGAAGTAATGGCACAAGTTGCCAAGATCTTAGTTTTTTTGATGTTAAGCCTCAAATTGGCTTATCCATTTTAGGGATTTAAGGGTTATTTAGTTTCCAGATCTTAAAGTAAAAGAGAATGGTTAGAGTATATGGGGTGGGGAGAAGGATATAAGAGGATTGGAGCAATGATGGTGGTATTCCCTTGTATTCTCCTGATTTTGTAATCTCAGCCTTCCCTTTTAGAGAAATACTGGCTCATCGAGGGGCTGCCTAGCCCAAAGGGCCTACCTCAGGTCATCTGAACAGATGTTCTGATAGAAAGACAGATGGGGTAAGGAAAGAACCCTGAGCTAGTAGTGGGACCGTGCACCACTCACTTCATTTCTCCAACACTCCACTTCCTCATGTGTGAAATAGGAATGAAGGTTATGGCAAATGAGGTTATTCTAAGCATCAAATAAGGAGGTAGAGGCAAAGTGTCTTGTAAACCTTAACACTGAATAAATGCCTGTTATTAGAGTTAGAACAAGCCATGTTTCTTCTTTTTACAAACTTCAGAACCAATAATCTAAATACTTACAGAATCGATGCTTTGCATGAACATGATGGAGGCTTTCTCAGTCTGAACTTTGTCAGGTATGAATAAACAGTCTTTGTTAAGCTTTCCCGTTTTGGGGTCTGTTCTGCATGATCTGACCGAACAGTGGCCTCCGGAACATGTATATTCCCTATTTGTACCAGTGATAGCTTTGGAGCATCTGAAAATATATTAGGATTAGATTTTAAGAACATTAGTTCATTTCAAACCATCCTGACCTGTGTGCATCCCTGAGGTTATCACAGCAATTATTCATCATCACTGAATGTGTTTAGGCAGCAAAGTCTCAGGCATCCAGGAAGAACAATTTCTGTTTGGCAGAGAACTCCTACAGGGAATTTCGGGTGGGCTTTTTGAAATATCCCAATGCTAGCCTGTCTGCAGGGAGTACCAGGTCTGGTTTACTGGTGTCCCTGACTCTGCTGCTCACAGGGATGGGCTCCAGGTGCCTTGTCTTCATGAGAATTAAGAGGGAATCCTCCTCATGCTCAGCAGCTATAGTAGCTGCTCATTGTTATTATCAACACTAATTTGTGGTGCTCAAGTTTTTTATCTGTATTGATAAGAATCCAATCTGCTTTTCATTGACTTGTTTCATTCATTCGTTAGATCCAAAGTGCTCAACAAAGTATCTCTCAGAGCTCTCTGGCCTAGACAAGCTGGTAGAGGAAATAGGGCACTGTATAGGCTTGTGTCCCTCCCAATTACTTTGCAATTACTTCACATCTATTTTGTGTATATATGTATATAAGTATATGTTATTTCCTTCAAGGTCTTTGAGAGCTGAGATGGTTTCATTTTTCCCTTTGTATTGCCAGCACCAAGGACAGCCACCAGAACATAGCAGGTGTTTCATCAATACTTGTGGATTGACTGATGCTAAACCTTTTAACCCAACAGGGAGAGCAATATAGGTTTCCTGCAGAGACAGGAAGAGAGCAGGTGTAGCCTATACAAGGAAGGATACTGGAATTTCCCCTCCTTGAAAGTTGTAATTACTCACTGTACTTAAACACCAAGAAGTAACAGAATGTTGCTTGTGCCTCCTAAAACCATTCCTAAAATCCCTGAGGAAATACCCTGTGTATGAGGAGAAAGAGGAACAGGACCAGGTAGGTCCTTTGGTGCAGTGAGGGTGTTGTATTCCAACATTTTGGTGGCTTTTTCTGTCTCCATTTTTCAGCATGCACTGCTGCTGTCCTGAGGAGGTAGCAAGGACATGTGCTAGGTCTATCTCTCTAGGGGTAGTTTGTATCTGAGGCCATGTTTTCAAGTCTCTCTGTGTTCCAGACATATATAGCAGCACCAAAGAGTTGGTCTGTGATAATTTCGAGCCTCAGATTCAGAAAACTTTCTGTACTTTGATGTAATTGCTTCTGCTTTGAAGTATGCTTAGGTAGAAACCTGTCACATATTATATAAAGAAGGTTATAGTGAAATTGATGATACACACATGTCATTGCTGTAATGTATATATGAAAAGAAAAACAATCTTAATCACCAAAATATTTTTAAAAATTAATTCAAGAGAAGATGATTTCAATCTGATGTGGTTCAGAAAAAACTTAAAAGAAGATAATCATACTTTACTGGTACATTTTCTCCATTAGACTGGTAGAAAGGCTCGGCTTCATTGTATTCCTCAAATACTCCCCATCGTAAATGGGCCCATTCATGAACTAAAATTTTACCTGTGGAAATATATTTGAAATGCAAAAATATAATTACTTCTACAATTCAATGTTCTGTGAGTATTCCCTCAAGTCAATGTGGGTATTCCCTTAATCAATGCAAATTACAACCTAGTCGTTCTTTTTTCTCCTATGAAATTCTTATTCATGGTCTTCCACAGATCACCTATAGACAAACTACCCAGTGCACTGAGGCCCTTCTTCTAGAGCTTTATATTTCGTGAGATGATATTTGTAAAGCATTTAGCACAGTGCCTGGCATATAATAGACAACTGCTAAATGTTTACTACTTTCTTTCCTCCAACCCTTCCATCCCTCCCTTCCATTCTTCCCTCCCTCCCTTCCATCCCTCCCTCCCTTCCATCCCTCAATTCCATCCCTCCCTCCCTTCCTCCCTTCCTTCCTTCTTTCCTTCCTTCCTTCCTCCCTCCCTCCCTTCCTCCCTTCCTTCCTTCTTTCCTTCCTTCCTTCCTTCCTTCCTTCCTTCCTTCCTTCCTTCCTTCCTTCCTTCCTTCCTCCCTTCCTTCCTTCTTTCCTTCGTTCCTTCCTTCTTTCCTTCGTTCCTTCCTTCTTTCCTTCGTTCCTTCCTTCTTTCCTTCCTCCCTTCCTTCCTCCCTTCCTTCCTTCATTCCCTACTATCCCGCTCTGTTACTTAAATAACTGGATGGATTTGTGATTGTAATAGTAATTAAGATGGGACTTTTTGCTGTTGACTTTTAATGATTCTGGCCTTTGTTTGAATGGGGCAGACAAAGTGGGATGTTTTTGTATTTCTCAGCATGGAGACAATTGGGAGCCATTGATTTGTACCTGATGTGATATTGGGGGTGGGGAACTTCTCCACGCCCAGCCTGGGCGAGGTTGGGGCCCTGAACAGGATATATAAGCACAAAGGTTAGCGTTTGGCTCAGAGCTCTGAGCCACAGCAGGAGTGGCGCGTGACTCTGAGCCAGCCATTATAATGAGCTCCCTGGCTGTACACCCAGATGTTACATTGTATTTGGTCTGTAATTCAGGGTGCTGGTTTTTCCCCCTGAACTAAGCAAATGATATTTGTATGCTGGATTAAAGTAAGATTGTTAACCCCTCAACATTGCTTTCCTTAAGTAAAGCAAATCAAAAGGACCTGTGTTGGAAGCTTTCTGGGTGCTGGTTGTTGGTGGACCTTACACCCCCACAGAAGCTGCTAGCTGGACTGTTGATACAGTGATCTCTTTAATTCAGCTATAGTCATCAGTGCTACAGACTTCAGTTTATCCATGTCTGCCCAACTTATATTTTCCCCCAACCCAACAGGAATCAATCAGAGGGAGCCTAACCAACATTCTGGAGGAGGAGTGTACCTGAATAGATTTCTTGTCATTGTATTGATACCAATGGACTATCCCTCAGTTTTTCTACACTCAGCTGTTGCCAGAGTTCAATTTACAATCTCCCTGTCTGTAGATTTTTCCCCAAGCCTTGCCCCATTCTTAGTATGAACTCCTTTCTTATATGCCTTTCAGAATCCTTATATACATCCAAAATTCAAGTTTAGTATCACTTCTTCTGGGAAATCACCCTTGATCCCACCACGTATTAGTCTACACTTAGCCTCTTTTCCAACAGTCCCAGAGCTCATTGGCTGATCTCTCTTGTTCCCTCTTTACTCATTGCTCTGTTTTCTAATTCTCTGTGTCCATCTTGTAGCCTTTTAATTGACTGTGGGCTACCTGAGAGCAGAGAATGTTTTATTTTTATCCCTGTATCTTCTAAACTTTACATAGTACTTCATACATGATAGGTACTTAGTAATATTTGTTGAATTTATTAAAAATCAAATTAGTTCTATTTGAATCCTATCATTTTAATAACCAGTTAGGCTTAGATGTCTGAATCCTTATGGAGAAATTTTAGATTCTTACATTCATATTGGGTGTTACACTGATTCATAATGTTTTGATGTGAAAAATACTTTAAATGGATGTTCTCTAGAGGAGTGGTCTCTAGGGTAGAGGCCCAGACCCCTGGAGAGCCAAGGCATTAACCCAAGAGATGACCCTCAGGGTTCTAAGATGGGCCATCTTCTCCCTCTATACTATTTCATTTGGTGATCCTTCAATCTGCTCATTTTAATTACTGTCTCTTTGCTGATGATTCTCAAATGAGCCTATTCTGCCCTAATCTCTCTGCTGACCTCCAGTCTCACATCTCCAACTGCCTTTCAAATGTCTTAAAGTGATATGCAGTAGACATCTTTAACTCAATGTTTCCCAAACAGAATTCTTCATCTTTCCTCTTAAATCCTCCCCATTCTTCCTATTACCATAGAGGGTGATACTATCCTCCCAGTCCACCAGGCTCATAAACCTAAGTGTCAGCTAGGATTCCTTACTGTCTCTTACTCCCAACATCCAATCTGTTGACAAGACTCATTGATTTCACCTTTGAAGCATCCCTTGAATATGGCTCTTTCTCTCATCTGATGCTGCCAGCATTCTGGTGCAGATCCCTCATTACCTCATACATGGACCATTGCGTGCTGGTGGATCTCCTGTCTCAAATATCTCCCTAGCCCAATCCAACCTCCATTCAGCCACTGAAGTCATTTTCCTTTTTTTTCTGATAGGGAAGGCGGTAAAAAATTTAGAGACCTGCAGTCTAAAGCAATGACATTTCCGAAGGTGAGGTGAAATACTGCTATCCCTTCTTAAATGAAAAGAAGGAATACCCATGCAAACTTTTTGGCTAATCTGCATTTTCAAATCAAGAGAACCATATTCCATGTCTACTATGAAACCTAAGTTATGAATTATGTTGCACATATGATGTTATCATAGACTTTTATCAGTAACTGTACCTGGTAGTCCATATTCATCCAACTTTTTTCCCAATATGATGTCAGGAGTTAAATGGATTCTCTCTCCCATGTCTCCACACTGTCCAATATGGTCAGTTCGTGGAACATCACTGCCTGGGGGATTAGGGACTTCAATGATGATATCTGCCTAGAAATGTTTTTTTTAAAAAAAAAACTTTGTGTTATATAGAACCTCATAACCCAAACTTGCAATATTTATACTGAAAGATTTTGGAAAAATAATTATTAGTAAATTGTATTTAAAAAAAAATTAACTTACACATGACATACTGCTTAATAAAAATGTTATTTAATAAAAATGAGAGTTTGATGATCTTACATATTTATAGGTCTCAAGTTTTGGTTTTTTATAGTCTGGTTTTCTCTGCCATGTCTTGGGAATCAAGATGGATACTCCTTTGAAGTAAAATCTTTTTTCTGTTGCTTTATACAGGTAAGTTGAAGCATCTGACACCACGTGCTATGTGAAAAGTAGAAATATAGAAACAGGAGCTCAATGAATTGGGCATGAAATAAAAAAAACTGGAAAAAAACAAATTACTCATTTAGAAATTCTGAAAACCAAAGGAGAGTTTAGTAACATTGAAATTAAGAAAACTGTTGAACTAATAAATAAAACAAAGAGCTGGTTTTATGAAAAAATTTATAATATTGATAAACCTTTGGTTACATTGATTAAAAAAGAAAGAAAACCAAATTGCCAGTATCAAAAATGAATAATAGGCTTAATTCACCACCGATGAAGAGGAAATTAAAACAATAATTAGGAGCTATTTTGCCCAATTGTATGCCAATAAATTTGACAATCGTAGTAAAATCATGAATAATTACAAAAATATAAATTGCCAGATTACCTGAAGAGGAAATAAAATACTTAAATAACCCCATTTCAAAAAAAAGAAATTGAACAAGCCATCAATGAACTCCCTAAGAAAAAAATTTCCAGGGCCAGATGGATTTATAATGAATTCTATCAAACATTTAAATAATAACTAATTCCAGTACTATACAAACTATTTGGGAAAATTGGTGAGGAAGGAGTCCTACCAAATCCTTCTTATGATACAAATATGCTGCTGATACTGAAAGCTGGAAGAGCCAAAACAGACAAAGAAAATTATAGACCAATTTCCCTGGGGAATATAGCTGTAAAAATTTTAAATAAAATAGTGGCAAAGAGATTACAGCAACTTGTCTTGAGGATAATACACTATGACCAGGTAGGATTTATACCAGGAATGCAAGGCTGGTTCAATATTAGGTTCAACTCATTCAACTATCAGCAAAATTGACCATATCAACAACAAAACTAACAGAAATAATATAATAATAATAAAAAAAAGCTTTTGACAAAATACAACACCCATTCCCATTAAGAAACACCAGAGAGCACAGGAATAAATGGAGTCTTCCTCAAAATGATAAGCAACATCTATCTAAAACCATCAGCAAGCATTTTATGCAATGGGAATAAGCAAGAAGCATTTCCAGTAAGATCAGGAGTGAGATAAGGATGTTCATTATCACCTCTGTTATTCAATATTGTACTGAAAATGTTAGCTTTAGCAATGAGAAGAAAAATAAATTGAAGGAATTAGAATAGGCAAAGAAGAAACAAAGCTATCAGTCTTTGCAGATGCTATGATGGTATACTTAGAGAATCCAAGAAAATCAATTAAAAAACTACTTGAAGTAAGAAACAGCTTTAGCAAAGTTGTACTATATAAAATAAATCCACATAAGTCATTGGCATTTCTGTTTATTACTAACAAAGCCCAACAGCAAGAGATAGAAAGAGAAATTCCATTTACAGTTACTATAGACAGAAAGAGAAATTCTATTTGAAGATACTGTAGACATTGTAAAATATTTGGAAGTCTACCTGCCAAAATAAACCCAGGAACTATATGAAAACAATTACAAAACACTTTTCACACAAATAAAGTCAGACCTAAATAATTCAAATACTATGAGTTGCTCAGGTTATATCAGGTTGCCCTGATATAATAAAAATGACAATTCTACCTAAATTAATTTACTTATTCAGTGCCATATCAAGCAAACTGCCAAAAATTATTTTTTAGAGCTAGAAAAAATATTAAAATTCACCTGGAAGAACAAAAGGTCTAGAATATCAAGAGAATTAATGTAAAGAAATGCAAGGAAAGGTGGCCTAACCATATCAGATCTTAAATTGTATTATAAAGCAGCAATCATCAAAACTACCTGGGGACTGGCTAAGAAATAGAGTGGTGGATCAGTGGAATAGGGCAAGTACACAAGACATAATAGTCAATGACTATAATAATCTACTGTTTGACAAACCCAGACTCCAGCTTCTGTGATAAGAAGTCCCTATTTAACAAAAACTTCTGGGAAAACTGGAAAGTAATATGGAAGAATTTAGGCATAGACCAACAAATTATATCGTATACCAAGATAAAGTCAAAATGGACACATGATTTAGATATAAAAGCTGATATAAGCAAACTAGGAGAGCAAGCAGTAGTTTACCTGTTAGATTTATGACCAAAGAAGAAATAGAGAACATTATGAAATGCAAAATGGATGATTTTGATTACATTAAATTGAAAAGTTTTTGCAGAAAGAAAGCCAATGAAACCAAGATTAGAAGGGAAGCAGAAAGCTGGGAAACAATTTGTACAGCTGGTGTCTCTGACAAAGGCCTCATTTCTAAAATAGATAGAGAGCTGTCAAATTTATAAGAACACAAGTCAGTCCCCAACTGATAAATGGTCAAAGGAGATGAACAGGCAATTTTCAGAGCAAGAAATTAAAGATATCTATAGTTATATGGAAAAATGCTCTAAATCACTATTGTTTAGAGACATGGAAATCAAAACAACTCTGAAGTACTACATCACACCTATCAATTGGCTAACATGACAAAACAGAAAAATGATAAATGCTGGAGAAGATGTGGGAAAATTGAAACACTAATGCACTGCTGGTGGAGTTGTGAACTGATCCAACCATTCTGGCGAGCAATTTGGAACTATGCCCAAAGGGCTATAAAACTGTGCATATCTTTTAATCCAGCAATACCAATTCTAGGTCTGTAGCCCAAAGAGATCATAAAAATGGAGAAAGGACCCATATGTACAAAAATATTTACAACAAGTCTTTTTGTTGTGGCCAAAAATTGGAAATTGAAGGGATGCCCATCAACTGGGGAATGGCTGAACAAGTTGTGGTATATGAATGTACTGGAATACTATTGTGCTATAAGAAATGATGAGTAGGTGGACTCCAGAAAAACCTGGAAAGACTTACATGAACTGATGCTTAGTGAAGTGAGCAGAAGCAGGAGAACATATTTACGCAGTTACAGCAACATTGTACAATGGCTAACTTTGATAGACTTAGCTCTTCTTATCAATGCAAGGATCTAAGACAACTGCAAGAGATTCATGATGGAAAATGTTATCCACATTCAGAAAAAGAACTGCAGAGTCTGAATGCAGATTGAAGCAGACTATTTGCTCTTTTTTGGTTTGTTTGTTCCTTCTTTCTTGTGGTTCCTCCCACTGGTTCTAATTGTTCTTTATAACATGATTAATGTGAAAATATGTTTAATATGAATGTATATGTAGAGCCTATATCAGATTGCACACCATCTTAGGAAGGCTGGAGGGAGGAAGGTGAGAAAATTTAAAACTCAAAATCTTATGGAAGTGAATGCTGAAAACTAAAAATAAATTAATTAATTTATGAAAAAGAAAAAGAAATAATTCCATCAAGAATTCTGACAGGTAATAGAGGAATAAATAACCAGTCATTTAACTTCATAGTGAAGATTGCTAGTATAAAAAATTACAGTATTTTAATCGAATGAAAATGGAGATATGTTGATAGGCATGTATTGGAGTGGAAGTCAGGTTCAAGCATGCCATCCCCATAAGGATTTAATTTAGACCAAGATATTTAAACAGACTCTCAGTACCTACATCTATGAAATAAGGCTAAATGGTCCTCCTAGCCTTAAAATTAAACAACTTTTCTGTGAAGACAGACTGTTTGGGATGCTTTCAGAGTCTTTGCTAAAGCTTCTTCAGTCTTTACCATGAAACTTGGTAAATTTGTAAGTCAGTTTCAAACCATCCAGGGTTTGATACATGTCCTAGTGGGGTCCTGACATTATTCCTTCCCATAAGGGAGTTTTCTGTCAAGAGGACACAATTCAATTAAACCCAGTTCCATAAATGGCTTTTAAGTACTTATATCTGCAAAACATCACTGGGGTTAGAAAGAAGGGTACAATGCCTGACATTTAGGAGTTTGCAGTCTAATGGGAGGTGGGAGAGGGACAGGAGAGCCATATGTGCAAAGAGTTATAATACAAAGGGAAATGTGATAAATACAAGGAAATACCCAATGTACTTTGACCCCTTCCAGCTGAGGCTTCATGAAGGAGATGACACTTGACAAATCATCTAATTTCTCAGTGTCCCTATCAACTTTCAACGACCATTAGACAGCACTTGCCACTTCTTCTCCTAGGGTTTGCGAATTTAAAAACATGTATTTTGATAACTGTGGAGCCCCCAGCAGGCAAAAGTCTCTCCATGGAGACTCTGCTGCTTTCTCATTTCCAACCAAGGAAGTTGTATCTCTACCTGAAGGCACACCAGACATTATTATCCCCAATTTATAGATGAGGCAACTGATGATGCCCCGGGAAGTTACTGAACAATACGAGGAAAACCCAGGTCTTCTGTCTCTTTCTTCTAAGCCCAATTGCATCCCCCAAACCATCCTTTAGCTCCCACCGTGAGGACCTGTATTATTGCAGCTCTCTTACCTTTATGTGTTGAATGAGTTTGTCATCCTCTGGCACAGTTGGGTCGATGGCAATGACAATGTTTTCATAGCCATTGTTATTCAGCTGAATGAGGGAAGCAGTTGCCCCCTGCAGCAGGTACAAGGTCAGGGTGAAGATACAATTCTTAAAGAGCCCCATCATTGCATGCCAGAGAGTGTTGCTTCAGAAGGTCCTTCTCTCTCTTTGTCCCTCTCTCACTCTGTCTTTATATATATAGCATCTTCTTCTATGTCATCAGATGTATTTTTGCCCTTTCAAACCTCTTCCAGCAAAATATTTTACATTTTCATCATTGCTATTCCTGTCCCTATTCCAGGGAATAATGTGGAAATAATAACTTTGTGTATACTCAAATATTTCATTTTGGACAGGGCATTGTGCTGCTTATCAAACTATTTGTTGGGATTGAGAGTGTGGGAGTCCCACACCCTGGTTCACCAGAATGGACACACCCAGCTGGTTAGCCAAGGCAGATATTACACTTACAATTCTTGGCCTTGTCTGTGACCCTGATTCTTCCCAGCAGAAGTCCTACTGAAGTTGGCTAGCACTTATTAAAGGAGCATGAAATTTGTAATTAGGGGCCTTGCGTTTGAATCCTGGCCCCACCATTTACTACCTATGTGACTTTGTGTAGGTCACATCACTTTTCTTGTCTTTAATGTTCTCATAGGTGAAATGAGGGTCTCTAAGCATCTTGTCCTGGGATCCCTGAGGTTTTATTTTTCCCCATTACAATGTAAGGTCCTTGAGAGCAGGGCCTTTCTTGCTTCCTTATATTTGTATCTTCAGCACTTAGCAGAGGACCTGGCACATAGTAAGTACTTAAAAATGCTTTGGTCATGTGTCTGTCTCTATGTCTATCATCTCTCTGCCTATCTATCTAATCTATCTATCATCTATGTATCTATGTGGTTATATCTAACTACCTTCATCTATCTATCTATCTATCTATCTATCTATCTATCTATCTATCTATCTTTCTGTCTATCTGTCATCAATCTAGGTACTAGGTGGCATAATGGGTAGAGGACAGGAAGATCTGTGTTCATATCCTAGCTAAGGCAGTTACAAGTTGTATGATTCTAAAAAGTCACCTAACCTCTCTTTGCCTCAGATTCCTCAACTGTATATTGTCCAGGTTGGCCCCCTTCTCTGCATCTTATGGTGTTAGAGAATTGTCAGTGACTTGCCTATCACAAGACCAGGCTCTGTCAGAGATAGAATTTGACTCCTGATCTTCCTGACTCTGAGAGCAGCTCTTTTCACCCACATGTTTGGGGTACACATTTCCCTAATTCAACAACAGGTTTGAGGTTTGTTGGTTACTCTCAACCTGGTTTAGCATATGTTCCAAGACAATTTTACAGAGGTGTGGCTACAGTGCATGCTACAACTTCTTGAAGCTACGGGTGAGAATTGGGTGACTGGTTGGACACCAAAGGTGAATTAGCAGCCCCAAAAAGGTGTCAACAAGCCCTCGTACCAGAGATGGTAGTCCTTCTGAACACCCCATAAACCCACTGTGGAAAGCAATCTCTCTGTCCTGGTCAGACCATATCTAGAGAATTGTGTTCAGCTCTTGGGGCTATATTTGAGGAAGGACATTGGTAAGTTGGAGAAAGTCTAGAAGAGAGTTTGGGAACTAGAGACTCTACTATTTGAAGTTCATGTGAAGGAAATGGGAACAATTAGCTTGGAGAAGAAAACTTTTAGGTGTATATAAAACCATAGATGTAACACTGAAAGGGACCTTAGAGTACAACCACTTTACTTCACAGATGAAGAAATTGGGAAATCAGAGAGGTTAGAATAATAGGCTAATGGTCCTCCAGGTTCTCTGACTCCAAATCTAGCACTTCTCCCACTAAACTATGACCTTCAAGTCTGTGAGGGTCTGTCATGTGGAAGAAGAGTCCGACTTAGCTCATTTTCCCCAAGAGGGCTGTCCTATGAACAGTAGATGAGAAGCAGGCTTCAACTTTACTAACAGAGAACTTTTCTAAAAATTAGAGCTGTCCAAAAGTGACATGGCCTGTCTTGGAAGCTTGGGTTTTCCATCTCTAGAGTTCTTCCAGTGGAGGCTCTTAGCACCACCGGGTCTTCCATGTCATATGAGCTTGATTGGTATTCATTGAATTCATGTTCTATCGGAGGAGATTCCTGCTTGGGTAAGGATTGCACTAAAGGACATCTGTTCCAGCTCTGAGATTCTGTCTTGTGGGGGTAGACTAACTTCTGGGCACAGCTGTTGTTGACTAACCAAAGTGAGAAGTTAAAAGTTTCATCTCTGCTGGATTAGCAACCATTTACCATTTTTGTTCTTTCTCTTTACATTTAAATTGTTTTTGCCTTATTTCTGTTGGAGTCTTTTAATTTTTATGTCATTTGTTTCTGAAAATATCTCCCCCTCTGCCCCTCCTCAGCAATCCATCCTTTATAATGAAGTTTTTTTGAAAAAGAAATAAAAGAAGTTCAACAAAACTAATTAGCAAACGGACCACGTCCCATTATAGATGCAATATTCTATACCCACAGCCTCCCACCTCTGCAATACAGGAAGGAATGCATGATTTCCTATCTTTTCTCTAGGGACAAGCTTGACTGCCATTCAAAACTATTTTATTTCTCACCCAAATAATCAAAACACATTTCAAAAAAAATATTAAATGAGAGTTGTCTTTATTTGTCAGTATCCAGGATAGTGAAAAAAAAGCTCACAATTGTTACACTTTGCTAAATAGTCCTTTCACACACACACCGGATGATTTGTGTTTAATCATCCACATATCAATGTTTCCTTCCTATGCAGAGATCAGGAATACATCTGATAAACATTTATAATCAAAAGGGAAATGAATGAGGTGAGACAAATCCAGAGGAAAAACTGAATTTTGTACTCATCTCAGAGAACTGAGCTTTAGGTCACTATACATATGGCCCTTTACTTGGGTATTGTCAGCTGCAGCTCACCCAGCCACTTCCACACTATTTTAAAGATATGATTGCTGCCACAAGGGGTTTCCTCTGGAGGTATAAATACAGATACTTGTGCAATGTTGGATAATTTGGACTTCAGATTTGCTTCATCGACAGCCTGAATGGCAATGTAGAGGTTGGTGCCATTTACTAGATTGATGCCTTTTGGCTCAAACACAAAGAATTCCTGGGTATTGGCCTCCTCAGGTATCAGGTCAGTAGTGTTCACTTGGAGAGCATCATCAAACTTATCCCGCAGGTCCAGGATACTTTCACTGATTCGTATAATGTACTGCTGGGCTAAAAAGAGATAAAACTACTTCTAATATTTGAATAGATTCAACAAAGCAGAAAAATAATAAAAATCACAGAGATCAGAAGACTATGTTTTCCCCATCTAAGAGATCAAATGGCAAGCCATAGTTATAGTCTTATCTAGCATTCCATTTAAGTTCTTGTGTGTGCATTCTTGACAGAGTGATAAATGTCAAGCAGACACTCATGTAATAGATCTCCCAAGGGACCATTCCTCCTGAAAGAGGGAAATGATGTTTGTAGTTAAATTCTTTAGAGATTGAGTTCTGGGTAGGTTTCAAAGTTACTTCTAAAGGGGGCAACTTATTTCTATGGAACATTTTTATCTTATTCCTAAACCCACCCCTCCACCTACCGGTCATTCTTCTAGGCTCTAAACTTCTATCTTCTCTAACACAAATACCAAGCAAGGTGTTCTATGAACTTTATTAAAATTGCTTTAGTAAAATACCTCATAGGAGGGGTGGAGTCAAGATGGTGGAGTAAAGGCAGGGATTTGCCTGAGTTCTCTCCCAAACCCCTAAATACATTTAAAAAATGACTCCAAAAATTCTAGAGCAGCAGAAACCACAAAAACATCTGGTGAAAAACATTTCCAGCCCAAGACAACATGAAAGTTTTGCAGGAAACATCTGTTGCTCCAGGTTGAAATAGGCTCACAGTCCAGTGCAGGCTGCTCCAGCACAGACTGGCCCCAGCAAACCAGGAGCAGGCTTTGGCCATGACTGAATTAGCAGGGGCAGTGGCAGCTTCTGGAGCTCTCAGCTCACAGATGGTAATGGGGTCCAACAATGGGTCAGAAGGAGATTACAGGGGTCTCTTTGCTAACACCGAAGCAGGAATCTGTTGCTTTACCCATACTCTGAGGTGAGGACTAGCACTAGCATAACAGAGCTTTGAGCCACAGCAAAGGAGAAACCCTCCTCATAGTTCCAGGGCACAGGCTAGGAGAGAAGTAAACACCTTTCCTTAGGTTATACCACCTTGGAAGAACTGAAAACTTACAGGTCCCTAGAAGTATCTCTGAAAATAGCTTCACAAATCCCCTGAAATGTGGGACAGTGTGCCCTCAACCCTGGAAGCAGAACCCTACTTTAACAGACTTAAAAGTCAACTATAAGCTGGGAAAATAAGTAAGCAACATGAAAAAAATCTCTGACTATTGAAAGTTACTATGGTGACAAGGAAGATCAAAATGCACACTCAGAAGAAGACAAAGAGTCAAAGCTCCTACATCCAAAGCCTACAAAAAATACTGATTTGGTCTCAGTAAAGGAGGTAGAAGAAAAATTGGGAAGAGAAATGAGAGTGCTAAAAGAAAATTATGGAAAACAAGTCAACAGCTTGGTAAGGAGACACCAAAAATACTGAAGAAAATAACACCTTAAAGAAAGAGTAGTCCAGGTGGTAAAAGAGGCCCAAAAAGCCAATGAGGAGAAGAATGCCTTAAAAAGTTAAATTGATCAAATGGAAAAAGATGTCCAAAAGCTCACTGAAGAAAATAATTCCTTAAAAATTAGAATGGAGCAAAAGGAAGCTAATGACTCTATGAGAAATCAGGAAATGATAAAACAAAATGAAAAAATAGAAGACAATGTGAAATATCTCATTAGAAAAACAACTGACCTGGAAAAATAATTTTAGAATTATCGAACTACTTGAAAGCCATGATAGAAAAAGAGCCTAGACATCATCTTTCAAGAAATTATGGAGGGAAACCTCCCTGATATTCTAGAACCAGAGGGTAAAATAGAAATGGAAAGACTCCACTGATCACGTTCTGAAAGAGATCCCAAAATGAAAACTGCCAGGAATATTATAGCCAAATTCCAGATTTCCCAGGTCAAGGAGAAAACATGGCAAGCAGCCAGAAAGAACCAATTCAAATATTTTGGAGTCACAGTCAAGGTAACACAAGATTTAGCAGCCTCTATATTAAAGGTTTGAAGGGTAGTGTAGTTAGAAGGAGCATATATAGACAGAGGGCATAGGTGTGAGTTGAATATGAAGGGATGCTATCTAAAAAATAAAATTAAAGGGTGAGAAAGGAATGTATTGGAAGAAAGAGGAAGGGAGAGGTAGAATGAGGTAAATTATCTCACATAAAAGAGGCAAGAAAAAGCTTTTGCAGTGGAAGGGAAGAAGGGGGAGGTGAGGGGGAGTGTGTGAACCTTACTCTCATCAGAATTGGCTCAAAGAGGGAATAACATGCACACTCAATTAAGTATAGAAATCTATATTACCCTACATGAAAATAAGTGGGGGAGGGGATAAAAGAAGGTTGGGGGGTGTGATAGAAGCGAAGACAGTTTGAGGGAGGGGGTAGTCAGAAGTAAAACATTTTGAGGAGGAACAGAGCAAAAGAAGAGAGAGAAAAGAATAAATGGGGGGAATAGAATAGAAGGAAATGCAGTTAGCAATGGTAACTGTGAAAAAAACATTGAAGCAGGTTTCTCTGATGAAGGCCTCATTTCTCAAACATATAGAGAAGTGAGTCAAATTTACAAAAATAAGAGTCATTCTTTAGATGAAAAATGATCAAAAGATATGATCAGTTTTCAGATGAAATAATCAAAGCTGTCTGTAGTCATATGAAAAAATACTCTAAATCACTATTGATTAGGAGAAATGCAAATTAAAGCAATTCTGAGGTACTACCTCATACTTATTAGATTGGCTAATAGGACAGAAAAGGAAAATGACGAATGTTGGAGGGAACATGGGAAAATGAGACTTTAATGCATTGTTGGTGGAGTTGTGAATTGATTCAACCATTCTGTAGAGAAATTTCAAACTATGGCCAAAGGGATATAAAACCTTGCATACCCTTTGACCTAGGAATACCACACTGCTATTAGGTCTGTATCCCAAAAGAGATAAAAAGGCAAAGGACCTACATGTACAAAAATTTTTGTAGCAACTCTTTTTCGGGGGTAAATAATTACAAGTTGAGGGGATATCCATCATTTGGGGAATGGCTGACCAAGTTGCGGTATGTGATTATGATGGAATGCTATTGTACTGTAAGAAATGATGAGCAGGATGTTCTCAGAAAAACCTGGGACAACTTGCATGAGCTGATGCAAAGTGAAACACTGTGTAAAAAGTAACAGCAATATTGTAAGGTGATCGGCTGAGATTTAGCCATTCTCAGCACTACAATGATCCAAGACAATTCTGAAGGACTTAGGGTGAAAAATGTTATCCATCCTCAGAGAAAGAACTGTTGGTGTCTGAAATAAATGGAAGCATACTTTTTAAAAAATTACTTTCCTCATTTTTCTTGAGTTTCCCCACCTTGTCTATATTTTCTTTCATGACACAAGTATTATGAATATGTTTTGTATGACTACACATGTATAATCTATATGGAATTGCTTGCCTTCTCAGTGGTGGGGGCGGGGGAGGGGGAGGAAGGGAGAGAATTTGGAAATCAAAGTCTAAAAATGAATGTTAAACATTGTTTTTACATGTAACTGCAGAAAAATAAAATGCTAAATAAAAGCTAAACAATTACCTCGCAGTATAAAAGCATGAATTTCTGGGAATAAATGGGCTCAGAGTTCCCTTCCAGTACAAATAGTCTATGATCCTTGTAAGAGTTCTCTCCCCCTTGGAATTCTTTGAATTCTTTTGTATATTATTTACGTTTACTTAACTGTGTTCATGCTGTATCTCCCCACCAGAACACAAGCTCCGTGAGGACAGGGACTCTGCCTTTCTCTAGTGCCTACTACACTGCCTCACACAGAGCAGGCACTCTGGAAATGGCGGCTGCCTTTTCTTCTGAATGATAACCAAATTTCAGACTTACCTCGTCCATGATCATAGTCACCCCCAGGAGCTGTCCATGTCAGATTAATGCGATTTCCTTCTATCTGGGCCTTGAGGTCAGTAATTTGACATGGTGGGAATACATCTTGAATGGAGTCACTTGGAATATTGGTTACTACAAATGAACCTCCTGAGCCTGTTCTGCTGAAACACACTTGCTTGTCTTGAGGGTCACTGACATTAAATTCTGGTCTTGGTGGATTCATTTTTACTTCTCCTGCATGGAAGAAGTCACTCGTGATTAGGCACAATACCACATGCTTGCTGCCTATTTTCATTATATATGATCATAGTGCTCCCAGCTCACCCTCCTCTTTCACTTTTTTCTTCTTATTGACACTGTCATCTGCTAAATGTAGGCACCAAGCCAGGAGTCAAGTTGGCAAAGAGGAAAAGGAAGAAAGGAAATATCCCAGCTTTCTTTCCCAAAGATCAGGTTTGCTGGAAGTCACTCATTTGGGGAAAAAAAAACTATGTCATCTCTTCTGGCCTGTCTCATTAATCCTCTACATCTTTCACATTGTATCTCACAGTCTGCCTCCTCCCTGTGGCCTTCCCTGACTGCACCAGCCTCAAGTGAACAATTAGAGCTATTCTAACAGAGAGTAGACTTCTTTAGTGGATTGTTCTATCGCTAGAGAGCTTCAAGCAGAAGAAGGAGATAGTATGTTGTAGAGGGTACTCTTGCTCCAGGAATGGGTTTGTCCAGAAGGCTGTGGAGGTCCTTTACAGTTCTGAGATGCTGTGATTCATAGCCCTAACCTCTCTACTTCTACCCAAACATTTGTGTCTGTGGGCAGTACTGGAGTATTTAAGGCTTACAAACATGATTCTTCTACCAGTTAGAGATATACTGGGACTGCTTCCTTGTGGTATACTGGTTTGTTAAATTTTCTATGTAGGACAGACATACTGGACATACAGTTAGAGGCACTTGGTAGGTAGCCTCTCAATTGCAGAATTGCAGAACCTCAGAGGTGCAAGGCATCCAAATGGCCATCTAGTCCATATTATGTGAAAAGAGCCCCCTCTACAACAAACCTGAGTAGTCATCCAGAGTGGACTTGAAGCTCCTCAGTGATGGGGAGCCCATCTAGCTCATTTTACTGTGGGAGAGCTCTAATGCTTAGGAGGTTTTTCCTTCTACCAAGCCTAAATCTTCCTCTTTGCATCTTTCACCTACCAAGCTCAGTTCGGCTCTCTGGGGCCAAGCAGAACAAGTCTAATCTTTTTTCCTTGGGAGATCATTCAGCTACTTGATAGATAAGTCTTCTGTTCTCTGGGCTAAACAGCCCCATTGCCTTCAACAAGTTCTATAATGTATGAACAATCTTTAGTTTGAGATCCAAGATGTGTCAAAGTTCAATTAGATCATCTCTTGCCCTTGATACCAGACAGCACCTTAGTTTTGTTATGGGAGGTTCCTTACCATTCTCTACCCAGCCTGGTATGTATAAGGCTCCATTCACTTGGGATCTTGACCTTTGGGTGTTTGCTCCTCCCAGGGCTCTCACTTTTAAGCTGTATCGACCATTTGTTTTGTAGGCTGTGAAATACCTTGAATAGACACCATCATTCTTGGAAGCATCAGCACCTTTGTGTAGAAATAAAGGAGTTAATAAGCATTGCATGACAAATGAATATGTAACTTCTCAAAAATACACTTGGACATTGGAAGATAGTAATAGATTCAAAACATGTATGCCACTTCTATACGCAAACATACTTCTTTATAAAATACTTGAGAAATGTCAAAGCTTATTGCAAACATGATCTTAATGGAATCTCCCAACAACGTTGCAAGGTAAATACTATAACAGTGATCTGTTAGAGCCAACTTGTACTACAAATAATTGATTGATCAATTTTCAGTCCGAGCATTTACACCTTGGAAATCCTACAAATCGGGGCTTGGTTAATTTTTTAGTTGAATGTCTAGATTTAAGATGGAGATTAAACTTAGAAGTATGTTATGTATCCTTTTCCCTCCAAGAAATCCTGTTCCTAAACATTTACCAGCACACCCTGATGAAATATATTGTTGTACCCATTATACAAATGAGGATATTGAAAAGATTGACATTTCCACAGTCAAAGAACTAGTAAATGTAAGAGGCAGAATTTGAACCCATGCCTCTTCCTTCTCTCTCAATTTTCCTATCCAGCCATTTGCCAAGTCTTGTTGATTTCATCTCTATATCATCTCTTGTATCACTCTTTTTTTCTCCACTCATACAGCCTCTACCCTAATTTAGGCATTTGGATGATTATAATAGCCTCCTCATTGGTTTTCCTGCCTCCAGTCTCATCCCTCTGCAGTACTTTTAAAACACAGATCTGAACATGTGATCTTACTATGCAAAAATTATCAACTGCCCCATCACCTCTATAGAAATCTTGTCAGTCTTTTAAACCCCTCTGTAATCTGGCTCCCACTTGCAATGTAGTATTATTTTTTATTACTCCCTTTCATGTGATCTCCATTCCAGTCAGACTGGTGGGCTAACTGTACCCTATACTTATCCTTCAATCTCTCACTTTTCTGCCTTTGCCTAATTGACCCACTGCCCACCCATTTTTGGAATGTGCTCCATCATCACTTCTGATTCTTGGAATCCATAGCTTCCTTCTAAGCAGAATTCAGGTCCCATCTTCTCCATTAGGCATTTTAAGATTCCCCCTATTTGTTAGTTCCTTCCCTATCCTCTTCCATACCCAAAGTACTTTGAATTTACCTGTAATATATTTTACATTTACCTCTCTGTGCCCATGTTGTATTCAGCCAGTTTGATTGTAAGTTCTTTGAGGGCAGGGATTGCTTACTATTTGTTAATGTATCACTAGCTCCAATCATTGTACTTTAATTAGTAGCAATTTAATAAATGCCTCTCAAATCCATACATTTTTATTAAATGGATACACACATAGTGCCAAGAGGGTCTGTCTCTTCCCCATAGTGTGCAGATATTTCAAAGAGTAGAAGAGACATCATTGTTGAAGACTGTTTATGTAGCCCATTCCATGAAGAGGATGAACTGGGGACACAGGCAGGCTGGTGCTGATGTTTGGTCAGTGTGAGATTGTCCTTCCTCCCAGGGATCATGGAAAAATTTGGGAGCCATTGCTCTAAAGTATTTCCCTATAGTCTAATGACTTTAAATGGGGCTTTTCAAAATACTTTTTAAATTTGTTTGATACTTGATTACAATCTTCTGTGAGCCCCTGTGATTTCCAGACCTCTCAGCTCACAGATGGTAAAGGGATTGGACAATGGGTCAGAAGGAGATTTATAGGGGACCCTTTGCTGGCACCAGGGGCAGGGCTCTGTTGCATTGCTTATACTTGGATTTATGTCACAGTCCTAGGTCTTAATCCCAGTGTGAGGAAGAGAATTAGCAAGGCAGAGATTGAAGTCACAGCAGTGCAGGCATGCTGGCTACAGTTCCAGGATTGAAAAGAGTACTTGTGCTCCCTCACAGAGCAGAGCACAGGCCAGAAGCATAGTAAACTAGATCATACCACCTTGGAAGAGCCAAAAACTTACAGGTTCCTAGAATTACCTCTGAAGACAGCTGCACCAAAAACCCTGAAGTTTTGGACAATGTCTCCTCCACTTGGGAAGCAGAGCTCCACTTTAGCATAGAGTTAAAAGTCAAGAAATAGGCTAGAAGATGAACAAACAAAAGAAAAAAATTCTGACCATAGAAAGTTACTATCATGACAAGGAAGATCAAAACACATACTCAGAAGACAACAAAGTCAAAATTCCTGCATCAAAAGCCTGAAGGAAAACTGTGAATTGGTCTCAGGCCGTGGAAGAGCTTGAAAAAGATTTTAAAAATCAAGTAAGAAAGGTAGAGAAAAAATTGGGAAGAGAAATAAGACTTATAAAAGAAAATCATGAAAAAGAGTCAACAGCTTGGCAAATGAGGCACAAAAATATTGAAGAAAATAACACCTTAAAAAACAGAATAGACCAAATGGTAAAAGAGGCATAAAAATCTAATGAAGAGAAGAATCCTTGAAAATCAGAATTGGCTAAATGGAAAAAGATATACAAAAATTAACTGATGAGAACTCCTTAAAAAGTAGACTTGGCCAAATGGAAAAGGAGTAACAAAAGCTCACTGAAGAAAATAATTCCTTAAAAGCTAGAAATGGGCGAGTGGAAGCTAAAGATTTTATGATACATCAAGAAACAATCAAAATCAAAAGAATGAAAAAGCAGAAGAAAATGTGTAATATTTCTTTGGAAAAACAACTGGTATGGAAAATAGATCGAGGAGAGAGAATTTAACAATTATTAGACTACCTAAGATCAAAAAAGCCTAGATATCATCTTCCAAGAAATTATTAAGGAAAACTTCCCTGATATTCTTGAGCCAGAGGGTAAAATATAAATGGAAAGACTCCACTGATCACCTCCTGAAAGAGATACCAAAATGAAAACTCCCAGGAATGTTATAGTCCATTTCCAGATTTCCAAGGTTAAGGAGAAAATACTGCAAGGAGCCAAAAAAAAAATTCAAATATCATGGAGCCACAGTCAGGATAACATAAGATTTAGCAGCTTCTACATTAAAGGATTAAAGGATTTGGAATATGATATTCTGGTGAGCAAAGGAGCTAGGATTACAACCAAGAATCTCCTACCCAGCAAAACTGAGTATTCTCCTTCAGGGGAAAAATGGACATCAGTGAAATAAAGGACTTGCAAGCATTCCTGATGAAAAGTCCAGAGCTGAATAGAAAATTTGATTTTCAAATACAAGATGCAAAAAGCATAAAAAGAAATGATAATCAGGCAGTTTTCCAAAAAAACCTAAAAAGACTTAGATGAAATGTTGAAGTGAGCAGAACCAGTACACAGTAACAGCAACATTGTATGATTATCAACTATGATAGATTTAGCTCCTCTCAGCAATGTAATGGTCCAAGACAATTCCAAAAGATTCATGATAAAAAATTCTATCCACATCCAAAGAAAGAAGTATGGAATCTGAATGTAGATTGAAGCATACTATTTTCCTTTTTTTGTTTTCTTTCTTGTGGTATTTCCCTTTTGTTCTCATTCTTTTTTTCACAACATTACTAATGTGGAAATAAGATTAATATTATTGTACATGTATAACCTGTATTAGATTGCTTGCTATTTTGGAGAGGGGAGTGATGAAGAAAAATTTGAAACTCAAAATCTCATAGAAGGAATGTTGAAAACTATCTTTACATGTAATTGGAAAAAAATAAAATACCATTAAGTGGGAAAAAATAAATGATGAGTAGGATATCCTTAGAAAAACATGGACTTAAGTGAACTGAAGCAAAGTGAAATGAGCAGAACCAGGAGAACATTCTATCACAGTAACAGCAATATTGGATGATGATGTATTATGAATAATTTAGCTACTCCCAGCAATATTTTGGTCCAAGACAATTCTGTAGGAGTTATGATGAAAAGTGCTGCCCGTCTGCAGAGAAAGAACTGATAGAGCCTGAATACAGATCAAAGATACTTTTTCTTTACTTTCTTTATTTTTCATATACAGATCAAAGATACTTTTTCTTTACTTTCTTTATTTTTTATATGTTTTTGTGTAAGTGTCCCGTACTCTTTTCACTATATCATATTATTTTTCATTTTATTTTGTTAAGGTTTCTCAAATATAAAAGTTGTGAGCCCGAATCTTCCCTTTCATCAAGAAAAGGTATTGATGACTTCCTGCCAAGAAAGCTAATGAATGTTTATGGAATCATTCAAAATAAAATACTAGCAAGGAGATTACAGCAATATACGCCGAAGATCGTATACTATGACCAGATGGAATTTATAGTAGTAATGTAGGGCTGGTTCAATATTAGTAAAACTATCAGCACAACTGACCATATTAATAAGAAAAACAACAAAAATCTTATGACTATCTCAATAGATGCAGGAAAAACTTTTGCCAAAATACAATACTCATTCCTATTAAAAGAACAGGAAAGTATAGGAATAAATGGAGCTTTTCTAAAAATGATAGGTAGTATTGATCTAAAACAATCAGGAAGTAAGTATCTGTAATTGGGATAAGCTAGTGGCCTTCCCAGTAAGATAAGAGGAGAAGCAAGGATACCCATTATTACCACTGTTATTCAATATAGAACTAGAAATGCTAGCTATAGCAATAAGTGAAGAAAAAAAATTAAAGAAATTAGAATAGTAAGCGAGGGGAAAACAATCACTCTTCACAGGTGATATGATAGTATATTTAGAGAATCCTACAGAATCAACTAAAAATATTGTGAAAATAATGAACAATTTCAGCAGCATTGTGGGACATTGAGTAAACTCACATAAATCATTAGCTTTTCTATATATTACCAACAAAGTCCAGCATCAAGAGATAGAAAGAGAAATTCCATTTAAATTAATGGCAGATAATATAAAATGTTAGGGAGTCTACTTACTAAGACAAACTTAGGAACTGTGGGAACACAATTACAAAACATTTCACATAAATAAAATCAGATCTAAACAATTGGAGAAATATTAATTGCTCATGGGTAGGCCAAGCCAATATAACAAAAATGACAATTCTACCTAAACTAATTTACTTACTCAGTACTATCCCAATCAAATGATCAAAACTTATTTTATAAAATTAGAAAAAAAATAATAAAATTATCTGGAAGAAGAAAAGGTCAATAAAATCAAGGAATTTGATGAAAACATGTAAAGGAAGGTGACCTCACTGTATTTGATATCAAACCAGATTACAAAGTGGTAATCATCAAAACAATTTGGTACTAGCTACAAAATAGAGTAGTGGACCAGGGGAATAGATTGGGTGCACGAGACACAGTGGTAAATGACCATGGTAATTTAGTGTTTAATTAACCCAAAGACCCCAGTTTCTGGGATAAGAACTCAACATTTGACAACAATTTCTGGGAAAATTGGAAAGCCATTTGGCAGAAATAAGGTATAGGACAACATCTTAAATCTTATACTGACAGAAAGTCAAAATGGGTACAAGCTTTAGACATAAAAGGTGATGTAATAAGCAGATTAGGGGAGCATGGAAAATTTTACCTGTCAGATCTATGGATAAGGGAAGAACTTATCATTAAACAGGTGATAGAGAGGATCAAGAGAATTAAAATGCATAATTTTGATTAAGTAAAATTAAAATGCTTTGCACAATACAACCAATGCAGCCAAGATTAGAAGGTAAGCAGAAAATTGGGCAGGGGGGGATTTTTACAGAAAATATATCTGATAGAGGCCACATTTCTTAAATATATAGAGAATCAAGTTAAATTTATAAGAATACAAGTCATTCCCTAATCGGTAAATGATCAAAGGATATGAATTGGCAGTTTTCAGATGAAGAATCTAAAGTTATCTATAGTCATATGCAAAAATGCTCTAAATCACTATTGATTGGAGAAATGCAAATCAAAACAACTTTTAGGTACCACATCTCTCCTGTCAGATTGGCTAAAATGACAAAAGAGGAAAATGATAAATGCTGGAGAGGATGTGGGAAAATTGGAACACTGTTACATTGCTGGTGGAGTTGTGAACTGATCCAGCCATTTTGGAGAGCAATTTGGAACTATGCCCAAAGGGCTAGAAAAATGTTCATGCCCTTTGACCCAGCAATGCCACTTCTAGGGTTGTATCCCAAAGAGATCACACAAGTGGGAATAGGACCCATATGTACAAAAATATTTACGGTGGCTCTTTTTGTAGTAGCAAAGAATTGGAAATCAAAGGGATGCCCATCAACTGGGGAATGGCTGAACAAGCTGTGGTATATGAAGGTAATGGAATGCTATTGTGCTATAAGAAATGCGGATGACACAGACGTCATAACAACCTGGAAAAACCTACACGATATAATGCTGAGTGAGTGGAGCAGAACCAGGAGAACATTATACACAACCACAGATATATGGATTCTTTGAGGACTGACCCTGATAGACTTGGCTCTTCTCAACAATACAAGATTCAAAGACAACTCCAAAGGACTCATGATGGAGAATGCTATCTACATCCAGAGAAAGAACTATGAAGTACGAATGCAGATTGAGGCACACTTTATGCTCGCCTTTTTTTCCTTTTTTTCTCTCTTTTGTTTTTGTTTTGGGTTTTTTTTTGGTTTTGTTTCTTCTTTCTCATGATCCATTCCGTCGGTCATAATTCTTCACAACTTGACTAGTGTGTAAATAAGTTCAATGTGAAGTTATACATAGAAGATATATCGGATTCAATGCCGTCTTGGGAGGGTGGGGGGAAAGAAAATCTGGAACTCAAAATTATGTAGAACTGAGTGTTGTAAACTAAAAATAAAAAGTCTTTAAATGAAAAAAAAAGGAGTGGAAATTGAGGGGATGCCTGTCAGTTGGGGTATGGCTGAACAAGTTCTGATACATGAATGTAATGGGATACTATTGTGCTATCAAAAAATGATGAGAAGGGAGATTTCAGAAAAACCTGAAAATACTTACATGAACCGATACAAAGTGAAGTGAGCAGAAAGAGGACAACATTGTATACAATACCAGCAACATTGGGTGATGATCAACTATAATTGACTTAGCTCTTCTCAGCAATGTAGTGACCCAAGACACTTCTAAACGACTCATGATGGCAAATGCTATTCACAGCTAGACAAGGAACTGATGGAGTCTGAGTACAGATCAAAGCATACTATTTTTTTCCTTTCGCAAATTATACTTTTTTTGCAAACAATTTCTTCCTTTACAATATGACAATATTGACATAGATTTTTAATGATTGTACATATATAGCATATATAATATAACTTACCATCTTAAAAAGGGTACAGAATAAGTAGGCAAGGAGGGACAAAATTTCGAACTCAAAATTTTGTGAAAAATCAGTGCTGAAAATTATCTTTACTTGTAATAGGGAAAAACTTCTTTCTTAAAAAAAAAACAACATGGAGGTTATAAGGGGTGATAAGTTACCTGCACCATTATCCAGAAGTTCCAGAGTAACTGTTGTTCCATCAGCTGATTCAATGAGGGCTGTTACAGTGGCTCCTATAATAGGCAGGGATCCTTGGCGAATGTCTGCATAAACAATCATTGGACTAGGGAAGTTGCTGCTGTCTTTATTCATTTTAGAATCCACCGTAATGGGGGGTACATTAGGATTTGCAGCACGAGAGGTTACTGTCAGAGTCAGGGTTTGTGCACTTGACTTAAGGCTGTAAGTCCAAATTCCAACCTCAAAAATCCAATAGAAATTCATTAAAGCAAAACAGTATTAATACCTGCCTTACCTGCCTTCTCTGTTATCCATTATTTATCTTAACCTCTTATCTGATTTATAGAAGTCAAGAAAATTATCTGCTACAGAGTTTGTATGACTTTGTTTCTCTTTCAGCTGTGACAGTCATTCAAACCATTCTTCCCTGTGAGTGCAGCATCTAGAATACATAACACTGATTACTATTGAAACCTTTGCTATGAACAATTTGACCTGAAAGTATGCTCCTGCCATACTCCTTTCTCCTCAGAAGCAAGGTAAAGATTTTGGATGGCAGAACACATTTGTTCTAAAATTCTGGGTGGGAAAATAGGGTGTCATAAGTGTGTTCACACCAATCAGAAAAGATTCTATAACTTCCTGGCATGCCCTCCTAACCTTTCTTGTCTTCTAGCCTGGTTTCTGCCATTCTGATATTGCTTATAAATGTTCTTTTCTTGCTACAGTATAATTTTTTAAGCCTTGGCTTTTTATGGTCAATTTATTACATTTTGAAGAGAACAAGTGGAAAAAGAATGTCTTTTATTTTTAGTAAAAAAACTCTATTGTCAATCAAGAATAATTACAAAGTTATAATACTGATATTAAAGTCTTGGCTCCATTTTCTGAAAATCTTAAGAAAACAGAAGAGAAAAACTCCTCACCTTGGCAGTGTTTGGTATTTGGAGGTACGCCATTTTGGATTTTGCATCCACTGTAAAAGAATTATAGATATTCCCACTGGGATCCGAGACAAATATTTGGGGTTGTTGTGCTGTCCATGTGACAAGAAATAGAGTGTCATTGCCTATTGTGCTGTCAACAATAACTGTGCCATTCATCCATTCCCCATTCTTCAGAGTGGTTCCCTTACTCTCCAGCTGTTAAGAAAACATAACAAAACACTTAGTGACTGGGCAAAGGAATAAGTCATCAATAAGTTATATCACAGTCAATCCGAAGGTCATGCCAATGGACAAAAGATTAAAAATTGCAGAGAAGGAACCAGCATGCATTGGTAGAAGGAGTTTCCTTCCCTGGAAGTTCCCTATAACAATTAAATTAGAGGCCCCTTCTCTCCTTCTGGTTAGCATCGATTAGGAGATAGGATGGTCAAGAGAAGAGATAGTTGTCAAGGTTATACAAATGTGCATGAATGGTATTCCTGGCACAAAGTGAAATCCCTTATTTTTAGCCTAAGGTAATATTTAAGTTTCACTTCACTCTCTCTCCCTCCCTTCTTTTTTCTATTCAACTTCCCTTCTAAATCAAATTTGCTCCATTATGAGGGGAGAGAGAATAAAACTGTCATCCAAGCCAGGTTCTTGAGTTCAACTTGATTTTGAGTAAGCTTCTCAGCAGTGAGGACAGGTAGTATTTTTGGTGTGTGGAAGGAATATCTTGAGCAAAAATTCAGAGATTTAGAACAATCTCTGCCCACAAGGAGCTCACATTCTGATTAGGGGTGGGAACAACATTCAAAAAGAAAAACAGAACTGCATACAAGATACATATAGTACAAATGGAAGATAATCTCAAGAGAGAAGGCATCAGTAGATTCCAAATCAAGATTTCTTTCCACTGAACCACCTTGCCCCATTGGTGTGGCCTCACCTGGCCTGGTCCTGTTATCCTTTTATTCCTCCCAATGTACTCACTATTCCACCCACCACAAAAGCTCCTCCAAACCTTTTCATGTCTCCTTGAACCTCACATGACTCCCTCTGAAAATCTTGTCTCATATTCCACTGAAAAAAATTGAAGTGATTTTCTGAGAGCTCCCTTTCCCCCTTCCTCCTTTTCATTTCTTGTCTTCCATATGCCTTCTACCACATTCTCTTTCACCTCTGTCTCACATGAAAAGGTGACCTTCTTCTTGCCAAGGCAAAATCCTTTCCATGCATGAGAAATCCATTATCCTCTTTCTCATTCACTTTCAATCTCATTCTCTGCTTGTCTCCTTATCTCATTGGCTGCTTCTCTACTACAAACATGTCCATGTCTCCTCTATCCTCAAAAAATCATTTTGTCTGTCCATCTCTACTAGCTATCATCTCATACCTCTTCTCACTTGTGCAGTTAAACTCCTTGAGAAGGCTGTCTACAATAGGTGCTTCTTCCTTTCCTCTCACTCTCTTCTTAATACTCAACAGTCTGACTCCCAACATTCTCACAAGTTACTATAATGATTGCCACTCTCTTGACTGCCACATCTAATGACCTCTCAATCCTCACTCTTCCTGACTTCTCCATAGCCACTGACACTGCTGATCAGCCTCTTCTCCTTGATAAGTTCTTCTTTATGATTTTCCATGATCCTGCTCTCTCCTGGTTCTCATCCTACATGTCTGACCACTTCTTCTCAGTCTCCTTTGTAGAATCTTCATCCTGGTCATGCTTGTTAATCATGCGTTACAGGGCTCTGTCCTGGATCTTATTCTCTTCTCTATCTATACTATTTCACTTAGTAATCTCATTGGCTTCCATGGATTCAATTATTATCCCTTGAATGATGATTCTCCAATCCATGTATCTACCCCTAATTTCTCTGCTGACCTCCAGACTTGTATCTTCAGCTGCCTGTTTGGTATCTCTATTGGATGAACCACAGGTCTTAAATTCAGTATGTCTAAAATTGAGCTTATCTCTCCTCCAATGTGCCCCTCTTTGTAATTTCCCTATTACTGTGGAGGGCTATGCCAGTCACTCCTTCCAGTCACCCCAGCTCATACTTTTGGCGTCATCATCAATCCCTTCTTCTCTCTCACCGTCCATCACAATCTCTTGTCAATTTTTCCTTTGTAACATCTCTGCCACATGGCAGGCACTTAATAAATGCTGATTACATCTAAATCTAATATGCCCTGGAGAAATGAAGCTACTTCATTTTGGAGCTCCCACCCAGGGTCTGGGCTTTCCTGACTGTGGAAGCTGCTATATGTAGCCAGCCCCAGACACGGTGATGCTTCACTCTGGCCTTTATTTTTCTGCCATGTTGCCCACTGTGAAGTACAAGGGCTGGCACAGGAGGATGGGAGAGACATGGGTGTGTTTATACTTTGTTGCTTCCCTTCCTTCCCAGCTTCTAGGGCTTCCCTGTCCATTTTGTATATTCTGTAAGTGTTTTCCATTTAAGTATGTCTGATCACGTTGTTTCATCTGAGTAAAATGGAAGCTCATTGAAGGCAGGGCCTGTTTCATTTTTAATTTGTACCTCCAATGTTTAGGACAGTCCCTGACACAAAGTAAGTCCTGAATAAATGTTTGTTGATTGATTATTGCTAATAATGGTAAAAAGGCATAGCAAAATAGCAAAAAATGGATATAAGATCTCTTTTTTAAAAAACAAATTTGACTTTAACATTCATTTTCATCTTCTAATCCCTACTTGGGAAATCCTGTCTGTTATGGATCCTTGTTGTTGTTGAAACTTCTCAGCTTTGTCTGATTCTTCATGACCCAATTCTAGGTTTTCTTGGCAAAGCCGCTGGAGTGATTTGCCATATTCTTCTCCAGCTCATTTGATGAGGAAACTGAATTAGGTCAGGGTTAAATGACTTGCCCAATGTCACACAGGTAACATCTGAGTCAGATCTGAACTCACAGAGGAGTCTTTTTGACTCCAGGCCCAGCATTGTGTCCAGTGCTACACCTAGTTACTCTGTTATGGATCTTTGGAAAAGGTTTAAATGTTGGCCTTAGGCTTAGATTCAGATGACCTTCAAATTGCTAAAATATCATGGATTTGTAAAGAAGTTGTGATCTAGCTAGAGAACCAGTATAGAGAAGAAACTGGGTACTCCTTAACGGTCAGGGAGTGGCATGGGGAAAAGAGTAGGGCATGGAACTATACAAATAGAGTTCACTACTGATAGTGGTAGGCATAAAATTCAGTTTCTTTCTACTCTCAGGCTTTAGAAGGATTCATCAGGACTAGACAACTTTTACAAAGCAGGCTGGGTGAAGAGGTTGTTTCATATATATCTGTGGGACAGTAAGAGCGTCATGTGAATTAGTATCATGATATCCACTGCTTTTTTTAAAAAAAAAAAAACTAACCAAGTCTGGACAGCCAGTGAAAATGTTCACTGTCTAGAGGCAGCTAGGTGACACAGGAGATATGGCTCTAGACTTGGAGTCAGAAAGACCTGAATTCAAATTTGGCCTTCAATGCTTATTAGTCAGGTGATCTTGGGTAAATCACTTAATCTCTGCGTGCCTCAGTTTCCTAATCTGTAAAATGGGGCTAATAATAACACCTACTTCTCAGGGTTGCTGTGAAGATTAAATGAGACAATATTTGCAAATTTGTGCCTGGCACATAGTAGGTGCTTAATGAAATTTGTTAAGGTTGTATATATATATATGTATACACATACATATACGTATATTTCTAAACCTTTTATTTATGCTGTCAGTTCCCCCTTGATTCTAATGTCCTACCCAGCATGATGCAGTGGAAAGAATGCTGGATGTGGAATCAGAGGATTAAAGTTCATATTCCATCATGACCACTCATGACCTCCATGACCTTGGGCAAGTCCATTTTCCTGTTTCTTCACTTTTAAAATGTGTGGTTTCTACTGGATGACTCTGAAGTTCCTTCCAACGTCATATCTATGATGTATGGTCCTATGAACTTCAGAGGTCCCTCTAAACTCTCAATCTCTGATCCTAGAATGCTATGATTCTATATCACAGAAACATGGGAAATTAGAAATTGAAATTGACCTGTATGGACTGTTGAGTGGTCATTCCATTTCCTGATGAGAGGGCACTGAATGCATCAATGAGCCCATTGTTCTGGGCATTGTCTGTAGCAGCTGTCTGCACACCTCCTAAAGTAAGATCGAATTCCCAGAAGTTAAATAATTGCACAGGTTATTGACAAATTAACAGACTTGCTGAGGTTATTTTTTCATAAAGCTTCATGTTGTTTCATAACCTGCAGCCAGGAATACAGCTAGTAGGAATGCAGCCTTACTCTGGGTAGAACATTTCAGTCTTGTGGTATATAGACTACACATTGTACAATCATTAAGGTCTCATTTATCTGGAACACAACCAAGTCCTTGGGAAGAGGTAAAAAGACTGAGGAGGAGTTAAAGAAGTGTCACAGAATCTGTGATCTAAACTAGTTCATGTATTTCATTCATAATTGAGCTTCTTGGATGCTTACTACTTTAAGAATCCATTAGTTCACCCATGCAGGGACTCCTGGCACAAAGTAGGAACTTAATTGTTTATTGACTGACCTTCTAGAGCTTGTGCCCCACCTCCATAGCCTTCAGAAACCCCTTATCACCTGTAGATCTTAGAGGAGAACTCAAAGAGAGGTTTACATAGAAACAATCTTTCATGCCTACTGAAGAAACGCATTCTCCAGATCATATTTTACCCGTCATCTCTGACAGCTTCTCCAGGTCTTTGTCTGCAGAAGGTCCCAGAGCAACTGTGTGGATAATGGCCCCACTTTGCTTCACTTGATCAAAACATGTGCTGATTTTACTGTCTTCCCCATCAGTCAAAAGGACGATTTCTGAACCATTTGTTGAGACTTTCTTTTCTATTACCTGGAAGCACAGATTCATCACAGACATTGGTAAGCAGACTTAGTGTGGCCAGGCAACCCTGAGTAAGTGGATCTGGCCAGGAATGAAATAAGAAAATAAAGGAAAGACCCCAGGAACCCCAGGAAGAGCTTCCCATCTTGAGATTTTCAAATACGAAATGTGCAACTTTCAGAAACTCAGCCCAAGCCCTTTATCTCTTGATCTAATCCTGGAAAATTTGTCACAGCTGATGCTGCCATTTGGAAGCAGGGCTGTTCTGGTCAAACTGAGTGACCCAGCTTCTATACACAGGTATTAAGTCCCAGCCAGGGTATCTGTCCTTTCTACCTCTATCTAGAGGCTGATGAGACACTGGACAGATGAACGCCCACTATGTGGAAGGAATTGTTTCTGATTCTTTTGTTATTCCTGGGAGGGCCAAAGAGGAGGAAGCTTATGAACCTTAGAGGAGACATGATGTGATAGAAAGAGCAATGCCTTTGGAGTCTGAGGCTTTGTGGGTCTCGGTTTCCTCATCTGCAAAAGGAAGAGATAGTGGCCTCTGAGGCCTCTTCCAGCCCTAACTCAATGCTCCTGTGCTCCCTCTTGCCTGCTTTATTTGGCTAAACCTCTTCGTGATAGTGAGTGTGCTCCAGCAGAAGCTTTGGGAAACCATGCTCTGCTGAAGTTGCCAAGCTGGACACTCGGAAACAAAGGCATGACTGATAGCACTCCATTCAGGGAATATTATACAAATCCTGGGGTAGGAACTCCCTCCACTCAATCAGATGATAAGTCTCAGGGAGTTGTCCAAGATACTTTGATCTTCAATGAGTTGAACAGGGTCACAGCTAAAATGTTCCAGTAGCAGACATTGAGCTCAGCTCTTTCTCAGTATTCTATCTGTGAAATTGCTGGCTTTGCAGGAAACATGATATTCTAATACCCCAGTGGATCTGGAATTCCATCTGTGTGAGTATCCCCTCCAGTGATGCAAATCACAACCCATCCATCCCTGCCTATCCTCTCTGTATCAGGCAGCTAGGTAGGGCAGTGGGGACAGTTGGGCTTAAGTTCACATCTGACCTTCCTAGTTATGTGATCTTGTGTAAGTCATTTAACTTCAGTCTGCCTCCGTTTCTTCAGCTGTAAAATATAGCTAATAATAAGACCTTACTCCCAGGGTTATTATGGAGATCAAATGATACAGCTAGTAAGTTTCCGAGGAAATATTTGAACTTGGCTCTTTCTGGCTCCAAGTTGATTCTTCTATCTACTGTACTTTGAGCCCAAGTCTTCCTGTATCTAAGGTTGACTTTCTTCCTTCCTTTCTTCCCTAGTTCAGTACTAAGTGCTCAATATTTGTTGGGCTGAATTTAATTAGGATTTCTCCACATCACCATTTGTTGATATTCTTTCCCCTCCCTGGAAATACATTCACTTTTTAAAGGCATCACATTCATACTAGATAGTAGACATGTGAGGGATATTCAGAATAGAAATTCGCTTTTTAAATATCCACTACAATAGAGACAGTGAAGGGGAGATGATTTCACCGTAAATGCTGATTTGAGTCCATTGCAGATGGATGTTCCTCCTGAAGGAGCAGCTGGTAACTTAGTAATGAGGGTGTTCCTCTCAGCATCGGTCTCTATTTGTACCAGTTCACTTTGAACAGTGGCTGCACTATCAAATGTGATCACCCCAACAAAGGATCCCATTTCAATGATCTGAAGCAGGAAGAGTTTGGCCGCTTGATTCAGTCGATTCAGCCGGTCCCCATTCTGAAAGAAAAACCACAAGTCAAATTGCTAAGGGGTCTTCTACAAGCAAGCTATAGCAGAATGAACTGATCCCATGGTAGAGACTCTGGATTCTCCAAGGCTAAGAAATAGAACATAAGCTCTGGAGTATTCTTCTAGACTAGAACATATTTGAGGATGGGCTTTGTACGTTTGCTATCCGAGGACAAGGCCACCTAAGTTTCATGTAAATTTAGAGAGGCACATCACCAGGTGAGCAAAGGGGTAGTGAATGTTTCAGCCACAGTAACTCTTAAAGGTTAAGTGGTAGAAAGGTTTGTCTGTGAATTGGTTAACAAATGAGTAGATTCTGAAAATGTTGAAGCATGGGATTTGAAATTGAATCATGGTTGTGAATGGGTTGGTGTTGGGCTATATAAATGAAAGAAGTTCTATGAAATATTTTTGCCTTTTAATTTGAGCCATATCATCAGAGATACGCTGCCAAAGAGAATAGGGACTAGACCTGTGATTTCATTGGTACAGGGGACTTCCAGGTGAGGAAGTTCTCCCTACCAAGGCAGGATGTCACTTTCTCTGCAAGTTATAGCTTCAGAGAATTGCTTAACCAGCATATGCCAAATGTGGTAAGTGAAACCAGATCCTCCTGACTCAGAGGTCAGCTCTCCATCCACCATACCACATTGTCTCTTAATGAATTATTTTTGACCAAGGAAACTACTGAACTTGTATTCTGAGCCTACTAAGCCATTTTGATCCGTGGGGAATGGTGGGATACAGTAGAGAGTACTCAGATTAATGAAGTTGCAAGTCTTTTAATGTATGGAATCTGAGCTGCATTTTTAGGTAGAATGTTTGATGATTTTGCACAATGATCCACAAAGGAGGAAAATATAAAATCATGTAAAATTGATTGGGTAGTTTGGTTGACAAGGATTACAGATTCTCATGGGCTGGGAAATTGCAGAGCAAATCCTTAGTTTAGTCACTTTTTGACAATCAAAATGTCATTTTAATTCTGGGGATAATTCACCATGAATCTTTGTTGGAGAAAGAGGAGGGAGGAAGCATGAGAATGAGGGGTTAAAGGGAAATTTGGTGAAGGGTCCATGAGTTCACTGTGGTTTCCAACAAGCCCAAGATTCTATGGGTCCACCATATGTTATAGACACACCCCTCTCCCCTGCAGGAGAATGGGGTGAGTTTGGCTTACCACCATGCTTGTAGACTTATCCAGAACTAAGCACAGGACCCTTTCTCTGATCTGCTTCAGTGAAAAGCTGGTCTCAGGTGGCTTGGCTGCTGTCATAGGAGTGGATGTATTATAGTCTTCTGAGTCTTGGATCACTTCCCATGTGCTCCTGAGGTTGCACTTTTGGTTTTGAGCATTTGGTGCATCTTTGTTATGGTTCTTTTCTGTACAAAATTCAACTACCTGAAAAAGCCCAATTGCATGATAAATACAAAAACTATAAACCAGGGCTTCCTAACCTGGGTTTGTGAACTAGATTTTGAAAAGATATTTTATACCTTTTAAGTATAATTGTTTTGTTTGTCACCCTGAGTATTTCATTTTATGCATTTAAAACTTGATTATGAGAAGGGGTCCTAAAGCTTCACCAGAGTACTGAGGAGTCCATGACACAAAAAGGTGAAGAACCCCTTCTGTAAACCATTAATGTAATCAATTCAAGTAGCAACCTAATGATGATGTGAGGGAGTGGGGGAAATAACTCATTTGAAAAACTCTTCAGCACTCCTGGGATTCTAGGCCTGACCCTTCCACTCTCTTGGCCTAGTCATTTAACCTTAGTCTCCTCACCTACAAAGTGAAGACGTTGGACTAGATAAGTAGGTGTTGGGATGCTTTTATACTAAAAATTATTGAGGACCTTTACCCCAAGAGCTTTTGTTGATGTTTGTTTTACCTATTTATATTTACCACATTAGAAATTAAAATGCCTTAGTATTCTTATGAAAGAGTATAGACCTGGAAGAAGCTCTCCCACTCAAAACGGTCTCTGGGACTGCAGGCCGAAGTGTGCTGGAACCAGATCTAAGGGGCTCTCAAGAGCTAATTGTTGAATTTTCAGTGGGAGCATTTACACCTCAGGATTCAGCAGTTGCTACAAATCAGGACTAGATGTATTGTTTTGTTGAGTATCTAGAGGTGACTAACAAGCAGTCTATGCACTTGGAAACCAGATAGGGAAATATTCAACAAAATAAGTAAATAAATAATATGATTACATTTTAAAACCAAGCCCAGAATACAGGTAAAGAGATCCTTCTGTATGGTTCAGGAGACTCATTTCTATTTGAGTTTGACGCACTGGTGTAGACTGAAGTGAAGAAGACGATGTGAACAATACAGTTAATGCTTTAAATGTGTCTTGCATGTATTCTTTTCAGTCAGTTGTCAAACATTTACCAGCATACCTTTGCCCATGTTGTTATGTAGTCCACAAATTGAGAAATGGACTAGGTGATTTCCAGGTTCCCTTCCAACTAGAGTCTTCTCTAAGCCTAGGAGTCTGAGTTTGATTTGAGTGTGAGCACTTACAAGGAGAAGAGAGAATGCCTGAAAGCTAGCAGGGGTCCTGAAGAGCCAGTCATGTCAGACTGACCTTGATTCCCTTTGTTACCAGTTCACTAGACAGATAGATCACGGAAACCCTCAGGCATCTGGAGTTCAGCAAAATGTTTGGCTACGTGTTTTTGTGAACATGTTGAAAAAATGTAGAAAGAATAATAATATAGGTAATTGGGTTCAGCCCTGGTTGGCTGACTCCAGAAGTGGTGATCAATGTGTAATACAAAGGCATCCATATCATTGACTACATTTAGTGGAATGCCATGGGGATAGTTCCTTGGCTCTGTTCTGTTCTATTTGTTAACATAATTTTAATCTAATTTTTAAATAAGTTTTTAGTGATTTGGATAAAGGCATCAAGAATATCTCTGTTTGCTTTTCATATATTGCAAAACAAGGTAGCATAGCTAATACTCTGGGTGGTATCATCAGGATCTGTAAAAACCTCACTAGGCTGGAACAGGAAGTGAGGTAAAAAACATAAGGTGAGGAGAAATGGAGTCCTTCACTTGGGTTCAAAACTCCCTAGTACAGAATGCGGAGATGTGTTTAGAAACGAGTTCATGAAGGGAATAAAAGATTAAGGTACATATATAATGTATATCGAATTGCTTGCCTTCTCAATGAGGGTGGGTGGGGAAGGAGGAAGGGAGAGAATTTGGAACTCAAAATCTTGTGGAAGTGAATGTTGAAAACTAAAATAAATAAATATATTTAAATTAAAGAGTCATTCACCAATTTATAGGGATGCCGACCTAAAGAAAAAATAAGAGAGTGAAAAATTACATTATGAACTGACGTGTGGGCTAGAAGACCAGAATGTCATGAAGGGCTGTACCAATGTAAAGAAGCAGCTCTGTTTCTCTGATCAGTTAATGAATCTCATTAGAAATCTGCCTCATAGAGACAATAATTTCTTCAGTATGAGGTAGAATTCCCATGACTGTGTAAAGAAGAAAGAGATATTATTGAGGAAGTTCTCTTCCAATTCATATCTTCAGAAGATCCTAGGACTTGAGTTAAGTCCTTTGCCCCCAGGCAAAAAGCCTATCCTTGGGGCAGAGGAAAACATTCACATACCAGTGAATCTGCCTCTAAAGTCTAGGGAATGTATGCTGGAAAAGCTTTCAAAAAAATTGAGTAAACTCACATCAATGCTGACAGAGATTGAGGAAGTGTGTTCTGGTCATTCTGGGAAGATGGCCAGCAAAAGCAGCGATAACTTAAGCTGCAACTTCCATCTGATCCCCCCAGATTTCCATCAATTGGTCACTGCCTTTTTACAGGCCTATGAGGATGAACTGTGGGGGCAGTGCTATCACACAGCCCCCAGTGTCAAGCCCTGTGACCCGTTATTCCAGTCTGTCTACCAAACTCTGACCCTCTGTGACCTGGAGCTCAAAGCTATCACTGAAGTCACTTCTAAGAAGATGACACTTCTAAGAAGATAGTGGAGACATCAGAGAGGCAACAAGAGAAATACTGTAGGGGTAGGAACAATCGCACAACGACTTTGTTCTCAAAAAATGGAAGAGCTGAAACAGAAACACAGTTTTCTGAAAGGGACCCTATGGAATCACAGTGAGAAGGATGACAGAAGGCAAGAGGCTATGGCAGAGCTCTTTAGGACTTGGCTGCTACTTCTGGATTGGAAGGAGAGGGTAAAGGCCTTAGATATGAGGCAAGTTTTTCAAGCTCTCAACCTGAAAAGCAGATATAGTTGACTATAGGCACTTTTCCAGAATAATGAATGACTAGTGTTGGAAAAACTGGTATTCCAGTAAGCAGTTTTCAAAACCTCCCCCCATTACTTTCCATTTCAATTGAAGGAGGTATCATTCTTCCAGTCACCCAGATTCATAACCTAGCAGTCATTCTCCCCTCTTAACTCATGCCTCACATCCAGTCAGTTGTCAAATTGATTCTATCGCCACAACATTTTTGCATCCATACCCCTTTTGTCTGCTTAAATCACAACTACCCTGGTTCTTTAAGACCTCATCACCTCGACTCTCCTATTAAGAAAATATTGTAATTGGTTTCTCTGCATCCAGCCTCTTCTGTCTACTAAGTCATCCACATGGCTCATTGAGATTTAAAAAGACTACTTTAAACTTATTTATATGTAGGAATAGTTTTTAAAAGGCTAGGAACTTTAGATAATAATACAGAGATAGGATAATGTTTAACATAGAGTTAAACATTAAAAAAGAGCCATTGAGATCCAAGAAAGTTTCAAAGGATTTATGATGAAAAATGCTATTTTCCTCAAGAGACAACAACTGATGGAGTCTGAATGCAGATCAAAGAAACCTTTTTTTAAAACTTTCTTTATTGGGGGGTTGTCTGTTTTCTTTTGAAACATGGATAACATGGAAATATGTTTTGCATGACAGCATGTGTATAATCTATAGCAATTTTTTGTCTTCTTAAAGAAGAGAAGGGGATGGAGAGAATTTGGAATTCAAAAATTTTTTATATGCATGTTATAAATTGTTTTGTATTTAATTGAGAAAAAAGAGCTATTGAGGATATTGTGACCCCTAATGCCCTCCAATCCCCAAGAAAGTATGCCCTTCTAATAGAAGAGAAGGCAGATTGAATAGGTGGTAGTCAAAAGTAAAACTATAATGATGAAGGAAAAGGAAAAAAGAGAGAGAAAAGCATAAACAGGGAGGAAAATAAGATGGAGAGAAAGACATAGATACTCATCATAACTGTGAATGTGAATGAGACTAACTTTCCCCTAAAATAGAAATGGATAGCAGAGTGGAATAAAAGCCATAATCCTACAATATGTTGTTTACAAGAAATACATTTGAAGCAGAGGGATACACACAGAGTAAAGGTAAAAGGCTGGAATAGAATCTATTATGCTCGAGCTGAAGTAAAAAAAAACCCCAACAAACTACAGGGGTAGCAATTCTGATCTCAGACAAAGCAAAAGCAAAAATAGATCTAATTAAAAGAGATAAGGAAGGAAACTACATCCTGCTAAAAGCGACCATAGATAATGAAGTAATATTATTACTAAACATATATACAACAAATGGTATAACATCCAGATTCTTAGAGAAGAAGTTAAGTGAGTTACAGGAAGAAATAGACAACAAAGCTATACTACTGGGGGACCTCACCCTCCCTTTCTCACAACTAGATAAATCTTACCACAAAATGGACAGGAAAGAAATTAAGTAGGTGAAGAGAATTTTAGAAAAATTAGATGTGGTAGACCTCTGGAGAAAATTGAATGACAATAGAAAAGAATGCATCTTTTTCTCAGTGGCATGTGGTACCCACACAAAATTGATCATGTATTAGGGCATAAAACCTCACAATCCAATGCAGGAAGGCAGAAATAGTAAATGCATCCTTTCCAGAGCATAGTATAATAAAAATTACATGTGATAAAGGACCATGGAAAGATAGACTAAAAATTAATTGGAAACTAAAAAAATCTAATCCTAAAGAATGAGTGGGTCCAACAACAAATCATAGAAGCAACCAATAGCTTCATCCAAGAGAATAACAATAATGAGATAACATCCCAAAATTTATGGAAACTTAAAGCAGATCTTAGGGGAAGTTTTATATCTCTAAATGCTCACACAAATAAAATAGAGAAGGGGGAGATCAATGAATTGGGTATGAAACTAAAAAATCTAGAAAAAGAAAAAATTAAAAATCCTCAATTCAATACCAAATTAAAAATTCTGAAAACCAAAAGAGAGATTAAAAAAATCAAAATTAAGAAAAAAGTGAACTAATAAATAAAACTAAGAGCTGGTTTTATGAAAAAAAACCAATAAAATTGATAAACCTTTGGTTAAAAAAAGAAAGAAGAAAACAAAATTGCCAGTACCAAAAATTAAAAAGGTGAATTTACCACCAATGAAGTGGAAATTAAAACAATAATTAGTAGCTAATTTACCCAACTCTATGCCAACAAATTTGACCATCTTAGTGAAATAGATAAATATTTACAAAAATATAAATTGCCTAGATTAATTGAACAGGAAATAAAATACTTAAGTAACCCTATTTCAGAAAAAGAAATTGAACAAGCCATTAATGAACTCTCTAAGAAAAAATCTCCAGGGCCAGATGGATTTACAAATGAATTCTATCAAAGACCTAAAGAACAATTAATTCCAATACTATGTAAACTATTTGGGAAAATAGACAAAGAAGGAGTCATACCAGTTTTTTTTATGATACAAATACAGTGCTGATACCTAAACAAGGAAGAGTCAAAACAGAGAAAGAAAATCATACACCAATTTCCCTAGTGAATATAGATGGAAAAATTTTAAATAAAATGGTAGCGAAGAAATTACAGTAACTTAACTTGAGGACAATACACTATGACCAGGTAGGATTTATCCCAGCAATGCAGGGCTGGCTCAATATTAGGAAAACCATCAGAATAATTGACCATACCAACCACAAAACTAACAGAAATCCTATGATTATCTTAATAGATGCAGAAAAAGCTTTTGACAAAATACAACAAACATTTCTATTAAAAACACTAGAGAGTACAGGAATAAATGGAGTTTTCCTTAAAATGATAAGCAGCATATATCTAAAACCATCAGCAAGCATTACATGTAATAGGGATAAGAAAGAAACATTTCCAATAAGATCAAGTGTGTCTTGTATGTCATAGACACGTCAAGCACATCTCTTAGCACCACCGTTATTCAATATTGTACTAGAAATGTTAGATTTAGCAATAAGAGAAGAAAAAGAAACTGAAGGAATTAGAATAGGTGAAGAAGAAACAAAGCTATCACACTTTGAAGATGATATGATAGTATACTTAGAGAATCCTAGAAACTCAAGTAAAAATCTCCTTGAATATACGCCATCTTGGAATGGGGAGGAGGGTAGAAATGGGGAGAAAATTTGTAATTCAAAATCTTGTGTAAATCAATGTTGAAAACTAAAATATTAAGTAAAAATGATAAAAAACTATTTGAAATACTAAATAGCTTTGGCATAGTTGTAGGATATAAAATAAATACATGTAAATCATTGGTACTTCTATATATTACTAACAAAGCCCAACAGCAAGAGATAGAAAGAGAAATTCCATTTAAAGTTACTGTAGACATTATAAAATATTTGGAAATCTAACTGCCAAAACAAACTTGGGAACTATATGAACACAATTACAAAACACTTTTCATACAAATAAAGTCAAATCTAAATAAGTGGAAAAATATCTGTTGTTCATGGGTAGGCCGCACTAATATAATAAAAATGACAATTCTACCTAAATTAACTTACTTATTCAGTGCCATATCAATGAAAGTACCAAAAAGTTATTTTATAGAGCTAGAAAAAATAATAATGAAATTCATCTGGAAGAACAAAAGGTTCAGAATATCACAGGAATTATTGAAAAGAAATGCAAAGAAAGGTGGCTTAGCCATACCAGATCTTAAATTGTATTATAACTCAGCATTTATCAAAAATACTTTTAAGAAACAGAGTGGTAGATCAGTGGAATAGGTTAGGTACATAAGACACAGTAGTCAATGACCATAGTAATCTACCATTTGATAAACCCAAAGACTCAAGCTTCTTAGTTAAGAAGTCATTATTTCACAAAAACTGCTGGGAAAACTGGAAAATAGTATGGCAGAAACTAGGCACAGACCAACATCTTACAATGTGTACCAAGATAAAGTCAAAATGGGTACATGATTTAGGCTGATACTATGAGCAAACTAAGAGAGCAAGGAATAGCTTACCTGTCAGATTTATGGAGAAGGGAATTTACGACCAAACAAGAGATAGAGAATGTTATGAAATGCAAAACAGATGACTTTGATTACATTAAATTGAAAAGTTTTTACACAAACGAAGCCAATGAAACCAAGATTGTAAGGGAAGCAGAAAGCTGGGACACAATTTTTACAGCCAGTGTCTCTGATAAAGGCCTCATTTCTAAAATAGAGAACTGAGTCAAATTTATGGTCAATGGATATGAACAGGCAGTTTTCAGAGGAAGAAATTGAAGTTACTTATAGTCATATAAAAATGCTCTAAATCACTATTGATTAGAGAAATACAAATCAAAAAACTCTGAAGTACCATATCACACTTCTCAGATTAGCTAACATGATGAAATAGAAAAAATGATAAATGTTGGAAAATTGGAACATTAATGCATTGTTGGTGGAGTTGTGAACTGATCCAAACATTCTGGAGAGAAATTGGGAACTATGCCCAAAAGGCTATAAAATTGTGCATACCTTTTGATCCAGCAATGTCAATTCTAAGTCTGTATCCTGAAGAGATCATACAAATGGGAAAAGGACCCCCATGTACAAAAATATTTATAGAAGCTCCTTTTGTTGTGCCCAAGAATTGGAAATTGAAGGAATGCCCATCAATTGGGGAAAGGCTGAACAAGTTGGATCACATGAATGCAATGGAATACTATCGTGCTATAAGAAATGATGAGCAAGTGGAATTCAGAAAAACCTGGAAAGGTTTACATGAACTGATGCTGAGTGAAGTGAGAAAAAGCAGGAGAACATTGTACACAATAACAGCAACATTCTGTAATGACTGACCTTGAGAGACTTGGCTCTTCTTAGCAATTCAAGGATCTAAGACAACTCCAAAAGACTCGTGATGGAAAATGCTAGCCACATCCAGAGAAAGAACTATGGAATCTGAATGCAGATCGAAGCATACTATTTGCTCTCTCTTTTTTGTTTTGTTTTGTTTATTCTTTCTCGTGTTGTAATTCTTCATTATAACAACAATGAAATATGTTTAATATGAATGTATATGTAGATCCCATATCATATGTCTTGGGGAGGGCAGAGGGAAGGGATGGGGAGAAAATTTAAAATTCAAAATCTTATGGAAGTGAATGTTGAAAACTAAAAATAAATAAATAAATTCTTAAAAAGTACACAGCAGAGAATAAAAGAAAACTTACAAGGAAGCAAGGAAAATATGGATAGCTCTAAACACAATGTGTAGTATTTATTATGTAGGCTTTCTTGAAATGGAAATTTATTGCTGTATATTTTGAATCTTCTCTTACATTCTGCTGTGCACATGACATTTTTTTCTTTTCTTATTGTGTAAGTTTTAGTAATGAAAATAAGAAATAAAGGAAAGTATTCCCTCTCAAAGTCCCAAGTTTCCTTATTTATTTTAGGGATTTAAGGAGTATTTAGTTTCAAGATCTTAAAGTAAAAAGAATGGCCTGAGAGTATTGGGTGGGGAGAAGGAAATAAGAAGATTGGAGCAATGATGGTGGTATTCCCTTGTATTCTCTTCATTTTGTATGCTTAGCCTTCCCTTTTAGAGAAATAATGACTCATTGAGGGGCTGCCTAACCCTAGGGGCCTACCTCAGGTTATCTGGACAGATGTTCTGATAGAGAGTCAGACCAGGGTAAGGAGAGAGCCCTGAGCTAGCAGTGGGACCATGTACCACTCACCTCGTCTCCATTTCTTCATGTGTGAAGTAGGAATGAAGGTTATGGCAAATGAGGTCATTCTAAGCAACAAATGAGAAGGTAGAGACAAAGTGTCTTCCAAACCTTAACACTAAATAAATGCAAGCTCCTAAGGTTAGAACAGGCCCTGCTTCTTCTTTTAGAAACTTCAGAACCAATAATCCAAATACTTACAGAACCAATGCTTTGCATGAACATGATGGAGGCTCTCTCAGTCTGCTGTTCGTCAGGTATGAATACACAGCCTTTGTTAAATTTTCCTGTTTGGGGATCTGTTCTGCATGTTCTGACGGAACAGCTGCCTCCGGAGCATGTATTTACCTTATTATTACCGCTGATAGCTTCAGAACATCTGAAAACATATTAGGATTGGATTTTAAGCACATCAGTTCATTTCAAACCACCCCAACCTATGTGTATCCTTGATGTTGTCACAGCAATTATTCTTCATCACTGAGTGTGTTTAGGAAGCCAAATCTCAGGCATCCAGGAAGAACAATTTCTGTTTGGCAGAGAATTACTGCGGGAAATTTCAGGTGGGATTTTTGGAATATCCCAAAGCTAGGCTGTCTTGAGGGAGTACTGGGTCTGCTTTACTGGTGTCCCTGACTGTGCTGCTCACAGGGATGGGCTCCAGACTCCTTATTGTCTTCATGGGAATTAAGAGGGAATTTTCATCTTCAGCAACTATAGTAGCTGCTCAGTGTTTTTATCACCACTAACATGTAGGAGAGCTCAAGTTTTTTTTTTATCTATATCCTAAGTATCCAATTTGCTTTTCATGGACTTCTTTCATAAGGTTTCATTCATTCATTGGATCAAAATTGCTCAACAAAACATCTTTCAGAGCACTCTGGCCCAGCCAAACACGTAGAGGAAATAGGGGCACCGTGAAGACTCGTGTCCCTCTCAGTTACCTTGCATTTACTTCATGTCAATTTGTTTATGTCCATAAGTACTTTTATTTCCTTCAGGGTCTTTGAGAGCTGAGATAGTTTCATTTTCCCCTTTGTATCCCCAGTACCAAGGACAGCACCCAGCACATAGCAGGTGTTTGATCAATGCACGTGGATTGACTGATGCTAAACCTTTTGTTAACCCAACAGGGAGAACAAAGGTTTATTGCAGAGACAGGAAGACAGCAGGTGTAGCCTATACAAGGAAGGATACTGCCATTTCCACTCCTTGAGAGCTGTAATTACCCACTGTACTTAAACACCAAGAAGTAACAGAATGTTGCTTGTGCTTCCTAAAACCATTCCTAAAATCCCTGAGGAAATAGACTTTGTATGAGGAGAAAGAGGAACAGGACGAGGTAAGTTCTTCGGTGCGGTGAGGAGGTCGTATTCCAACACTTGGGTGGCTTTTTCTGCCTCTGTCTTTCAGTGTGTACTGCTGCTGTCCTGAGGAGGCAGCAAGGACACGTGCTAGGCCTATCTCTCTAGGGGTGACTTGTATCTGAAGTCATGTTTGCAAGTCTCTCTGTATTTCAGACATATATAGCAGCACCAAAGAGTTGGTGATGATTTTGTGCCTCAGATTCAGAAAAACTTTCTGTGTTTTGATATAACTGCCTCTGCTTTGAGGTATGCTGGGGTAGGAACCTGTCATATATTATATAAAGAAGATTATAGTGAATTTGATGACACACATGCCATTGTTATAGTCTATAGATGAAAAGAAAAACAATATTGATAACTACAATATTTTCAAAAATTAATTCCAGAGAAGATGATTTCAATCTGATGTGGTTCCCAAAAAAGTTAAAAGAAGATAATCATACTTTACTGGTACATTTTTTCCATTAGACTGGTAGAAAGGCTCGGCTTCATTGTATTCCTCAAACACTCCCCATCGTAAATGGGCCCATTCATGAACTAAAATTCTACCTGTGGAAATATATTTGAAATGCAAAAATATAATTACTTCTACAATTCAATTTTCTCTGGGTATTCCCTCAAGTCAATGTGGGTATTCCCTTAATCGATGCAAATTGCAACCTAGTCGTGCTTTCTCCTCCTGTGAAGTTCTTATGCATGGTCTTCCTCAGATCACCTATAGACAAACTACCCAGTGCACTGAGGCCCTTCTTCTAGAGTTTTATATTTCATGAGATGATATTTGTAAAGCGTTTAGCACAGTGCCTGGCATATAACAGATGACTGCCAAATGTTTACTTCCTTCTTTCTTTCCTCCAACCCTCCCTCCCTCCTTCCCTCCTTCCTTCCCTCCCTCCCTCCTTCCTTTCTTCCCTTCTTCCTTCCTTCCTTCCTTCCTTCCTTCCTTCCTTCCTTCCTTCCTTCCTTCCTTCCTTCCTTCTTCTTTCCTTCCTTCCTTTCTCCCTATTATCCCACCCTATTACTTAAATAATTGGATGAATTCAGCTATAATCATCAGTGGTACAGATTTCATTTCATCCATGTCTCCCCATCTTATGTCCCTCCTGCCTCCCCCACCCCCAACATGAATCAATCAGAGAGGGCCTAAGCAACACTCTGGAGGAGGAGTGTATCTTTGAATAGATTTCTTGACATTGTATAGATACCAATGGACAATCCCTCAGTTTTTCTACCCTCAGCATATTCTACATGATGTCTGTGTTTTTGATGCCTTGGGTATTTTGTGTTCTGTGTTGCCCCCTGCTACAGTTATTATATTTAATACTAGTAGTCCTTCATGCTTTTCAAAATCTTTAAGGTGTAGCTCAAGCCCTCTCTCTACTATTAAGCATTCTCTGATCTCTCTCCCTGGTTGCTAATCCTCTCCTCGCATTACCATGTATTATACTTTTCTAGGGACATGTTGACTAGTAATGTGTTGTAGTATAATGAATATTGGCTCAAATCCAGCTACTTAGGTAATCTTGGACATATATCACTGAGGGCCTCAGTTTCCTCATATGCCAAATGAAATGATTGGACTAGATTACCTATAAGGTCCCTTCCAGCTCTAAATCTATGATCCTATGATCCTACATCTGACCATGTCACTCCTCTGCTTAAAAAAACATCCTTGGCTCCCTAGTACAGTAGGATAAAATGCAGACCATTGGTTATGACATTTAAGGCCTTCCAGATCCTGACTCCAACTTACCTCTTTCCTATTACTTTCCTTTGTGCCCTTTATGTTCCAGTCAAATTGAATAATTTGTTGTTCCCAGAGTTCAACATGCAGTCTCCTGTCTCTAGATATTTTCCTAAGCCCTGCCCCATTCCTACACCTTTTATGTGCCTTTCAGAATCCTCATCTTCATCCAAAATTCAATTTTAGAATCATTTCTTCTGGGAAGTCACCCTTGATCCCACCACCTATTAGTCTACACTCAGCCTCTTTTCCAACAGTCCTAGAGCTCATTGGCTGATCTCTCTTGTTCCCTCTTTACTCATTGCTCTGTTTTCTAATTCTCTGTGTCCATCTTGTGTCCTTTCGGTAGACTAAGAGCAGAGAATGTTTTAATTTTATCTCTGCTCTTCCAAAACTTAGTATCTCATACATGGTAGGTACTTAGTAAGATTTGTTGAATTTATTAGAAATCAAATTAGTTCTATTTGACTCCTATCATTTTAATAACCAGTTATGCTTAGATGCCTGAATCCTTATGCAGAAATTTTAGATTCTTATGTTCATACTGGGTGTTACACTGATTCATATAGGTTTGATGTGAGAAATATTTTAATTGGACATGTTCTCTATAATATGGATATATTCTCTAAAATTGGATACGATCTCTAGAGGAGTAGTGTCTACAATACAGGCTCAGACCCCTGGAGAGCCAACGCATTAACCCAAGAGGTGACCCTCAGAGTTCTAAGATAGGCCATCTTCTCCCTCTATACTATTTCATTTGGTGAAATATCAAATATCACTTGGTGAATAATCAAACCCCTGAATTTAATTACCATCTCTTTGCAGATGATTCTCAAATGAGCCTATTCTGCCCTAATCTCTCTGCTGGCCTCCAGTCTCACATCTCCAATTGCCTTTCAAACATTTTGAACTGATATCCAGTAGACATCTTTAACTCAATGTTTCCAAAACTGAATTATCTTTCCCCTTAAATCTTCCCCTCTTCTTCCTATTACCGTAGAAGACAATACCATTCTCCCAGTCCATCAGGCTCACAACCTAAGTATCATCCAGGGTTCCTCACTCTGTCTTACTCTCAACATCCAATCTGTTGTGAAGATCCGTTGCTTTTACCTTCAAAGCATCCCTTGAATATGGCCCCTTCTCTCATCTCATGCTGCCAGCACTCTGGTGCAGGCCCTCATCACCTCCCACCTGGGCTAGCCTGGTGGTGGGTCTGTTTGAATAAAATCTCTCCCCAGCCCAATCCAACGTCCAATCAACCTCTAAAGTGATTTTCCATTTTTTTTCTGACACAGAAGGCAGTGAAAAAAAATTAGGCACCACCAGTCTAAAACAATTACATTTCCAAAGGTGAGGTGAAATACTGCTACCCCTTCTTAAATGAAAAGAAGAAATGCCCCTGCAATCTTTTTGGCTCATCTGCATTTTCAAATGAATAGAACCATTTTCTATGTACACTTTGAAACCTATGAAATATGCTGCACATATGATGCACTAGTACACTTTCATTGATAACTGTACCTTGTGGTCCATATTCCTTCAACTTTTTCCCCGATACGATGTCAGGAGTTAAATGAATTCTCTCTCCCATGTCTCCACACTGTCCAATCTGGTCAGTTCGTGGAGCGTCACTGCCTGGGGGATTAGGGACTTCGATGATGATATCTGCCTAGAAATGTTTTTTTTTAAAAAAAAAAACCTTTTTGTTATATAGAACATTATAAACAAAACTTGCAATATTTGGACTGAAATATTCTGGAAAAATGTTAGTGAATTATATTTTTTAAAAATTTAAGTTCCATATGACCTACTGTTTAATAAAAATATTGTTTAATAAAAATGAGAGTTTGATGATCTTACATTTTTGTAGGTCTCAAGTTTTGGTTTCTCATAGTCTGCCTTTGTCTGCCATGTTGTAGGAATCAAGATGGAGACTTCTTTGAAGTAAAATCTGTTTTCTGTGGCCCCATACAGGTAAGTTGAAGCCTCTGACACCATATCCTATGTGAAAAGAAGAAGTCTATTGGGAATCCTGACAGCTGACAGAGGGATAAATGACCAATTATTTAACTTCACAATGAAGATTGCTAATATAAAAAGATTATAGTATTTTAATCAAGTGAAATGGAGACATGTCAATAGGTCTGTATTGGAGTGAGAGTCAGGTGTTCTGGGTTCAAGGGTCAAGGATGCCATCCCCAAAGCCTCATAAATGATGTAATTTAGCACAGGATATTTAAACAGAATCTCAGTGCCTTCATCTGTGAAATAAGGATAAGTTATCCTCCTAGCCTAACAATTAAACAACTTTTCACTGAAGACAGACTGTTTGGGATGCTTTCACAGTTTTTGCTAAAGCTTCCTCAGCATTTATCATGAAACTTGGTAGATTTTTAAGTCATTTTAAAACCATCCAGGGTTTGAAACATGTCCTAGTGAGGTCCTGACTTTGTTCCTCTCCATAAGGGACTTCTCTGTCAACAGGAAACAATTCAATTAAATTAAGTTCCACAAACAGTTTTTAAGTACCTAGTATTTGCAAAACATCACTGGGGTTAGAAATATGGGTACAACACAGACCCTGCTTTTTAGGAGTTTGCAATCTAACGGGAGGTGGGACAGGGACAGGAGATCCATATGTGCAAAGAGTTATAATACAAGGGGAAATGTGATAACTGCAAAGAGATATCCAATGTACTTTGACCCCTTCCAGCTGGGGCTTCATGGAGGAGATGACACTTGACAAATCATCTAACTTCTCAGTGTCCCTATCAACTTTCAACGACCATTAGACAGCACTTGCCACTTCTTCTCCTAGGGTTTGCGAATTTAAAAACATGTATTTTGATAACTGTGGAGCCCCTAGTAGGCAAAAGTCTCTCCATGGAGACCCTGCTGCTTTCTCATTTCCAACCAAGGAAGTTGTATCTCTACCTGAAGGCACACCAGACATTATTATCCCCAATTTATAGATGAGGCAACTGATGATGCCCCGGGAAGTTACTGAACAATACGAGGAAAACCCAGGTCTTCTGTCTCTTTCTTCTAAGCCCAATTGCATCCCCCAAACCATCCTTTAGCTCCCACTGTGAGGACCTGTATTATTGCAGCTCTCTTACCTTTATGTGTTGAATGAGTTTGTCATCCTCTGGCACAGTTGGGTCAATGGCGATGACAATGCTTTCATAGCCATTGTTATTCAGCTGAATGAGAGAAGCAGTTGCCCCCTGCAGCAGGTACAAGGTCAGGGTGAAGATACAATTCTTAAAGAGCCCCATCATTGCATGCCAGAGAGTGTTGGTCCAGAAGGTCCTTCTCTCTCTTTGTCCCTTTCTCACTCTGTCTTTATATACATATAAAACATCATCTTCCATGTTATCAGTGTTGGTTTTTTATTGCCCTTTGAACCATTTTCTAGTTAAACATTCTACCATTATTCTTGCCCTATTCCAGGGAATAATGTGGAAATAATAACTTTGTGTATACTCAAATATTTCATTTTGCATAAGGCATTGCGCTGCAGTTAACCATGCCTAATGTTGGGATTGAGGGTGTGGGAGTCCCACACCCCAGTTCCCCAGAATGGACACACACAGCTGGTTAGCCAAGACACATAACATCCTTACAACTGTTTGCCCTGTCTGGGACCTTGACTCACTCCAGCAGAGGTCTGACTGAAGTCGGTTAGCACTTTAAAGGTGAAAAGGAAATGGTGGAGTAGAAAGAGCATGAAATAGGGACTTGAGTTTGAATTCTGGCCCCACCATTCCCTACCTGTGCAACTTTGGGTTAATCACATCACTTTTCTGGACTTTAGTATCCTCATGGATGAAGTGAGGATCTCGAAGCATTCTCTAGTCCCAAGATCCTTGAGGGGTTGTCTTTCCTCATTAGAATGTAAGGTCCTTGAAGGCTGGACCTATCTTGCTTGCTTATATTTGTATCCCCAGCACTTAACAGAGTACCTGGCACATAGCAAGTTCCTAAAATTGCTTTGTCCATCTTTCTGTCTAACTGTCTCTATCATGTGTGTGGTTATATCTATCAATCTATCTATCTATCTATCTATCTATCTATCTATCTATCTACCTAACTGTCTCTATCTATCATCTATCTGTCTGTCTATCTATTTGGTTATATCTATGTATCTATCCATCTATTAATGTGGTTATATGTATTCATGAATCTATCTATCTATCATCAATCTAGGTACTAGGTGGCGCAGCAGATAGAAGACAGGAAGATCTGAGTTCATATACTGCCTAAAGCACTTACTAGCTGTATGATCCTAAAAATTCACTTAACCTTTCTTTGCCTCAGTTTCCTCAACTGTAAAGTGGGGATAATAATCTCATGTACCTTGCATGGTTGTTGTGAAGCTCAATTGAGCTAATGTTGGTAGAGTGCTTTACCAACTTAAAAGCTATATAGAAATACTATCTATTATTATTATTGTAGTTGTTATTGTTATCTTTTTAGTCTATCACTGTGTGCCTGTTTCTGCATCTGCGAAGTAAAGAATTGAGATTTCTAATAACTAGTCAGTTCTTTGATCTGGCAGTTCTATTTAATCAGACCATTCCAACGAATAAAGTTCAAACCCCTAGGCCTGGCATTTGAAGCTCTCTACAATTTCGGTATCCCTCTATTTACCATCCCTTCCTTGTTATGACTCTTTTCTGCTCCCTTCAAGATGTGCAACTCTTTCCCTCCCCTTACTCTTATGTTATGTTGTCTCCTGGTTGCTTTCAGAGGACCAAGGATCATAAGATTTGAGCTAGAAGAGAAACCAGAGAC